>NC_090442.1:1017624643-1017927727 GCF_031143425.1 Pleurodeles waltl
CTTCGGAAGAGAATATTCTTTATAGCCAGGAGGCTTCAACGACTCCAGAAAGGATACAGACAGCATGGGCTGCTCTCAGACTTCCTCCATTGTCTCTTAAGCATGAGCCATCAACATAGCGAACATAATCAGATTCAGGTAATAGCTTGTCTTGGATGTCTGGTCTCGGTTTGGTGCACAGTTCAGTGACATCAAGCCAATCGTAGTCTCCTTCAAAATCTTCTACAATTTCTTGATTCGATATAGCAACAGAGTATCAGGATTCGAAATCCCACAATGTTTGATAGTAACGTTCTCTGCAGCCAATATCACCTGCTCATATTTGGTAAGTCGACTGCTTGTTAGGTGTTGGGTCCTTGTTCTGGTCAGCAAACGTTCTACAGAATGGGGAACATACACTGTTAATGTGCGCCCCATAACAATATGCTCACATCTCTCAATACGTGTGCTGACTGCAGCTACCGATGTAAGGCAGCTGGACAACTCAGAAGCCACAGGGTCTATTGTGGTGGAAAAATATGTCATGGGTCTCTTAGCATTTCCATGCTTTGAGTTAGCACTAAGAGAGCACACCTCACTGCAGAAAAAGGCTAAAGATTTGTTATAATCGGGCATCCGTAGAGCCAGGCATGACAAAGACATTCTCTTAGTTCCAGAAACGCAACAAGACAGTTGTTATCCTATGGTACTGGATCAGACACATCTTTGTGTGTCAGCCTCTGCAAAGGCTTGGTCATCAGGGAAAAGTTGGGAATCCACTGTCTACAATGACCCACCATTCCTAGAAACATCCTGACTTCCTCTGTGTGGTTGGCAGACTAATTTTTAGTATGGCTGAAATCCTCTCTTGCGACGCTTTACTTACTGAAATGCTTTTTGTTAATATTGTAACTTTTCTGGTGACACTTTGGCCCTCATTCTGACAATGGCTGTAAAAACGGCCTACCGCCGCGGCTACCAGCCGTCCGCCGTATTATGACCACAGCCTGATTTCCGCCAGAAGGATGGCGGAAATCGGGCTGTGGCCATGCCCGCAGATGGCAGTAAGGTGGCGCCAATAGACCGCTGCCAGCCATATTATGACCCATAATACGGACTAGATGTGTTCTGCTGGTGTGCGCTGCTGGTGGCAGCAGCGCCCCGTCCCGTCTCCTGCCAGAGGACCCCCTGAACACAGGTAAGTCAGGTCTCAGACAGGGGGGTGGGGGGAGTTGTGTGTGTGGGGGGGGTGTGAATGTTTGTGTGTGCGTGGATGTGGGTGTGTGTTGCGTGTTGGATGCAAGTGTGCATATATGGAGGTGTGAGTGTGCGTATTTTGTGCTTTGTGACTGCATGTGTGCGCGTATGTATGAAAGTGTGTGCGGGTGTGTGTGAGTGGATGTATGCATGCGTGGATGTTTGTGGGAAAAGGGTGTGTGTATGTGTGTGTGTGTGAAGTGGGTTGTGAATGTAGGGTGGGGGTTGGGGGGCTTTGGAGAGGCAGGGGGCTGGGGGGTTACTGGAGAGGGAGTGTGGGGGGAGACCCCTATCAGTGACAGGGAAGGAATTCCCTGTCACTGATAGTGCCTACCGCCATGGTTTTCGTGGCGGTTAGGAAGCCACGAAAACCATGGCGGTAGGCGGGGTCATAATCCTGCAGGCAGAACAGTGACCGGCGCCTGGCTGGAGATGGATATCTCCAGCCCGGCGGCTGTTATCACTGTGGCGTTCGGAGTGGAACATTGGCAGGTTGGCTTCAGCCAACCCGCCAATGTCATAATATGGCGGTAAGTACCGCCAGCCTGTTGGCAGTACTTACCGCCATAATACCGCCTGGGTCGTAATGACCACCTTTATGTCCATTCTCCCCCATGAGGTTCAGCAATGCCGATAGTGTTTTGTTTACAAGCTTGTTGGGTCTTCAACGCCACCATTGGGTCATCAATATACTGGATCAAAACTGAGCTGTAAGGCATAACTAATGATTTCAAATTTTTCTTTAAAATCTGATTAAGAATAGATGGAGATTCAGTATACACTTGTTGGACACAACATCATGTTAAGACCCTGTTTCAGAGCCCGCATGCAAAAAGGAACTGACTGTCCGTATGCAAGGGTATCGAAAGGAAGGCATGACACCAATCAGTGACAGTGAACCACTCAGCCTCACATAGAATCTGGAACAGTATTACAGTTGAATTCGGTACCCCAGGTCAACGAGGAACAACAATGGTATTTATTTTCCTCAGGTCCCGTACAATCCTATATTTGCCACTTAGTTTCTGAAGACCTATAGTGGGGGAGTAACAAGGACTTCCCATTATCTCCTTCAGAATTCCATGCTGTATCATGGATTCTATCACAGGAGTTATCCCAGCAATTGTTTTTTGTGTTAAATTATATTGTAGTGTTCTCTGGAACTCAGCATTAGAGTTATTAGAAATCCAGACAGGCTCTACATCCTCAATCAGTCTGATATCCCACAGGTTATGTTTAACAGTTTCTCTCAAATGTGGGGGTAAATCATCAAGTGTTAACAATGTCATCATCATGCAACACGGCTCGTTTTTCATCAACTTGATGATAGCATCTTCATCATGGGTTTGCACTCCTATTCCTGCTGGAGTGCAAAAGATAACACAATTGAGTTTTGTAAGCAAGTCTCTTCCCAAGAGATTCACTGGACTGCAATCACATATGATTAACTTGTGTTTATCCTCAAAAGATCCTATTTTCACATTAACTGGAACAGTTTCTTGGGCAGTCATTTGTTTATTCTCCACACCAACAACTTGCAATGTTTTTCCAGAGCGAGGTAGGTTGGGGACTTCTACTGTTCTCACGGCAGAACGGGTAGCACCAGTATCGACCGAGGATGAAACAGGATGGCCATCCACCCCACTCTCTATGTATGGTCCACTCTGGTCCACCTCTAAGGCTGTGCCAAGTATGCAGTCTGGCTCCACCCTCAGGCACAGTCAGGCTGACTGATCAGGGCCAAATTCTTCATTCAAATAAACAGAGGTAATAGCTGAAAAAGGTTATTATCCTGCATCAAATTTGTGTTCATTCATGAACACTAATTCATGTTCTGACGTAAACCAACAGCATTTTGCTGTGGCATCTGAGGTTGAGTATTAAAAATGGTATCGCTAATTGGCAGTGGTTTGCACACTGTCCAAGTAGGGACCCTCAGTTTAGTCAGGGTAAGGGAGACACACAGCTAAGATAACCCCTGCTCACCGGCTTGGTAGCTTGGCTCAAGCAATCAGGTTTACCTCAGAGGCAATGTGTAAAATATTTGTACATGCACACAGTAACATAGTTTGGTGTCCTGACATCTTGCAATTTGTGGTTTTTGACAGCGGCTTCTCTAATAATTACGTTTATTTGATCAGTGACTTATCAGCAAATCTTGTGGTTTGTTCTTAACACTAAGTTCTGATGATGGTTTAATGGCCCTGCTGGCCAACCGGAGACCGAAACGTCAATGACTCCTCCTCTTTAATCTTACTGATGGCACCTTTGAGCTGATGTATCTCTGACATATTCTTAGGAGACACTTGCTTTGGTGCTGGGACTGATCATTATACTGTACTATCCATTAAGAGGATATTTTGCCTCTCGATGATCCTTTGATATATGTAAGTGAAACCAATGTTATGTTGGATCATTATGGGGAGGGGCAACAGTGTTGACTATTTAGAATGTATTTAAAGTTCTGATTTTATTGATTTGATGTGAAATACTAATGTTCACATACCAATACGCTGTCTGCTCTGTTTTGTTCATTCTGTAATGCATTTGATGATATGCAGGTTGGATTGAATTATTAATATAATAAGTAAGAAATTAAATAATCCCTCCAGGAACACTGTGCTCTTCTGCACTTTCTAAAAGTGGCATTTTTAAACCTACAATTTAGAAACCAACTTCACCAAAAGTTCTATTTTTTAATTATGAGTACCCCCAAACTCCATATCTCTATCTGCTCCCAGTGGAAAATTACACTTAAAAGATATTTCAAGGCAATCCCCATGCTACCCTGTGGGAGAGATAGGCCTTGCAAAAGTAAAAAACACATTTAGCAGTATTTCGCTATCAGGACATGTAAAACTCACCAGTACATGTCCTACCTTTTAAATATACTGCATCCTGCCCATGGGGCTGCTTTGGGCCTGCTTTAGGGGTGACCTATATGTGATAATAGGGAAGGTTTGGGACTGGAAAGAGGGTGCACTTGCCAGGTCGACATGACAGTTTAAAACTGAACATACAGGCACTGCAGTGGCAGGTCCGAGGTGTGTTTATAGGGCTACTTACGTGGGTGACACAATCAGAGCTGCATGCCCACTAGTAGCATTTGATTTTCAGTCCCTGGGCACACCTAGTGCACTTTACTAACGGTTTATTAGTGCATCAAATATGCCAATCATGGATAAACCAATCACAAATACAATTTAGATAGACAGCACTTGCACTCTAGCACTGGTCGGCAGTGGTAAAGTGCCCAGAGTCCTAAAGCCAGCAAAAATGAAATTCAGCACAGGATCAAAAACAGGAGGTCAGAAGCAGAAAGACAGGGAAAGCCACGCCAAGAGCTAACAGGTCTAACATTGAGGAATTTGCATTATGGAAGCTTGGGCCACATTGAAATTTTAGATTTTAGATCTTTGCTCACCTTTCATCGTGTTTGAATTATTACTCTGATAAGGTACAAATCCAGCATTTTTTACCAGATTTGCTGGATTTAAACGGCATTCCCACTTCCAGTGCCCCACTCTATTGCAAATGTGACACTGTGTTGATCTTTTTAGACTATTTGCATTCATCCCTGTTTCCGGATCTATAGGGGCTTCTCGACCTCTACCCTGCATAGGATTTTGTGGTTGCTGGTATACACCTTGCATTGTGCCCATATTATTTACTGCTAGAGGTGTCCGGATAGTTCTTTGTGCAGCTTTTATTTGGGTAACCATCAGTTTTTCCTTCAGCGTTTTCTGCATCATCTCTATTTCATCATGGTAATATGTTGTGTAACATAACATTTCATTGATAGATTTATTATGCCAACAGATAAAATGTTGCTGGATCATCATACTTATTTCTGGTGTCAACCCTGTCACAAACCTTGACACTAAATGTCCCATATCCTTTGCCTCTAACATCTCCACACCACTGTGCTGATTGAATGCTTGCAACAACCTCTCACAATAAGCATTAATCGACTTGTTTGGATCTTGGGTCATTCTGTCAATTTTGACCCAATCAACATCATGAAAAGGCATTTTCCTTTCAGGAATGTCATGAACTCCTGATATTTTTTCATTACCAGTGGTGAAGGACCCTTTGTCAATGAATTTCCAGTCAGTTTCACCTCAGACCATAAAACTACTATTTTACATTCTATCCACAGGTCACTTGGAACAACAATGTCGAACAACGTATTTAAATCAATCCACAACACCTGTGAAATGTTCACAAATCTTTCAACTTGTCTATACCATCCCACTGGTTTCTCTTGCAATTTTAGGAAATGACTGATGAATGATGTAACATCACTCCTGCTCCATGGCACATGTACATAACCTCCTCCAGGTTGTTCTATCTTAAGGAAGTTTGTTACAACTTCCTGTGCTCCAACCAGAGGTGGTTCATCTGGAGGTTTCTTCACATCCTTCTTTTTCACCCACTTAATCTCCCATTTGTCAAAATTATTCACTTTCCTAATATTCTGAATCAATTCTTTGATCTGAGTTTTGAGCCCTGTAGTTCTTATATCAGCAGTGTCTTTTTCACTGAAGCATACTCGATAGTTCCTTTGCAGAGCCTTTGTCTTATTTAGGTCAACTTCATATTTCTGAGCCAATTCTGCTAATTTATCATGAACTCTGCCCACTCTCTTAGTAATGTCCCTGCACATAAGTGTGAGCTCATCCACTTTGATAAGTCTCCAATTGTTCTGCCGGATGTCAACGAGATCAGTATAGCTTCACTCTGTATATTAAGAGCCACCATATCAATCGCCTCACATTCACACAAAGTAAGTGCCTTTCTTAACTGTGCCCTTGACGACGTTTCACAACAACACAACCTCTGAGCAGTCTATATAATATTGTGTCTTCTATACATTTTAAACTATGGATCTTAGGCCACGTTGGACCCGATCCCCGTAATAAATCATCACACTCGCACAGCATGTGAGAACATCTTCGCAAGACACCTCTTATTCACACAATTGTTGCAAACTAACTGCAACTACCACAATCTGCAACTCTGTTATTACTCATTCATCCGCTGTCAGTACAACTCTCCTCTGAATCACCATGATTCCAGTGATCTTCAAAGTCTGGATTAGAACATTTAAAGTGGGCACTGGGGACTAACTGTTCTAGAGCCAAATTCCAGTTCTCCTCAGTTTGGAAGGAGAACCATTGTCGTCGCTAACATCTGATCCAGCTCTGTACCCTAATTCTGAATTCTGGGGTCCGATTAATTTTTCTTCTCTGTTCCAAAGAGTTGAGGAGACAATGCATCAAATTATTTAAATTAATTTCAGTGTAACTGTATAGTCACATATTCAATCCCACAGACCAAAATATAGTTCAAAAGGTTTTATTTAGACTCAGTCAAACTTATACATAGTAGTCTCAAAGTCATAGTATAAATGTACAGAATAACCAAAGGTGAATCAAAATGTGAAAGTTAACTAACATATAAAAGACCACTAATTCAATAGCGATAATACAGAAAATGAGGAAAAACAATTGATGCAAAAAGTACAAATTCAAGTTCTTCTGCCTAACCATTAATCTAAATCCTTAACTATTCTAATATTCTATGGGTTCAGGAAAGCAGTCCACACAACAGGACTTCTGGAGTAGTTTCCATCAAGAGATGTATGGTGGCGTGAAGCCACAAAAATTAGAGTTTAAGATAAGTATCTAAATAAGGTCCATGCTCAGCTAATGGCAGAGGGAATCTGAAGTTTACCTCTAACTAAAAACCACATAAATCCCATTTCTTCCAAGGATGAGCTCATTCGCAAACACCTTTCCCAGGTCAAAAATATAACCATAAATCATACTTCGCTAATTGACATTAGGCCTTCTGGGTTTTCGGTGTCGACTTTTTTACACCATTGCGCTCTGGAATTTCATAAGAGTTACAGCTGCCTGCCCAGAATGCTCCTCACAGCACTCTGCCAAGCTTTTCTTATCATCTTGGACAATGAGCTCCCTATTAACTAGGTCTCGGATCCTGACACATACAGCTTTAGAAAAACATTCAAAAGCACATTGAAGGTTAAAACACAAAAAAATATATGGTCCTTCACTCCGGCCAACTCATTAAACATGAATACACTTTTGGGTTATATAAATTCTATACGTCTCTTATGTCATATATATATAATGATTATAAAGGATAATATTCTGAAAACACTGTAACATAAACATTCTTTCAAACAATGATAAATTATGCCATAATAAAACATTGATTTATTTATTTATATTTTACCATGCACTACGGTAAAACACAATTCTTTTTATTAAAAAGAAAAACAACCACCCTTTCATTTCACTGTTTAAGAGGTAGAATGGGACAGCCAGGTTACACTCTCTCATATTCTTCAAATTTGTATTCCTTGGTCCTGAAATTGTTGTTGAACTCAAATTAATCTAGAACTATGGTGATGATTATGCCATAACCTAAAGAAGATGCATATTGCACCCCACTGGAATGCAGGATTAGGTCCAAGATCACTGGCACCATAACAAACCATATGAAGGCTCTGTCTGCATATACCTTCAGCAGCCTCCCTCTCTTTATATGTCGCCTGGCATCTGTGATGCAGCACCACCAGGTTTATATGCCAAACAAAACTGAAGAATAAACAGCACAGTGGAAGAACTACCAAGATGCTTGGAGCACCAATCTGGAATCATCATCTTCGGTCCCAACAAGACAGCATGAACGACTCTTGGTGGCCCACCACCCTTGGACCACCCCCAACACCCACTACCCATGCACGCAATCTCAGCATCATACTTGACTCATCTCTCTCCATGACTCAGCAAATCAACACCATATCATCCTCCTGCATCAACACCCTCTGCATGCTATGCAAGACTTTCAAATGGATTCCTTTAGAAACAAGAAGAACGGTCACCCATGCCCTCATAAGCAGCAGACGGGACTACGGCAACGCCCTCTACGCAGGGACCACAGCCAAGCTTCAGAGAAAACTCCAGCGCATCCAGAACGCAGCCGCACATCTCATCCTCAACCTCCCTCGCCATGAACACATCTCCACCCACCTCAGATCCCTACACTGGCTGCCCATCAACAAAAGTATAATTTTCAAAATCCTTGTCCACGCTCACAAAGCCCTCAATGACACCGGACCGGCCTACCTCAACTAACGAATCAACTTCCACAAACCAACTCGACAGCTCCGCTCTGCCGACCTTGCCCTTGCTACAGACCCCCCGCATCCAACGCACCACCACTGGCAGCAGATCCTTCTCCCACCTCACTGCCAAAACCTGGAACTCTCTCCCCACCAACCTACGCAAGACCCAGGACCTCCTAACCTTCAGAAAGCACCTCAAAACATGGCTTTTTGAGCAGTAAACCCCCCACCCCCAGCGCCTTGAGACCCTACCGGGTGAGTAGTGTGCTTAAGAAATTTGTTGATTGATTGAATGATCTGAAACCTCATCAGGCAGCACTAAAAAAATGAAACTGTCCCTTTTCACATACAGGTGAAGGACTGATCAAACAAGCATCTAATACCCAATAGGCCGAGCTACATGAAAGGCTTTGGAACTTGTTTTTTGCTGGTTGGGTACAATGCCTGAAGACTGAAGGAATGCTAGGGCACCTTAACCTGGGGTGTTGTGGAGAGAATAGGAAGCTGCATAAGCCTGTACTTCCTATTTGTCATGAGTAAAAGCATCATTACGGCTCCTGGGGTAATCTTCGGAAGTAGACACTGTATGGTATGGGCCCAGTGGTGATATAACAGGAATCCGTCAATAATGTTGTGTTATAACCGGAATCTGCCAATAATGTCCAGCCTATCCAGTGAGGGTAGGTATCTTGAGACTGAAAGGCCATGGGTGGCAATTTACTGTGTCAAGCAGAAGCAACGTGGTGCAGGCACTGGTGGAGACAGTGTGGTCTTGAACAACATACAGGTTTTCATGGATAGGAGTATCATTTCCAATAGTAATACGATCCTTTTATACTATACACCAAGCTGACAACGTATAGCCTCATAGTTTTTTTAGGTCGTATTCTGGAAACAGCAAAGTTTCTATTGATTTCCTGAATTTTTTATGGCTGGCAATTATCCCTATTTCATTGAGTAGGGTATTCCATAATTTACAAACTTATACCAAAAAGAATATTCCATTTACATTATTATTTTTGTAAGAAAGGGTGATTGGTAGCAATGCCATCCTTCAACTAAGCTTCCTCCCTGGAGTGTGGAGCCCAAGTTTGGATTTTACAAAAAATGGTGCAGTAGTATGGATTGCCTGTGCAGAAGGCTTTTAAGGAGACTCTTCTAGCAGCGGGTGCCTGGTGCTAGTCCTAAAGGTATGGTTTGGTTTAGTGGGTTCATTCAAAGACATGTCTGGCATAGGCAATCGAGTTTATTGAAGTTTGTTGACAAATGTTAGTCCAAGTATAGTCCACTGGCATAGTCAAGGGGTAACAGTACTAGTGCTGCTGATGGCTAGTCCCTTTCGGTGTGACACCGGAAAAGAAAAATAATTAGTCTTCGAAAATCAGAGGTAGGTATTTTATACCTTTTCATTGTGGGTATGTCGCTATTGAACTAGTAAGTGTTCTGGAACACAGATTGCAACAGAAGAAAAACCAACAGAATCGGTCCACATTCAATTTTAGGCACAAATAATGAATTGCCCTATTTGTCGCCATAACGTTTCCAGAAGAATATTGCACGGGTGGTGTGCTGGGTACAAATCTATTCACTGGGTTAAGATGAAAGGGAAGGCGCCTGGTTTTCAGGGGCTCCGCTCAGACTGCACACTTCCCGCTGTAGCACAGCCATTAGCGGTGCATTCATGCTTAACTCCAGGCAGGGAATTGGTTGAGGCAGCTTTTAAGAAAATGTTAAAAAACTTGCCAGCAGTGCCTGTTTTCCAAAAGGCTAGTGTCATATTTAATTGAATCATTTTCAAAATGTTGGAGCTAATGTAAGGAAATAAACGGATTCCTAGAATGAAGTATATTTGTTTTTGTGCTTCGAGGAGCGCCATAATGGCATTCCTTAACTACTTCTCTTTAAGTTGCATGAAGTGAGCCCTGTGTGTTGATAAATCTCCTTTCACTGGCGCTGCCGAGAAACAACTTTAATCCTTGTTAGGAAATTGCTGCGTCTCGAGCTGACAAAGAGCTCACGCCTGCGCCATTGTGGGGGCTCGGAGGCCCCGAGTGCGGCCCTTTCCAGCTGCATGGACCCTGCGCGGCTCAGCTGCACTCCCGGGAGCCGGGCCTGTCAATTTCTATTCACCAAGGAGAGTTTTCAGGCCTGTGGCAACGCAGAACACAGTGGGGTTCAGGGACAGCCATTCAAGCTGCGCCCCCTTTCATTGCTTCACATTGTTAGCTCCACACTAAAGGCCCGCCGAGCGGGCTCGGGGTTTACGAAGGCTGATGGCGGCCTTATGAAATCAGGAGGACGGAGAGGGGTGGCCTGGCTGCAGCGTCCCCGGCCGTGCCCAGTGGCTACTGTGGGACCAGGGGAACCGGCCTCCTTGACCCAGTCGTTGCTAAAAACGCACAAGTGCGGCACTTCCCGCTATTACCACCCCTTTGGCTGTCAATGGCACCTTCCTGAGCCCTTCAGTCCGTCGTCTGCGCTGAAGATCCTGCTAGATTGGCTCTGAAAACTTCACCTTAAACACTAGATTAAGCTGATGTTCTGTTTTCCGTGCTCCCGTTGATTTGTTGAACCTTGCAGGGCCTGGCTGCGTGACGGGGAGACGGGCTGCTAATGCGCTGCGCCGGGCTGCAGTCATGCCCAGTAATCTCGGTAAACACAAGGGTCTCGCAGAGTCAACCCCTGCCTTTCCTTTTCTCGCCTTTTATACTTTACAAGAGAGATCTCGGTGAAATAAAGCGAGTAATGCGTGCCCTTACAGGAGCCCGTTGAGCCAGAGAAATGCGAAAAAAAACAGGTACTTTTGTTGTACAGTGACTGGCTGCTGTCATTCACGGATATGGGGACAAAAGACGCCGTCCAAACAATATCGAGTAATTTGCTGCATTGGCAGTAGTTCTGACATCCCTGTTAAACTACTGCGCACCTACTCAAGTAACCGTTAGGAGCAGGCTGAGAGGAGGCCGCGCCCGGTTTGCGTGGATCAGACAAAGGAAGGCGAGCAGGAGCATTCCTTCCGTGGCAAGAAGAGTTTGAAATACCGCGTTGGTTGTCGTCTTCTGCTGTAAACTGGAGCAGTGCGCTAACCTTCAGGATGAACTATTCGAAACTGTCACCGAACAGTAACCTTTTATAACTAAAACCAGTTCCGCATTGTGAGTAATGTCAGTTGAAACATAGTAGTTGCTAAGTTACAGTCAGTACTAATTGAAGTAAATAAGTACATAAAAAATAAGTTTCAGTGTCCAACACTAGGTGTCTGTTATTCTGTACCCTCTGCAGAGTGGCTAAGCATGGGATGAGCATGTAGTTTGCACATCAGACATGCAGTGTGGACAGAGCACAATTCCTAAAAAAAGAAGTGGGGAGACTAAACAAGTTAGACAGTACACAAGTGACACCGTGGCGAATGATATCACAGCATGTAGCATCATGGTGCGTGACACTGTAAGTGGCATCACGGGAAGTGAAATCACAGGAAGTGACTTTACAACCTGTAACCTCACAGGTGACATCTGATCTTAAGACCTCACACATATATTTAGAAGGTCTATAAGGAGTACATTTAACCGAATTACCAGATTTAACAAATTCAATTTTGCATTGGGGTTGTGCCAAAAAAGTTACACAACCCTGAACCAAAATCTGGGCCTCAATATCAATATTTTTTTAAAAAAAATCTCTGCCACAAAGATATTGACACAAGGAGAAACTTGGCAATTAATCTATTCTACTTAATTAGTTGCAAAGACTGCATTTAAAAAAAATCTTATGGGGTTAAGGCACCTGCTGCAGAGAGCTTTGTATGCCTCGTAAATCTCAGGGAATAATAATAATGGTAAGATAACTCTAGTGGTTAACACATTGGCTGGAAAGATGTGTGTGGTGTCTAGTCCCAGTTTTGAATCAAAGTACATAGAGGGTAAACTTGTCTCCTGCAAAGCACATCATGACAGATTTGTATTTTATATAGATAACCAAGTGGGTTGCTACTTTTAACATGGAGATCTTTGTGTTGCTTGCAGTTCATACATTGTAATCCTTATAACATAGCACAGTGAGATATGAAGGAAATGTGACTACCACACCTTGTAACCCTCGCTATCCTATGTACACGTCCTGTACATAGATCTACACTTTTTTTTATTTATTGTCAATGTATAATGTGTACATATGACACCAAGCGCTCTGACACCCTGTACTGGGATAAGTAGCACTATAAAAGAAATAAAACAAAATAGTGATATTTAAATTGCTAATTGTGTAACAGACCCGCATATCTGACATTTGTACTGTGTATGCATATCTCCTATATCCAGGGACTGACCAAAGTTAAAATCATGTCTCTCTTAAGTATCTTTGAAACCACAACAAACTGTGTGTCTTTGTTTCCCCTCTGTTGCATTTGCAGGTAAGTGTGAAGCTCCAGCGAGAACAAAAGGACACCTGATGGCTACTTAACTTCGGCCTCTATCTTGACCACAGCTCAAATTTAAAATAAAAAGCCCTGTTAGACCTGGCATCGTTTGGCGTGTTTCCCCTGTCTTTTTGCCTCCTGGCCTCCTGTTTTTATGGTCTGCTGGACTCTGTTTTTGCTGGTTTATTGTCTCTGCGCACTTTACCACTGCTGATCACTGCTAAAGTGCACGTGCTCCCTATGCAGATTGCATTGGTGATTAGCTTATCCATGATTGGCATATTTGATTTACTAGTAAGTCCCTAGTAAAGTGCACTAGAGTTGCCCAGGGCATGTAAATCAAATGCTACGAGTGGGCTTGCAGCACTGGTTGTGCCACCCACATGAGTAGCCCTGTAAACATGTCTCCGACCTGCCACTGCAATGTCTGTGTGTGTTTTAAACTGCCAATTCAACCTGGCAAGTGTACCCACTTACCAGTCTCAAACCTTCCCTTTTACTACATGTAAGGCACCCCTAAGATGGGCCCCAGGTAGCCCAATGGGCAAGGTGCAGTGTATTTAGAAGGTAGGACATGTACTGGTTTGTTTTACATAGCCTAACCGTGAAATACTGCCAAATTCGTTTTTCACTGTTGCAAAGCCTCTCTCTCTCATAACTTTTAAGTGCGGTTTCTCTGTGGGAGCAGATAGAGATGTGGAGTTTAGGGTCTCTGAACTCACAATCTAAAATCACAACTTTTTGTAAAGTTAGTTTTTAAATTGTCTGTTTGAAAATGCCACTTTTAGAAAGTGGGCATTTTCTTGCTTAAACCATTCTGAGCTTCAGCCTGCTTGTGTATTCCACTTCTGGGTCAGACTGACGGTTGGGTTATTGTGAATTCCCTCTAGACAGTGACACAAAGGGAGGTGGGGTGTAGCCTGCATATCCTGATGGGCCACCTGGGCTAGAGTGGAGAGAGGTGTGGTCACTTATACCTGAAAGGGCCGTGCCTGCCATCACACAACGCTGCCTCTGACCCCCTGGTGTATGTTTGCCTACCTCAACGGCAGAAAGGAGTATATGTAGTGGACCCAAAACCCCAGACTTTTAGAACACTTCTGGATGAAGAGGAACCTCTGCCAAGGAGAAGAGCTGGAGGAGTAGTACTGCTCCTTTGCTGTGTGTGCTTTGCTAGGTTGTCCTGCAGTTGCTGCTTCTGCCCTAAAGAGGGCAAAGACTGGACTTTGCTGTGTATTCTGTTTGCAAGGTTTCTCCAAGGGATTGGAGTAGAGCTTGCCTCCTGTTGGAAGTCTCTGGGAAATCAAAGACCTCATCTTCATCTGCCTACAGCACTGGGAACTGTGTGTTGTGTGCAGCAACAGAAGAAACATCACTGCAACACCATCAGTGGCGCCGCTGACTACACTGTGACCTGATGACGCCACAAGGAGCTGTGCCCCACGTCGCACCGCAGCCCTGGTCTCACTGATGCAGCCACCTGACGCCGCTGCCAAGCCGCTGCTTGCACCGTTACCTGTGGGCTTCGCATCGCCTTGGCATCCCTGACGACGACACTCCACGCTGACACCGGCGCCACTGCCTACACCGTGGGCTGTGGACACCGCTCGTGAGGTACACAAAACACCGCCCCATCCTGCACCGCAGCCCTGGTCCACCGACGCCAGGGCCATCAACTCTAGTGTTATCAACAGACACCCCTGTTTGCACCGCGACCCATGGGCACCACAAGGAGTCCGCCTCGCGCTGCACCGCTCTCTTGGTCCTACTGATGACAGCACTTCAGCAACGATGACGTTGCTGCCTGCACTGTGACCTGGAGACACAGCATATTGCACCGCCCTGCTTTACACCACAGCCCTGGTCTCACTGACGCCACAGGATGCAATCACGAACCGCTGCCTGCACAGTGACCTGTGGGCACCACACATTGCATTGACCCGCTTCACACCGGAGCCCTGATGCCATCCACGCCAACGCTCCTGAGTTCGTCATCAGCCTGGAGTTCGATCTGCAACGCATGTGACGTCAAGGGCCCCTACGAACCCCACACTGACCTCCGGAACCAACGACGCACTCCGGATCTCATCGCGAGAATCACAACGCAGTACATTTCCAAGGTACTGTTTGCGGATCTTCCTGACTCCTTAGCTGGACTGTGACGCCGCAGCCGACCTGAACCCTTGGATTTGTTGTTCATGACGCTGTGATAGCCCCAGATGGAGCTATCAACTTCAAGGAACTGTATTTTTAAGTAATTCTTGCAAAATTCATATCTTTATTACTGTATGTTGGATTTTTCTGATTTTTATCTTGTTTGACATAGATTAATAGTGGCTATTTTTCTAAAACTGGTATTGTGTCCTTTTATGATGTTTTCACTGTATTACTGTGTGTTAGGTGCAAATGCTTTACACATTACTTCTGAGATAAGCCTGACTGTTCATGCCAAGCTACCAATGGAGTGAGGAGGGGGTTATCTGTGCTGGGTATCTCCCCTATCCTGACTAGAGGGAGGGTCCCTACTTGGACAGGGTGCAAACCGACTGCCAACTAGAGATCCCATTTCTAACAAGTTCCCTCCTTGCTGACTGCACTTTGCTGCTCAGAAGGAAAGCAGACAACGTGCAGACGCTGCTGAATGCGTTGCGGTGTTTAAACATTACACTGAGATGAGTTAAACATATTACAGTGCGTCACAACTACTTGGCAGGGTTGACAGCGTCCACCTTGTGAAAATAGTAGTGAATGCTGTGTACTCGGGTGTACCCCTGACTTGTGCTCCGAGTCTGAGAAACTTATACTGCCTTATGTCTCAGCTCCAGAGCAGTCTAACACTCATGCACACCCTGAACTCCTAAAGGTGGCCTAGTCTCAATATGAGCTATACAGTGCTCATATGATGTATGAAAACAACTTAAATACAACCTATGGGAAAATGCTAAAATAGAAGGGGAATAGGAATATGTATACGGAGGGGTATCTTGGACAGTAAGATTGGGGGAGTGTGAGCTTCAGAATTCCCAACAATCGGGCTGACACATAAAGTTAAGTGCGCAAGAGGGATTTAAAGGGCAGCGAAAAAGGAGAGGATTGCAGAATGGTAGCGTTACTAAGTGAGGTAAAGCACATTTATTTTGTGAATTAGCCAACATTTTTTAAGTCTTTCCAAACCGAGAGAGCGGGTGTGTGTGTGCATTTTGGTCTGTGTGTGTAAAAGTTCCTGGTGAAATCTGACAGACACCTAACCGAATCCGACTGAAAGCACCCATTTCCAACTATTTATCACAACATTCATTTATTATGGAGGGGAGGTGTAACACCCCAGACACACCTCTGAAGCTATGCCCCTGCACATATACCACGCAACATTAAACAAGACACATGAAATATAAACAAGGACTGCTTTGTTGTCGTGTATTACTTCAAGGGTGCTTAGACCCACTGTCAAGAATGAGTTCTTTGTTTTTGGTTACAAAGTGAAGAACATGATTATTGGGCCTGATGGAGACCACTTTCAATGGCGAAGAGATCCCTGATGCTAACAGAGGAAGGACCCACCCAATGCAAAGCACTCTGGTATATTAATGGTGAAAGGTGAAACAAAAGAAACTTAATAGTATACTCTGCTGCTACTGTGTTGTTGCTCGCGCTCTCTTCCAAGTCTACAGTTCAAGAGCTGAACTATCACAATGTGTCTGCATTGGCCAAGCAGGCCTGACATGTGGCAGCCATCTTGGAATAGATAGGTTGTTCCTAAATGCAAAGCTTTCTAGGCTGTGAGAAGAATATTCTCTTACCACAACCATTTGTCAATTCAGTATTTTTTCAGCCCAATGCACAAATATTCATTAATTAAGTTGTAGGCACTCGAAGTCCTGAGCTGGAGCAAGCTGTTGTCGGAAGGCAGGAGAAAATCCTCTCTTCACGTCCCACAAGACCCATCTGCTTCAAAAGACAATTACCTATTGACTATTTCATGTTTTAATCCACCTGAAAAAAAGAATACTATCGAGCCTGGACAATGAAACAAAATGTCAGTGCACTGCAAAGGAGGCACCCTTGTGCTCCTAACAGTCTTTCCACCCTCCTGTTGATGCTGACCCAATGGTGATTTTGCACCTAAATGTGCTGTTGCTTCAACACATGGTTTGTGGTCCTGAACGTTTTTTCACCTTCCTACTGATATAGCACCAGGATGGATTTAGCACTTTAATGTGATTCAATAACTAAATGTGGTTTCACTCCAATATGATCCCACAGTACTGCTTCCTTGCATCAATGATTTTGCACCTAAAAGTGGTTTGTGCTTCTAAAATGGGTCCCACACTCGTGCTGTTGTTGTATCAAGGGTGATTTTTCACCTCAGTTTGATGTCAATGAAAGGTTATGTCATACTGATGTATAATTTGCGCACCTACTGTGATATCTTACTATTATATTTTCTCTGTGTACTGTGAGATTTTACACTTAAATGTGAAACCACATCCCTCCTAACTTTGCTTTTGCACTTTCATTGTCTGTGCACCTAAATGTGATTTGTGTTCCTGTTGGGGCTCCAAATGTATGATGTACCAATGGTGAATTTGCATTGTAACATGATTTTGCACCCACATGTAATTTTGCTGTTCACCGTGCTATCACAGTGCTTTGACAGTGACATTATTGCACGCACAGAAATCTAATTTTACTTGGCCTGCATGCCACTATTTTACCACGCGGATACAACATCCTGCACCTCAGTAGAACAGAAAAAATGTAATCCACAATAAATTCTTTAAGTTCAAACTAGTATTTTTTGTGTTTCATTTTTACTTTTGATAGGAGTGTAGCCACACTGAATATTCCTCTAATTCCAATTACGAATTGCTTCCTTTAGCAGTCCACAGTTTTGATCACATTTGTTCAGTTGCCATTATCACACATATTCAGAGAGTATGACTAAACTTAGTCTGGCCAACCAAGTAGAAAGAGAAGGGGATTTCTTTGCTCTCCATCTTTGAGCAATTAGTATACTGAAACATAATTATTGTTGATCACTCTTGGCTGTGATTTAGCAATGCTTTTAAAGGTTCAGGTGCATTCAGCGATCTTGTTTATGTTTTTAAATACTAAGCACCAATAACTCTCTAATTTAGGACATTGCTGCAGAACAGTGGAACTACTTACTAATCCCTAAATTACGCCTAGCACATAAATTCAGGTAGTCATTATAACATTAGTCTAATATCTTTGTAGTATACATCGAGTAACATTAGACATGACTTAGTTGAGAATTTATCAGAGACTATTGCACTTCTAAATTAAGTTTACTCAATGTTTCTCTGTCAATTAAAATCTCAAACCCTTAGATCAATTAAAGCAGATGGTTCTTATAAACCAAATCAAATAAATTATAAACAAGATGCTACAATCGGCGCAGTGTATCTCCTGCTAGGTGATTGCCAAAAGCCTTTGATATACGTTTACTAAGTTCCCTGTTACGAATCAGCGAAAAAAATAGCTCCTCAAATGTAAAGTGTTTGAAAAATCACCACTGATAGTCAGACCATAGTTTTCCTGCAAGGGAGTAAATGATAAATAACCTACTGGCCTAGAAGTTGTGAGTGATCTTTAATACTATTACTTTACCCAGAATTCCCGAAACGTGTTATTGAAAAAAAGGCTTGCCTCCAATTGTGTTAGGTTTCATTTTGTTAATTAGACATCCAGAGTTCACCTTACATATGTTATCATATTTTCCAGAGACCTATATCCCACAACATTGCACAGGTCACCTCTGACAACAACCTTGCAACTCCAAGTGCACTATACCAGCATCAGCATTTCTAAGCATAATTTCTGTCTATGCCTTATAGACAGACCCTGATATCCCAAAAAATTCTTCAAAGGTTGAAATCATATTTTCTATATTTTGATGCTCTGGTCTTGAAATATAATGATGTCATTGTTGTAAAGGTGTACTTTAGTCATCCAAGGAGTTTTAAGACCTACTTAACTATTAATGATATTTCTAACATTCATGGCTAGTGCCTTGAGGAAAAAACAAACGGGCATGAGAGGAAACTCCTTATTCTTAATTAGTCCCTTCAGTTCCTCATTTGAAATATGCTCTGTAAGTGTGCCAAGATTAAGGGGTGTAATCAAGCAAGTGAGCTGATTAACTCAAACACCTCTTCCTTTTGATTTATTATTGTAGAGATTACAAACACAACACCCAAACCACTGAGGCTGAACAACTTGCACTGTCCAGCTGACAGAATTTTTTTTTTCTTTACCTCCTATTGTTATCAGACTCTCTCCGAAGATTTCGACTTCCACTGGAAAAATGGGGAAGACACCCGCACAGTGATTCTCAAATCCTTCCTTTCAGAAAACAGATTGCCACAAAATCACACCTTTCCTGCCCACAATAATGGATCTACCTTGACCTGGTTTTCATTAAAAACACTACAGACACATCTCTAATCCTCAGATTGGATTGGTCAGTCAACTCATTCATTCATTTAAAATCTGACCCTAATGCTATCTCCTCATGCTAAACTGAAGATGCACGTTACAAATCTAGAGGTCTCACATTGACAGCAAATGTGTGCAGAGCCAACAGGGCTGACTTTAATGGGCTGATATGCTCTTTCTGAGCCTCCTCCTATCTCCTTTTCCGATTTCCCAAGATCGCAGTGCTGCTTTTTTCAGTTCCCTGAGCGTGAAGTGCTCCTGCCCTGTAGCACCTCAAGCTTGGTGAATACAAATATGGCACACACATAAGAGGTGTAGAAATATGCAGTATGATCAGAGGTATAAGACAAATAATGTTAGCACACGTATGCTTGGATTGCTTAGCACTTTAAAGTAGATCAATTGCCTTGTACACTACTTGCTTTTTAGGTTAATGCTATCTCCTAACGAGAACATAAACAATGTAGAAACTTAGGGCCTGATCTCATATCCCCATTCACAACCCAAGGGCCCCAATAGGTTTGCAGATGGGAATGCAGTTTGATATACGACCTATGTACTATGTACTATGTACTCATAGGTCCCTTCAAAAATTGCACATTCGAAGGGGTTTGCAAAACAGCCTACCTAATGACTATTAGGCAAGTTGCAATTTGATAAATCACTGTGATTGGCTACAGAGGGACAGAAGACTGCAAGAGACAGCAGACTTTAATTCCTGCTTTTGCATTCTGATGTGGGACAATTTTTAAAGTGGTCCATGCCTATTAAAGAGACAGGTGCACCTTTCACGTTAGAGAACTCATTATCAGAAACAGGCAGTCCCTTGGAAAATGTCATGCTGCCCCTGACTCCACGGGCATGATTCCCAAAAGGAAATCTGAGCCACGGAGATAGGTCACTCTTTGCAAATCAGTTACCACCGCAGCTGTGCGGGTCAGTAAATGATCAATGTAGTGCTACCAGATTTGCAGTGACAGATCATTGATGTATTCCATTGTGAATCACAGATAGAAAGGGGGACATCTTTTTCACCCGCACTCCAATTTGTGATTCATATTGGCTCACAAAAACCCTTAAATGAGTTAGAAAGACTTTTCTGACTCCTAAAATGGCTTATAACAGGGGCGGCTCCTCCGTTACGGCAGAGGAGCATCGCCTCTCCGCCAGCATCAGCAGCTGAAAAACCTTTACAAGAAAACAATAATAAAGTGCATTTATTATTGTTTTCTTGTAAAAGGGCGGGGCCACGGGGTGACGAGCAGTGAGGGCGAGTGCACAGCACTCCTCCTCAGAGTGCATGTGTGTTTGGATGGCCATCTTGGGCCAGCCAACCACACATGCACAGTAGGCTCTCTCCAGCCCAGCAACACAGTTGCCGTGCTTGAGAGAGCATGCACGGGCTCCGAGTCTGCCTGGGAGTGGCCTGGCTGGGCGCTCCCAGCCAATCCTGATGCTGCTTCAGGAGTGGCCACAGGGCAGGCGGGGAGCCTGTGCCTACAGCATGTAGCAGAGGAGACGGAGGAGCGGAAAAAAATATAATAATTTATGTTTATTCCCCCCTCGCGCGCCGACCTGCCCCTTCCGCGCCCCACATGCCGCATCTGTCTTTAATCCTTTTAAATAGGTGTTTGGTAATTGAAACCCTACGTTTTTGCAATCGCAGGCTTTGCGACCGAAACACCTTTGTACATGAGGCCCATTATCTTTCTTGATTTATACATAGTGTATTAGTTGTACAGATGTTAGTCCCCTGAAAATCTACATAACAAAAAGTCACTGATGGTAGGACAGAAGCATAGATAAGGTTCAGGGTGTGAGGTAGTTTTTATTGGCATTCACAGAATTTACAAAATAACAATCTCATCGAGTGCATGGGGACGGGGAACATGGCGGCCGGTTGAAGCGCTGACCGCGAACTCCCATCGGACGAGAGACGCGGACGAGAGACGCGACCTGCGACCCCTGACCTGGAAACGACGCGCTGAGAGCCGGAGCAGTCCCGCAGTTGGATCGACGCGCGAGAGGATCACCGCGGCCGTAGAGGGGCCCCCTTGTTGTGACGAGGAAGAGGTTTGGAGGAGAGACGCCGGGGAAGAGACTAAGGGAGAGACTGGGATTGTGCAGGGCTCCTAGACCGGCGCCCCGGGTGAGTCGTCCCTCTTGCCGGGAAGAGCTGTTGATGGCGTTTTTTTTTTTTTTTTTTTTTTTTTTTTCTCTCTCGGTGTTGAGGTTGACAGAGCTCCCTGCGTGAGAGATACACACTGATAAATCCAGATTGGTAGGAATACCATAAATCGTTAATTAACCTGAACATCGGATCTTTAAAAAACAATCGCAGGTTGAATCTGCATAGGATTATTTTTTTTTTTTTTTGTGAGCCTTTCTTTTTTTTTTTTTTTTTAGACTTCTTCTGTCACCCACAGAGGTTTGATGTTAAACTCTCTTATCATTAACTTTGAGCATTGTCTCTTTGCTTTAAGAGTTATTCCAACGTTGTTTCTACTCCTTGAATTAGACCGAGTTGGGCATCACTGGGCATCATTTGCCTATCGGGCTTGGAGTAGCTATTTGAAGGACTCGGAAGGATCCTAGAAAATCCAGTCTCGGAATACGTTACTATTGGAGTGTACTTGTTTATATTGATCTCCCCGCCCCAGGTCGGGAGATTTAATTAAAAATCACGGCGAACAAGGAGGGGGGCGAAATTGCTTCGGCGAGAGGTGGTCAGGGGGTCCCCTGGAATCAAGCTTTAAATTCCAGTATTTGGGCTGAAGCAGTGAGGGGTGTGCGACGAGGGAGATCTTATACCTCTCGCTGTTCTCTTCGTGGGAGTTTACCGGAGACTCCGGGGCTTTCCACTAGGAGTAATTTGAACAGGAATAAGGTGGGAGGAGAACGTGATACCAGCAGAGCCTCTCGGTGCATGTCTCCAATCAAACGCCGCCCCAGGGTTGCACGGGCAGAGGTTAAAAACCTGGTTGGTGCAAGGACTTGTAAGCCCGGCCCCCTGGGTGTGAGTGATAAGCCCCAGGTTTATTCATCAGAGACTGTAGCAGTTACAAATCCTGGATATAAGACTCACGGCGAAGTCTCTTTAAAGGGGACTGATCAAATTTTGTCATCTGTGGGCCCTCCTATCCCTCTCTTGGGGGAAGGCCAACCTGAACTTCTGGGGAGGAGTGAATCACTGATCACAAGATATTTTCGGACTACTACCTTTCCATCGCAGGATATGGCAAATAGTCAACTAACCTCAGATGATTTAGAAATGTCAAATTTAGCTATGCGTTTGGCTAGGCGGTCGCCCCTAAATCCATTAGACAAGGATCTAGATGGACAGGGAGAGGATTCCTCTAAATTATCGGCTTTGTTAGAAGTGGAGAGCAACCCTCTCAGAGATACAATGTCTTATGGTATGGACGTACAGGCCCTGCTAATCTCTCTTACTAAAGAGATTAGGGAAAAATTTGAGACATCAGAAAATAACCAAACAAGGATTCGGGAAGTATGTGAGGCTTTGGAAAATAAAATCACTTTGTTAACAGATCGGATGGGTAAACTCGAGACTGTGGTGGCGGCCCATGAGGAGCGGGTGGCAGCTCAATCTGAGGATATTTCACAATTAAAACGTGGAGAAAAGTTGTTACAGGACAAACTAGAGATTTTGGAAAATAACATGCGGAGAAATAATATCAGGCTTTTGGGTGTTCCTGAGGGATTGGAAGGGGAAGATATTAAGGGCTATGTGATTGCTTTGATAAAAGAGGTTATCCCAAATACAGCAGGGTTTAACCTGGAAGAGGATATTCAAAGAGTCCATCGTGACCCGTTCAAGAAAAATCCCGGGAGGAAGAATCCCAGGAGGATTCTGATAAATTTCAATACGTACTCTATCAAGGAAAAAATTCTGTCTGAAGCCCTTAAAGTTGGTGTTTTTTCCAAGGGGGATTGGGCCTTCAGGATAAGATCGGACTTGTCTAAAGCAACGTTAGATAGACAGTGGGAATTGGGAAATTTTATGCGTGAGCTTCGTTCTCTTGGGGCTACCGTACAGCTAAGGTTTCCGGCAGCACTCCGGATCATGTGGAAGAACAAAATGTATAACATGAGAGATCCGGGGGAGGTTAGCGCATTTATAGACCAGATTAAGGCGTCACAATAAGATCTAGTGGAAGTATCTCGTCCGATGGGGAGTTCGAATTTAGGATAACAGGATGGTTATCCTAGTAGAATCAGGGAGGGTTCCCCAGGGTAGGGGGGTTGGGTTTGGGTGGGAGTTGGGGTTGGTGTTGGTGGAGGGGGTGGAAGGCACTGGGTGTGGGGGTTTGGGTTGGGTTAGGTGGGTTAGGTGGGTTGAAAGGATAAAAATAAGAAAGTCCTCATATGTTGTTTACCTAGGAGGGGGGTGCGCTGTGCTTATGACGTTTTCCTTTTCTCCTGACAGATATGTCTAAGTATGGGAATTTAAGATTGAAATTTCTTTCTTGGAATGTGAATGGTTTAAGAGTGGTAAGCAGGAGGAGGAAGATTTTTGAATATTTAAGATTGGCGGAAGAGGAGATTATCATATTGCAAGAAACTCATCTCCAACAAACAGAGTGGGAGACCTGGGTTAAACGGTTGAATTGGGTTTCTCTTAGCGTATGCTCCTCCCAAACTAGTGTGATAAAAGGCGTGGCAGTTCTCATCAAAAAATCCATAAAGCTTAGGATAGGATCGGTGCAAGTTGACCCTAGAGGGAGATGGGTAGTGGTAGAACTGTGCGTATGTGGTTATTGGGTCACGGTGGCAGGCTATTATGGACCTAACCTAGATGATCCCACACCATTTCAAGAGTTATTCAATATTTTACTTCTAGCTAGATATCCAGTGGTACTAGGCGGAGACTTCAACATTTTGTTAGACCCTGTACACGATAAGTCAACCCCTCGAGGTACGGATAACTCTCCTAAAATGAGGGCACAGGTGAAACAAGCCATGCAAGATTTAGGATTGGTAGACATATGGCACTGCAGAGGAGGCGAAGGAGACAGATATACATTTTACAATAAAAAATATGGGCATAGATCTAGAATAGATTTTTTTTTAATACATAAAAGTTTATGCCCAGAGGTCAGAAAGGTAGCCCACAATCCAGCTCACCTCTCAGATCATTCAGCTGTAAAATTACACTTGGATATCAGGGTCGTAAATAAAGGTATTAGATGTATAATTAATCGCGCTATACTATTAGACGACTCTATAGTAGAAGCATTAAAAAAAGACACAAGAGATTTCTTTCTTTTGAACCAAGGTACGGCAAGTTTATGGTGTGTTTGGGACGCCTTTAAGGCTTATATTAGAGGGAGGCTTATGAGCCTGGCAATATACAAACATCGTGAAGAAAAAGAGAAATTGGGAGATATGGAATTATCTCTAAAAACCTTGCAAGCTGCAATCCATAAAGCACGAGCAGAAGAGAAGGTCAATTTATTAGAGGACTTGATATGTCAAGAGGTTAATGTTCGGACTAAGCTAGAGGCTTTTTTGGAAAATCGCAGTAAGTTAAAATGGGAAGCTAGCAGATATGCTCACCATGAATATGGAGAAGGTTGCAGTAAGCTACTAGCATGGAAGGTTAAGTCAGACCTCTCTAAAAGATATATTTCAGCAGTCAAATCGGACAATACGATTTGTGTGGAGCAAGAAGAGATTGAGGGGGCATTTGTATCTTTTTTCCAAGACGTATACTCAGAAAGCCTGGTTAATTCAGACGAGTCGATCAGTGATTTTCTAGAAAAACTACACCTTCCAGCTCTAGAAGATTCTGAAAAGACCCTATTAAATTGTAAAATAAATGAGGCTGAGCTTATTGAAGGCATAAAAGCGTTAAAAAAAGGAAAGGCCGCTGGTCCAGACAATCTACCTAATGAATTGTACAAGGTCTTGGGGGAAGTTATTAGTCCTTTTTTATTAGAATTATTTAATTCTATGCTGGTTGAGGGGGCTCAGACGCCTAAATCCTGGAGAGAGGCTATAATTTGTCTAGTTTTAAAGCCAGGTAAGGACCCAATGTCTTGTGCATCTTACAGACCCATCTCCCTGTTGAATGCCGACTACAAACTTTATACAGGGATTTTAGCCAGGAGATTAGGGAGTGCCATAGGCAATCTGATTCATACGGATCAAAAGGGTTTTATGAAAGGGAGGTATCTCCAGGATGTAACACATGAGTTATTTGCTGCAATAGATCTGGCGGAACAAGAAAAGACCCCTCTGGCGATTCTGACTTTTGACGCAGCAAAGGCCTTCGATCGGGTCAATTGGTCTTTTTTGAGGTTAGTGCTGGAAAAAGGAGGCTTGGGATTTCCTTTTGTTAGGACAGTCAGGGAATTGTATAGATGCCCCTCAGCGAGAATTCTGGTCAACGGCCAGTTAACACAAGAATTTAGGATTTGGCGGGGTACGCGACAGGGATGTCCATTGTCTCCCTTGCTTTTTAACTTATATATTGAGCCTCTGGCAATTTCTCTTAGGTTAAGTAAGGAAATTACTCCATTTCAAAGTGGGGACTGGGAAAAAAAAGTAGCATTATATGCGGATGATCTTATGCTATACACCAAGGATGTTAGTTCTACCCTACTAGCGTTCAATACTTTGATGGAGCAATTTGGTAAACTTTCTGGTTACAGCGTAAACACAGAAAAGACAGAAATAATGTGTTGGAATTTGACTTATGCTTCTCCTTTAGTCAAACAAGAGATCAGATATTTGGGTATACGATTAACAAATGATCTAAATGAGGTACCTAAACTAAATTTTAACATAACATACAGAGAAACCAAAAAATTGCTAAAGACGTGGGCCGCTCTCCCTCTTTCCATAATTGGAAGATCCAACATTTTGAAGATGTGTATTCTCCCAAAATTCACCTTTTTATTCAACACTATTCCACTAGAGTTTAAGAACTGCTGGTTTAAAAAACTACAGGGGGATTTATCCTCGTTTGTATGGGCCTCTAAAGGAGTAAGGATCTCGTGGAAAAAGATGAGTAAAAAAAAAGAGTGGGGGGGCATTGCGTCTCCAGATTTCTTCAAGTATTATCTGGCATTTCAATTAAAAAACATTAGAAACCTATTGAATAAGAAGTCAGAATATGATCCGGCGTGGAAAGCCTTAACGGCACACCTCGAGGAAAAAGCAGATCATTTTCTATATAAATTCGGCCATCCTAAGTACTTCAAGAAGGTACGCTTGAAGACACTCAGACATGCATGCAACATTTGGATGCACTTTCGGAAGGTGCTAGAGATACCCTATTTTTGCAGCTCTTCCCCCATTTGGGATTCACCTGGCACTCCTGAATGCCTCACTGATAAATTATCAATTCCTTTGAGAGTGAGTGGGATTGTAAGATGGGGCCAGATAATGGAAGGACCAGAACTGTTAAGCTGGTCGACACTTTATGAAGGGACTGGAGGCACAGTCTCCAAATTCAAGTATCTTCAGATAGCTAGTTGGGTTAAATCGCAACAAATAGGAGAAATAGGAAGGAATATATGGGAAGGGAAATTAAACCAGAAAATCATTAATAAGGAAGTTGCTCTGTGGTACCATGCTCTGTTGGAAGCAACAAGGGATGGGACATCCCTTCCCTTGTCGAAGTGGGGGGGGATCTTTCCAACTCTAGATGTGAAATCTTTATGGAATAGGTCCTGCTCAGAATTGTGGTTCACGACCAGCCCGGCAGAGTTGAAGAAAAACCATTTGTTCACACTTCATAGGGTTTACTGGACGCCGGCCAGATTAACAGCTATCGGGAAAACTCAGAAAAACTGTCCGAGGTGTGGTGACGATAAGGCAAACGATATACACATGTTTTGGCAATGTTCAAAGTTGTGGGAATATTGGGAGGAGATAGGAAACACTTTAAAGATAATATTTAATGTGAACGTAAAATTGGATCTTTCTATGGTGGTGTTTGGGGTCAGTGAACAGGGTATGAATTATCAAAAATTGTCAGCACATCAGGAGCACCTGTTGTTTGTATTAATACTTTTGGCTAGACGAGAAATTTGTCGTAAATGGGTTGACCCCTTTCCCCCCCGTTCTAAGGATTGGCAAATATCTGTAAATCGAATGTGCATAATGGAACAACGAGGTCCCCTTTCTAGAAGGGATAACTTCTGGATGAACTGGGAAAATGTCTACCAATAGTATATTACTGTTTTGCTGTCTGGTCTCCTCCTCGTGCAACTTAAGTCCAATGATTAGTACTCCCCTTACCCAATACTGGGCGATGCTTTGGTTATGACTAGGTTTCATAGAAAATAGTATATCCTGGTTGATGGCATACGATTGGGAGAATAATAAAACGTAGACCAAACGGGACGACCCAAGGGTTACGTTTCCCCCGTCCGGTACCATTTTTCCTCTACCAAAGCATGGGTGATAATTATGAGGACGAAAAAAAAAAAAAAAAAAAAAAAAAAAAAAAAAAAAAAATAACAATCTCATCACATTATATTTATCTTCTTCATTACAGCTTCAAAAGAGAAGTCGGAGACTTAGGGGGTCATTCTGACCCTGGCGGCCGGTGACCGCCAGGGTCACCGACCACGGGAGCACCGCCAACAGGCTGGCGGTGCTCCCGAGGGCATTCTGACCGCGGCGGTTCAGCCGCGGCCAGAAAGGGTAAACCGGCGGTCTCCCGCTGGTTTACCACTGCCCTTGTGAATCCTCCATGGCTGCGGAGCGCGCTCCGCAGCCATGGGGATTCTGACACCCCCTACCGCCATCCTGTTCCTGGCGGGTCTCCCGCCAGGAACAGGATGGCGGTAGGGGGTGCCGCGGGGCCCCTGGGGGCCCCTGCAGTGCCCATGCCCATGGCATGGGCACTGCAGGGGCCCCCGTAAGAGGGCCCCGCAAAGTATTTCAGTGTCTGCTAAGCAGACACTGAAATACGTGACGGGTGCAACTGCACCCGTCGCACCCCTTTAACTACGCCGGCTCAATTCTGAACCGGCGTCCTCGTTGCAGGGGCATTTCCTCTGGGCCGGCGGGCGCTCTTTTGGAGAGCGCCCGCCGGCCCAGAGGAAATGTCTGAATGGCCGCCGCGGTCTTTTGACCGCGGTGCGGTCATTCAGCGGCGGTACCTTGGCGGACGGCCTCCGCCGTCCGCCAAGGTCAAAATGACCCCCTTAGTGTTTGTCTGTATTGATACTCCAATAACCCAAGCAGACATTTAATCAAAACCCCTGCTGATCCCATCTATATATTATTATATATATATATATATATATATATATATATATATATATATATATATATATATATATATATATATATATATATAGACACAGGCAATGCTTAATTTGTAAATAAAACGTGAAATAAAAACATGCCGGTGCCCAAAACCCTCCTCTTAAACACGGGGCTGCTGCAGTTAAATGTGGGAACACAGAATACTAAGGCGGCGTAATTCTGAAGCCATCTCGGGCCTTTTCAATTTATTTAAAGCCACTCCCTGCCCCTCCAGCTCACTCTTGCAGCTTTCTGCTTTCTACCTTTGTGAGGCTTTTTCGTTTTTCACTTCCTCCGTCTTTCCCATATGTGACTTTTACTCGCAACAAATGCTTGAGGCAGAAGAATAAGCGCCGACCCTCAAAAATAAGTGCCTGTGCTCAGCACCGGAAACAACAAGCACAAATGAATCACTGTACACAGGCCATTTGTACGGAGACTGTCCTTCCTAACAGAAAAGGTAGCTGAAATCACCCGCTAAAATAGGCATGCGCTGCCAATTCAAATGAAAAACTCCTCATTATTGCAAATATGTTTCTCGAGCATTTTATATGGGCAGGTTTTTCCGCGTCCGGTGCATTGCATGCCCCGGGCTAGTTACAGCCCGCGCAGGAGAGTGCTGGGCTGCAGAGCAGTGTTGGTGTGAGTATGATGCAACTCGGAGGCTGAGTCACATACAGAACAGCCCAGGTCAAGTCATTTGATTGCCTGAGAAACCACGCAGTTCGCTTATCAGAAAATGATAGCATTATTGACTTTAAGTGCTGATCTGGGATCATCGCAGAGTGTTTCATTAGCACTCATTATTGTATCTGTTAAATGGCAACTGCTGAGGTGTTTCTTCTATTTCTTTCCAGCAATGGTACTGCAGCTCGATGAAAGTCCTGTGCCTGTGGCTGGCTGACAGGATAGACCTCCAGCTTCACGTCTACCAGCTGAAGACCCTGATCCGGATAGTCAAGGTACACCGCCTGCTTTCTAACAGCCGGGGCCGCAGGAGAGGAAGGTGGTTGAGGCACTTGAAGGGATAGGTTTTGTTTTGTTTTGGTAACTCTCTTACCTCTGTCAGTCAAAAAGACAACAGCACGCCATGCTTTTAAAACAGGAGACTCAGGCATAGGAAGCAGGCTAGAACCCTTTGAACAAATGTGGTTCTCTCATATTGGTAGATAAAAAAACAATTCTGGAGGAACTTTTTCATCAAGTCGGTTTCCTTGTAATTCTCTACATGCCTCACACCAAGATGTTACATAGATCAAGATGAATGCCCCCCTTGTTGACAGATATGGTAAAATCCAGATTTTCCGTCTGAATCACATAGATCTGAATTGGTGTCTTCCTGTTTTTTTATCCCATTCTCTTTATTTTTGGTTCACCTTCCGGCCCATGCGCTCCTTTTCCTATTTTCTTTGGAGGGGGAGCGAGCACAAGGGAAACAACGACCATCACTTGGTTCTCGGAGCCCTCCCTTTGTGCCACGCCCCTCCACTGCATTCACAAATGCCATCACCGTTGACATCAATGTGACCTCATTATTGACATCAATCATGCACCGCACCAACAAATAAACAAAGACAGCACAGCAATCTCTAGGCCTAGCAAGCTTTAAATTGAACAGGTTTTGCAATGAAGGTGACAAGGCTGGGACGTGAGAAGACGCCATTGCTGTTTTAAATTCAGTTTGAATGCAAAGTGAGCTTTTCAGTCAGCAGTAGGACAAGGGAGATAATTATGCAAATCATGTTTTTGTCCTGTTATAACTGTTTGACAGTGGATTACCTCATCACCTTTTCCACGTTCCCCTCACATTTTACTATTGCATCACTTCGGTGCACCATCGCAGCCTTGCCCCGCCTCAGTTTTCTTCTTTTTCCTTCCTCCCATTCATTGTGTGTGATGCACCCTTTGTCACTATTGATTAGAATTTGCCAATGGCCATGTTAAGGAGAGTTGGGTTTCCTCAGCTATGGATAAGGGGGAAAGAGCTAGGCTATCCCTACACCCGAGTGACAGTAAGTGTGGCAGCAAACTCTTATTCTAAATAAAGATGTCTTCCCATTACTGTAGTTCATCCACCAGAATAAGTCAAAAAAGGAAATAAGACTTCCAGTCATTTTAACGGAAAACTAAGTAACGATCTCAATAGTTTATTGCTCATCATAAAAATACAAAAATCACAAACACATTCCATCTGCATACAGAAATATGCTTGCATATTTTCATCATACGTTTACACCTTTATACACCAACCACAGCTATACATAAAGTGCTTTGTGAAGACTGCGTAGAGTTATCCAGATGTCCAGTCACGTTCACAAAATCCTAAATAGTTACTGAGTAGAGAGAAATAACATTTCACAAAGGACATGGTGTGCAAAGAGACAGGTCAGTAAATAGTGGACTCAAATGACCTCTGACTGTTTGCAAGCTTGCCCTGATTTTGCAGTGTTTAGTAATAGATCACATTGCACAATCTCCAATTGCATGGCCTTATAAAAAGAGCTGTTTAATGAATATCAATTTGGTTGCTCTTTGTGACCCTCTGTAATTGGCTACAAACACAGTGATGGTGGCCTGCAAGGAACAACAGATCACAATAAACTAATGTTTGCAATCCAAAGTGAGAACAATTTATTTAAGGTAGCCAGTGTTCCTTACAGATACTGTTGCTGCTTTAAAAAAACTTTCAAGTTTGGAAAGATATCAGGGGAAGCGGGCAGTGGTCCCTGGGGCCCGCCAGTGTACTTCCCAAAAGAAAAAGCTGGCCATCAGGGACTGCTTCTCCTTTGTGACTCAGTTACCAGTTCTTTAAGGAGCTGGCAACTTATTAGTAGTTTGAGATGCAATTTCAGTCACAAACTGTTGATAGATTCCACAGCAAATCACAAATATGAGATATATCCCTTATACTCCATACTTCTATTTGCAATTCAGAAGGGGGGGGGGGGGTAAAGCCATTTTGTGATTCATAAAGGCTTTACCGAATTGCAAAAGGGGTTTGCAGCGATCAGTCCTGTCATTTTGTCAATGGTTGGCTATGGCTTTAGTACCTCAGGCCCCTTGTTCTTTTTTTTATTTTTTAAAACAGCTCTCAAATGGGAACTGGGAAACTGCAACTTAATCTAATCTTGATTTGTTATTTTGCTTTTAGTTTTTTTACAAAAACTGTGAGACAAATTAATTTTCATGAACCCCAAAAAGATTTTGAGTTGGACCATGCAGCTTCACCGTATCAAAGTTTGGAGCAATCTGCCCAGCTGTTTTTTCACTAGCTACCTATTTTTGAATTTATAAAGCACATAGCTATCCCAGCGGGGATTCCCAATGCTAAGTAAGTGACAGGTGGCAGGCAGCATGGTTAGTCCTTGTGAGTAAAAGACCAGTGACGAACCCCCGGGGGAACGATACGGTGCTCCCTGTATGACAGAATATTTTCAATAGGAATTAACATGGGAAAATTCACTTTTGCAGCTCTCTTCATCCGACTTGCAATGGCAGACCTGCCATCAATATTTTGGGAGGGTCACCCAGGTTGGCACAAACTAGTGCTGCAGCCCTGGGGACCCATTTACCACCTATGCCCTGGCTATCTTCTACTGTGGGCTTACAAAGGTGTAAAGATCTGCCAATTAGGAATTTACCATGTCAACATGATAATTTAGAGAGAGAACATGTACACTGGGGCATGGCTAGCAGTTCTCACTGCACTGTCAGAGTTGAAAAACCAGTATCTAGGGGTCCAAATGGGGTCAAAAGTGTGGGGGCGGGGGGCATCTGCAACAAGCTCAGTTATCTTACACATATCCGTAGAGCATAAATTAAAGGCAGCTATTGTGATACAATTAGTTAACAAAGGAGCTAGAAACAATCTAGTCCGCTGTAGCCCTTTCCATTAGCAGCTAGTTATACCTAGTTATTTGGCAAAATGAACAAATATATTGGAGTAATTTATGTTATTTTAAATTGTATTAAATGAGTGTGGGATCACCGATGGTTCCTTGACGCTGTTGGGTGAATTGCTGTCAATTGAGAAGAAACAATTAACCGTTTTAGGGTTGTATGAAAAGTCATGTTTTTAGTTCTTTTCAAAAGAAAACAAAATTAGCATGTGACCATAGAAAGAAAGGGAGAAAATTCTCAATATATGGGGCCATTTGAAAAAAAAACTGCAGTCACCCATTCCGACTTTGTTGAATCTAGAGACAGCAAGCCGAGACGCAGATGAAGAGCGAAGCTCCTGGACTGGACAATACTTGCTTAATCTTTTTCTTAAAAATTCAGGTCCCTTATCTACTAAAGCTTGAAGGGAAGACAGCAGATTTTGAATTTTATCCTATATTCCACAGACAACCAATGAAGTTCTCCAAGCGTGGAAGAGGTATGTGAATACCTCTGTGCCATATAGATCAATCTAGCTGGTTGATTCTGAACAGCATGTAGCCTGAAGATCATTGTTTTTGGGAGGCAAGTGTATAGGAAATTTGCATGGTTTGGTTTGGATATTACGAGAACTAAAATAACTTTTTTTAATGCTTCACCTGAGAGAAACATAACATTATTTTAAAACGTTCTCCAAAGTAGTATGCAGGAAAAGATTACGGCACCAATTTGTGGTTTTAGGGTCAGGTCACCATCAGTGATGACTCAAAGACTTTTGGCTTGGTGCTTGGGAGTGGGAGCCAGATCTAACTGAGAAGGCCAATGTAGTTGACTCCATATCCTATCCTTATTGGCTAAAACTATTTTTTCATTCTTATCAGCGTTAAATTTCAGTTGGTCTAGGAAATGAGGTTACTGGTTGAGATGGGTGAAACCTTACTCAAGCAGTAACCACAATCTTTACCTACCTTAGAATTTCTCAGAGGCGTCAGACTGGACCTGGAGATTTTAATTCTAATACTACCCTTGCGTGCTGTCAGGTGGCATCGGTCGACTCCGTGCATCATTGGTGTCGTGGTCGCCGTGATGACGTCGCAGTCATATCTAGGGGCCACCCAGGCGAGCTGACTTCAGTTCTTTTCTTTCCGCGCCAGCCTACGTGCAGATCCGGAGAGAGCTACTCATAGTCATTTTTTGACTAACTTCAGCTGTTTTGTCTATTTTTTACTTTTTGGTACGTCAAGGATGTCGTGGAAGACCGGTTTTAAGTCGTGTGACTCCTGTCACCAAATGATGTCAGTTACGGATCTTCACCTTGTGTGCTTGTGGTACCTGGAGCGCGACCGTGATCTGAAGTCATACTCTGAGCGGTGGGCCATGAACCCAAAGGCTTAGAGGGAGCAGTCCCTGAAGCTCATGATGGCCCGGGACTCTACTCTGCATCAGACCCGGTCTCATTCGAGAGGAAGGTCACAAGGCGGCTCGCGGAGACACCACCATCCTTCGTCGTCCCACTCTAAGTCCTCAGGACACTTGGGTTACAAGAAAAAGAAGTCGAAGAAGGCCAAACGTTCTTCAGCTTCGCCTCATTTCTCGGCTGATGCAATGTGGGAAAACCATTAATGCTCCAGGCCTCAATCTGCGGAGCCTACTTCTGGGTCAGCTGGAGAAACCTCTGAGGCTATGCGCTTCATCTTAGGGCAGACCAAACTCCCTGCACCGCCTTCGTGCCCTGTGGGTTCAGGTGGGGGTCCCTCGGGTTATGTGCAGGCAGCTTTAGCCCCGGCCACTGATTCCCCCTCCAGATCCGTTATCGGATCCGTGCCGACACCGGTCGTGCCAACATGACCTTTCCTGGTAAAGACGTTGACACTCCCAACGTCTGTTAGGCCCATAATCGACTTCAACCCAAACCTTATCCTTGACGAACCGGAGTTGGAATGGCGTCGTTTAACACCGGATCCTTCTTCGATGGGGTCTACTCACCCCAGGGTGGATTCTGACCATCTTTACTATGGGTATGGGGAAGTTTTGGGGGGGTTGCGGGACCCTCTTGAATGCCAGTTAGACAATCCTGATTTGGACTGGACACAGGAACTGGGTGAGTCTAGTGGTCTGGATACTTCTCCTGACGCTGGCATGCTTTCTCCCCCTACTGTGGTTACAGAGGAGGGGTCATCATATTCCATGGTAGTCAGTAGGGCGGCTGAGGTCCTTGGCCTCGAGCTTTCTTCTCTGGCTGTCAGGACTAACTTCCTGACTGAGGTGCTCCAGCCTGGGGCTTCCACCTCAGAACCCCTTTTACCTTTCAATGAAGCCCTCACGGGTGCCCTACTAGGTACTTGGTCCAGACCCAACACGGGGGGCTCCTGTGACTAGGACAATCGTCTCCGCCATTGGGCTGCAGAGAATGACCCTAAGTTCCAGTCCCAACACCCTACGCCTGAGAGCCTTGTCGTCCAGGCTTCTACCTCTTGCGGTGCATTCCCATCCGCCCCTCCGGATCAGGCATTAAAAAGACTGGATCAGCTTGGGAAGAAGATGTTTTCTTCCTCCAGTCTGGCATTGCAGTCTGGCATTACGTTCCATGAACACTGCATGCTTCTTGGGATGGTACACCCATTCCTTATGGGATAGGGTCACGCAAGTCCCGGAAAAGGCCCCGGCCATCACCTCCCAAGCTGTTGCTGATAGAGGAAATGCGGCCAAGTTCACAATACATTGTGGGCTGGACACGACTGACTCTTTGGGTAGATCGGTTGCGTTGATGGTTGCCTTATGGTGCCACGCCTGGTTGAGGACGTCCCGCTCTTCGGGGGATGTACAACAGTCTCTCATGGACATGCCCTTCGATGGCACCCATCTCTTTGGCGACAAAGCGGACTCGGTGCTCGAGCGTTTTAAGGAGTCCTGGGCTAGGGCTTGGTCCCTTGGCCTCACAGCAGCCCCTAGAGAGAGTCCCTGCACCAGAAGTAGGTTGTGGTTGTTATTCCCACTTCTTTCTGGTGCCCAAGAAGGACAAGGGCCTTTGCCCTATCCTAGCCCATCCGGGCCCTCAGTCTCTTCCTCAGGAAGGAGAAGTTCAAAATACTCACCCTGGCTCAGGTCCTGTCTGCCTTGGACCCTGGAGACTGGATGGTAGTGTATGACTTGTAGGATGCCTACTTCCACATACCCGTCCTGCCTGCTCACAGACATTACTTGCGATTCGTGGGAGGTCACACGCACTTTCACTTCACCATGCTCCCCTTCAGCCTTACCAGCACCCATCCGGTGTTCACGAAAGTGATGGCGGTGGTCACAGCTCATCTGCGCAGGTTAGGGGTTTGTCTTCCCCTACCTCGATGCCTAACTGTTGAAGGCAAGCAAGTCCCAGACAGTCGTCTCCCACCTTTAGACTGCGGCAAACCTTCTGCATTCGCTGGGGTTCACTATAAACGTGCTGAAGTCACACCTGACTCTCTCTCAGATGCTCCCTTTCATCAGAGCTGTTCTGGACACAGTGCAGTTTGGGGCTTATCCTCCCAAAAAGCAAGTCCAGGATATTCAAGTTATGATACTGATGTTTCAGCCTCTGTCATGGATTTTAGTGAGAATGACTCTGAGGCTGCTGGGCCTTATGGCCTCCTGCATCTTGCTAGTAACACAGGCCAGATGGCGTATGCGGGCTCTGCAGTGGGACCTGAAGTTCCAGTGGGCGAGGAATAAGGGGAATCTCTCCAACTTGGTCCAGATGTTGGAAAATCTGCAGTGGTGGATTTCGAATCAGAATGAAGTCAACAGCAGATCTCTCTCCCTTCCCCAGCCAGATCTCACTGTAGTGACAGATGTGTCAATCCTACCCTGGGGTGACCACATGGGAGAGGTGGAGATCAGAGGCCTCTAGTCTCCATCGGAGTCAGAACTCCACATCAACCTTTTGGAGCTCTGAGCCATCAGGCTCCGAGCCTTCCGTCTCAAAGGGAAAGTGGTGCAGGTGTTCAAGGACAAAACCACCACCATGTGGTACAGAACCAAGCAGGGCGGAGTGGGCTCATGGACCCTTTGTCATGAGGCCTCTGGACATGGCTGGAAAACTAGGGCATAACTCCGATGGTTCAACATCTGGTGGGCTTTCTGAACCCCAGAGCAGATGAACTCAGCCATTGATCCACAGTCGATCACAAAATGGGTCCTTATCCGGACGTGGTGCAAGGTCTCTTTCAGCAGTGGGGAGAGCCTTGGTTGGATCAGTTCTCCTCCACAGAGAACACGCAATACCAGCTGTTTTGCACATTGGAGTTTCCAAGGCGGCACTCCCTTGCCGATGCTTTTCGTCTCGAATGGAACTCAGGCCTTCCTTCCAATGCCACTTCTGCCCAGATTTCTGAAGAAGATCAAGAACAGTCGGGCCCAAGTACCGCTTGTGGCTCCGGACTGGGCACGAAGAGTATGGTATCCCGAGCTCCTTAGCATGGCCAAAGATCCTGCCATCAGACTGTCCCTTTGAGAGGATCTTCTGTCACACCAACAGGGGACAGTTCTCCATCTGAACCTGTCCAGTCTCCGCCTTCTTATGTGGAGATTGAGCCGTGGCAGTTTACAGTTTTTGACCTTCTGCCCGAAGTCTGTAATGTTATCTTCGCAGCCAGGCGTCCCTCCTCCAAAATGGTATACGCCTGTTGATGACACAAATATGTAGCATGGTGTACCAACAAATCTGTTGATCCCCTTTCTGCACCTCTCTTTGAGGTTCTACTGTTCATCCTCCCTCTTGCCCAGCAGGGCTCTGCTTTGGGCACCCATAAATGCTACTTACCTGCCATCTCGGCCTTTCTCAGATTGCCGGATCAACATTCTGTATTCAGGTCTCCCATTGTTGGGAGGTTCCTTAAGGGACTCACCCATTTGTATCCACCTACTCTGTTTATAATGCCCCAGTGGGATTTGAACCTGGTCCTTACCTACCTTAAGTGTGCCCTTTCTGAGCCACTCCATAATTGTCCCTTGCGGTTCCTCACACTAAAAACTGCTTTCATGATTGCCATCACCTCTGCCGGCAGAATGAGTGAGCTTCAAGCTCTTTCATCAAAGCCACCATTTTTATCTGCCCATCCTGACAAAGTGGTGCTTCGTACCAGGACCTCCTTCCTTCGTAAGGTTGTTACGCCTTTTCATGTAGGCCAATCCATCACTTTGCCTACTTTTTACGTGCCCCACATACCTCCCATGAAGAGGAGAGACTCCACCATCTGGATCCAAAAGGAGCGTTGGCATTCTACCTCAGTTGTACCAAAGGTATCAGTGTAGACAATCAACTCTTTGTAGGATATGTGGGTGCGAAGAAAGAGCAGGCGGTGAAGAAGCAAACCATATTGCGATGGGTGGTGCTCTGCATCAAAATGTGCTATGCTTTGGCAAAGAAGCAACCACATGCGTGCTCACTCCGCCAGAGCAACTACTGCCACCACAGATTCAGCATGCAGAGTTCCTGTCCTGGACACCTACGAGGCAGCAGCGTGGGCATCCCTCCACACGTTCAAAAAACATTACTGCCTGGACAGTCAGGTGTGCATAGACGGCTACTTCAGCCGTTTGGTCCTGCAGCACTTTCTAGTATGATCTTGGCTTGCAGCCCGCCACCGAGGATGGTATTGCTTGGTATCTTTTCTAAGGTAAGGAATCTGCAACTAGAAGTCTCTATCAGATGAACAAGTTACTTATCTTCAGTAACAGTTTACCTTGTAGAGACATATTCTACTTGCAGATTCCTTACTGACCCGCCCATCCTCCCTGCACTGTGAACTGATTTCTAGGGACAGGGATTCCCTCTTCAGGGCCCTACTTCTGGTGCACCATTCTTAGTGTTCTTCATGGCTCCACGCTACTGGTGTTGAAAATCGTGAAAAGAAACTGACGTCAGCGTGCCATCAACTGTGACATCATCATGGCAACCACAACGCCAACGATGCATGCAGAGTTAGCTGATGCTGCCTACGCAGGAGTACTGCTTGAAGAAAAATCTGTGGGTCTAGTCTGACGCCTGGGGGAAATTCTAAGGTAAGGAATCTGCAACTAGAATATGTCTCTACCAGATAAATAGTTACCGAAGGTAAGTAACTTGTTCTTCAGGGCGAAACGCAAGCAGACCCCAAATTAACAGTTATAAAGAGAACAGATAATACAAGAAAAATCCCATACCCATTTAGAAAAAAAGAGTAAAATAAAATAAATTATTTGACAACAAAATAACAAAAATCCAAACAGTAGAAACAGAGATATGCAATAACTGATACAGACTTTTAGTTGCATATTCCATACCTTAGAATTTCCCCCAGGCGTCAGACTGGATCTGGAGATTTTTCTTTGAGCAATTCCCTTGTGCGTCGGTAGGTGGCGTCAGTCGGCTCTGCAGGCGTCATTGGTGTCGTAGTCGCCGTAATGACGTCGGGAGTAGTACATAGACGCTGCCTCAGCGCAGTGACGTAAGTTCTTTTCTTTCCGTGCCAATCGCTGATCCGGAGAGACCTACCCTGGTCTCTTTTTGATTGAATTCAACAGTTTTGTCGATTTTTTTCTTGGTGTGTCGAGGATCTCCCCGAAGACCGGTTTCAAGCCCTGCGAGGACTGTAGCCGCATTGTGTCAGTGACGGACCCGCATCAGGTTTGTTAGTGGTGTCTCAAGCGCGACCACAACCAGAAGTCGTCCTCTGAGTGCTGGGCCATGCACCCGCAGGCCTTGAGGGAGTGGTCCCTCAAACTCATGGTGGTCCGGCGTTCAACTCCGCTTATGTCCCGGTCTCTATCGAGAGGAAAGTCTCAAGACCATTCGCGGAGCCATCACCACTTGCCGTCATCAAAATCTTCGGGTGCAGGTAAGAAGAAGTTGAAGAGGTCACATCGCTCACCGACTTTGCCCCATCGCTCGGCTGATGCGACGCAGGAAGAGCTTCGACGCTCAAGGCCTCTGTCCTCGGAGCCTGCGTCTGGGTCCACTCCGCGCTTCCCCGAGTTTCCAGGAGCCGGAGCAACCCTCTCCAAACTTAAGGAATTCTATGAGGCCATGCGCCTCATCTTTGGGTGGACTGACTCCGATATGGTTCCTTTGGGCCCAAGGGGTTCAGTTGAGGGGCCTTTGGGTTCCGCACTGGCGGCTTCGGCTCCGGCCACCGAGGTCCCCTCCGGATCCGCTCATGGATCCGCACCAGCGCCAGTCGCATCATTGAGATCTTCCCCAGCGCTGTGTCGATTATCGACGCTCCCGACGTCGGTAGTGCCCACTATTGACGTCGACCTGATCCTTATCCCCGACTAATCGGATTCGGAGCGGTATCGGCCGACGCCTCCTTTGTCTTCGAGGGGGCCTATTTACCCCAGGTCGGATTCGGACCCTTTTTCCTATGTTTAGGAATTCGGGGCAGGATTGGAGGGGTCCATGGACCCTTATGAATACTAGGATGACCCATCTTTGGACTGGGCACAAGAATTAGGTGAGGCCAGTGGACTGAATACTTGATGCTGGCATGCTGCCTCCTCCTACCGTGGCTAGGGCGGAGGGAGCGACTTATGGTATGGCAGTCAGTAGGGCGGGTGAGGTCCTTGTCCTTGAGCTTCCTACGATAGAGGTCAGGTCCAACCTTCTGACGGAGGTGCGTCAACCAGGGGCTTCCACATCTGAGCCCCTTTTACCATTCAATGAAGCCCTCACTGATGCGCTTTTGGGTACTTGGTCCAAAGCCAACACAGGGGCTTGTGTGAATAGGACTATCGTATGCCGCCATTGGCCCACTCCGAACGACCCTAAATTCCTGTCCCAACACCCCACGCCTGAGAGTCTTGTCTTCCAGGCTTCCTCTTCTTCAGGTGCATTCCATTCCGCACCCCCGGATAGGGAATCAAAAAGGCTGGAACAATTTGGGAAGAAGTTGTTTTCTTCCTCCAGTCTCACGCTGCAGTCTGTGAACACCGCATGCCATCTGGGCCGAACAATTTGGGAAGAAGTTGTTTTCTTCCTCCAGTCTCACACTGCAGTCTGTGAACACCGCATGCCTTTTGGGCTGCTATACCCACTCTCTGTGGGATACGGTTGTGCAAGTCCTGCCGCAGATAAAGGAAGAGGCCCGTGCCATCGTCTCCCAAGCTGTCAAATATGGGAGAGATGCAGCGAAGCTCACAATCCGATGTGGGCTGGACACAACCGACTCTCTGGGCAGATTGGTTGCTACGACAGTGACCTTGCAATGCCACAACTGGTTGCATACTTCTGTTTTTTCAGGGGATGTCCAACAGTCCCTTATGGACATGGCCTTTGATGGCTCCCGTCTCTTTGGATACAAAGCAGACTCGGCCTTGGAGAGATTCAAGGATTCCCAGGCTACGGCTCGGTCCCTTGGTCTTTTCTCTGCCCCCCGCAGTCCACTTTTCACCCCTTTCGTGGCCACAGAAGGGGCTCGCTGTCACGTCCCCCACCCAGCCATCGTGCCACCTATGCTGTTCAGCCACTGCGTGGCCGGGGACGCAGAATCACCCGTAGGCGTGGGACAGGTAACCAGAGATCTGCCTAGTCCACCTCTGCCCCCGGTGCAGCCTCCAAACCGTCCTAGTCCGTCCCTTCACTCCCTTCCAGTCGACGGCAGGATTCACCATCACCTGCCCCACTGGGAATCCATCACTACGGACAGGTGGGTTTTGCAGATCTTTAGAAATGGCTACTCCCTCCCTTTCGAATCTGCTCCACCAGCCATGCCGCCATCACTCAGCCAAATCCCGGAGGATCATTTGGCACTTCTCCGCCAGGAAGTTGCGGCTCTCTTGGCCAAGGGAGCCATAGAGACGGTCCCTGTGCCCGAAGTAGGTCGTGGTTGTTATTCCTGCTACTTTTTGGTGTCGAAAAAAGGACAAGGGCTTACATCCTATCCTAGATCTTCGGGACCTGAACTACTTCCCCAAGAAGGAGAAATTCAAAATGCTCACCCTGGCTCAGGTTCTCTCTGCCTTAGACCCAGGAGACTGGATGGTAGCGTTGGACTTGCACAATGCTTATTTCCATATCCCCATCTTGCCTGCCCACAGACGTTACCTACGGTTCGTGGTAGGTCACAAGCACTTTGTTTACCGTGCTCCCCTTCGGCCTTACCAGCGCCCCTCTGGTGTTCACGAAAGTGATGGTGGTGGTTGCAGCTCATCTGCGCAGGTTAGGGGTGTCAGTCTTCCCCTACCTCGACATCCAGCTGTTGAAGGTGGACTTGCTCCAGAATGTCATCTCCACCTTCAGACTACGGCTTACCTCCTGCACACACTGGGTTTCACTATAAACGTGCCGAAGTCACACCTGACTCCCTCTCAGACGCTACCTTTCATCGAAGCTGTTCTGGACATAGTGCAGTTTTGTGCTTATCCTCCCAAAACGTGATGCCAAGATCTCTCAACGCCGGAGCAGACGAACTCAGCTGTGGATGCACAGCCGATCATGAATGTCGAATGGCGTCTCTATCCGGAGGTGGTGCCACGTCTCTTTCAGCAGTGGGGAGAGCCTTGGTTAGATCTGTACGCTTCCACAAAGAACGTGCAATGTCATCTGTTTTGCACGTTGGAGTTTCCAAGGCGGCACTCGCTTAGAGTCACTTTCCATCTCGAATGAAACTCCAGCCTCCTTTACGCCTTTCTGCCTATACCACTCCTGCCCAGAGTTCTCAAGAAGATCAGGAACGACCTGGCCCAAATCATCTTGGTGGCTCCGGACTGGGAGAGTCTGGTATCCAGAGCTATTGAGTATGGCCATTGATCCTCCACTCAGACTGCCTTTTCGAGCAGATCTTCTGTCGCAGCAACAGGGGAAGGTTCTCCACCCGAACCTGTCCAATCTGAGCATTCATGGGTGGAGATTGAGCGACGACAGTTGACAACTTTTGATATTCCACCTTAAGTCTGTGATATCATCTTGGCAGCCAGGCGTCCCTCCACCAAATCTGTATAAGCCTGTCGTTGAAAAAAATTTGTGGCATGGTGTACCAACAAATCTGTTGATCCCCTTTCTGCCCCTCTGTCAGAGGTTCTTCTGTTCATTTTTTCTTTAGCCTAGCAGGGCTCTGCTTTGGGCACCCTTAAAGGGTATTTATCTGCCATTTCTGCGTTTCTTAGGTTACCTGATCAGCCCTCACTCTTTAAATCTTCTATTGTGAGTAGATTCTTAAAATGTCTCACCCATTTATTTCCTCCCACTCCAATTATCATGCCTCAGTGGGACCTCAACCTTGTCCTTACCTATTTAATGTGTTCTCTCTTTGAGCCGATGCACAATTGTCCCTTATGGCTCCTCACCTTCAAAACTGTCTTTCTTGTTGCCATCACCTCTGTTCACAGGGTGAGTGAGCTTCAGACCCTTTCGTCCAAGCCTCCATACTTGTCTGTGCGCCCTGACAAAGTGGTGTTGCGCACTAAGGCCTTCCTTCCAAAGGTGGTTATGCCTTTTCATGTAGGCCAGTCAATCACCCTGCCTACTTTCTACGCACCCCCACATCCTTCCTATGAGGAGGAGAGACTCCACCGTCTGGACCCAAAAAAGAGCGTTTGCATTCTATCTGAATCGTACTAAAGATTTCCGGGTGGACGATTAACTCTTTGTCGGGTATGTGGGTGCAAAAAAAGGGAAGGTGGTGCAAAAACATACCATCTCTCAATGCGTACTTCTTTGCATCACGATGTGCTGCGCTTTGGCCAAGAAGCAACCTCCTGAGGGCTTGCATGCTTATTACACCAGAGCAACTGCTGCTTCCACTGCATTGGCATGCGGAGTTCCGGTCCTGGAATTCTGCCAGGCAACTACGTGGGTGTCCCTGCACACGGTTGCTAAACACTACTGCCTGGACAGTTGGATCCGTCGGGATGGCTACTTTGGTCATTCAGTCCTTCAGGACTTCCTAGTATGATCTTGGTTCGCAGCCCACCACTGAGGATGGCATTGCTTGGGTATCTATTCTAAGGTAAGGAATCTGCAACTAGAAGTCTCTATCAGATGTACAACTTACTTACCTTTGGTAACAAAATATCTGGTAGAGACATATTCTAGTTGCAGATTCCTTACCGACCCACCCATCCTTCCCACTTGCAAACTGATTTCTAGGGACAGGAATTCCCCCTTCAGGTGTGGCTCACCAATCTCAGTGTTCTTAGCGGCCCTGTGCTTTGGCGTGGAAAGTCGTTAAAAGAAACCGACGTCAGTGTGCTGAGGAGGCATCTATGTACTACTCCCGACGTCATCACGGCGACTACTGGGAGAGCGTCGCGGATGATCACTGAAGTACCGAGAAGAGCAGATTGGCCATCGCGGACGGTCGTTGCTGTAGTGTGAAAATCCCACTGGGGGTCACGGACGGTCAATGCTGGAGCTTTGCTGGTCACCATAAGCGGTTGATGCTGTAGTGCGAAGTGTTGATCTTGCACTGCCGGGCATTGTTGGCACTCACTGTCGTGCAGAGAGTCAGGTTTGCAAGAACCTAGGGTTGGCGGGCGGCGAAATCTTGGCATGAACAGGCCTGTTCAAATTTGGGAAGAGCCCAAAAAACGTTAGGGGGGGCTTAACTGAGGTCACACCAAGGATCCAAGACTTGAGGGGCACCACTTGGGGGTCAGGAACTCACTCCAGCAGGGACCAGCAAGGCTTAAGCTGGTTCAGTTGCAGGTCAAGGCAGCAGGTCAGCTGGGCAGTTGCAGGGAGACTTTGGAGCTTATCATGCCCCTGTAGCTGAGAAAAGGAGAACAGTTAGCTGACCCTTGGACGCACTTCAGCCTGGGATGAAGGGTGCCAGTTCAGTCTTCCTTCTCAGCAAACAGAGCAGCAGGCAGTAAAGCAGCAGAGTATCGAGGCAGAAGAGTGGTACTCCTTCTTGCAGCAGGGCCATCCTTCTTCTGTAGTATCCCCAGGTCCAGGACTATACTGAAGACTTGGGTCTAAGGGCCCAGTATTTATATATGGTGCCTACTTTTAAGTAGTAGAAGTTTCTAGAGAATTCTCTTTGATGTGCTTGAAGTTTCCTGCCCCCGGCTCCAAGATAACTATATGGACAATGCAGTGGTAACAAGTCCCTTGTGTGAAGGCATGGTACAGCCTATTTAGTTGTAAATGGGGTTGTATCCAGCTCAGCCCCCCCCCCATCCTCCCTGCTGATTGCCCATCCTCCCTGCTGATTGCCCATCCTACCTGCTGATTGCCCATCCACCCTGCTGATTGCCCATCCAGGCACACCTAATCCTGTACTATTGTGTGACTGTCTGGGAGGAATAAACAAAGTCCAGCTGCCAACTACACCCAGTCATATGAATCAGGAACAGTCTGCAGGCACCAGATAAAGTTAGTGCAGGAAAATGAAAGCTTCTAACAGTGGCGTTTCTAAAAATGTCACTTAAAATCTGACTTTACCATTAAAGAGGCCTTTTAAATACAATTTCTCAGACACCAAACATTACTTTCCTATCTGCTCCCCATTGAAAGTTATGACTTAATAAATGTAATAAGGGAACCCAATGTTATCCTACTGGAAAGGTGGTCCTTAGAGTAGTGAAATCAAATGTAGGCGTATTTCACTACCTGGACATATTAACTTAAAAGTACATGTCAAACTTTTCTAATACAATGCACCCTGCACCCCCCGAGCTGTGTTAGGCCTACCCTGGGGGTGACATATGTACTGAAAAGGGAGGTTTGAGCCTGGCAAGAGGTTTATCTTGCCAGGTCGAAATGGCTGTTTAAAACTGCACAAACATGCTGCAATTGGCACCCGGAGCATGTTTAAACTGCTACTTAAGTGGGTGGCACAATTAGTGCTGCAGTCCCACTAGTAGCATTTCATTTACAGGCCATGGTTACATGTGGTATCACTTTGCTATGGACTTAAAGGCATCTTTATTTATTGCTTGGACTTTGGTGACCCACCAAAAATTGTCTCCCAACCTACCAGTGGGTTGCAATGCACAGTTTGGGAAACACTGCTATAGAACCATTGTTGTTTCAGTTCCTTTTTATGTTCAATTGTATGTTTTTGTATGTATCATAAAACTAAATAGAATTTTCTGAAATTGAACTAAATGTAAAAAAGCTTCAGCAAAAGAAATATACCCGGGAAGATCCAGACTGTCCTAGAGTCTCTCTTGGGTACCACTAACTCAAATACCCTATGAAAGAAAGAAAGTGAACATGGTTGGGGGTAGACATAGGATCACTTGCTGTCCTAAGTGGCATTGGGAAAACACTGTCTGGCTGGTGTCTACTTGTGGAGTGATATGTTGATTTGGTAGCACATTTGGTGGGGCCTTCAAAGTCTGAAGAACTTTGAGTCTTCATTTTATTGACAGAGAGAATCCTTGCAGTACTTGCTGGCTACTACATACCCAGTCTTAGGAAGAGTGTATGAAGTACTATTTCATAGTGAGGAGTATTGAAGGCATCTAAGAGGTCTAGCAGAACCATAAAGCATGCTAACAATGTCGCCAATCTGTAGACCATCATTAGTTGCAAGCAATATTGCATTCTTTTTACTGCACTTTGTCCAGATAATACGGTGTAGGATAATGGTTTTCACAACGTAGTCTTTAATATAGATTATTTGCCACATTTTGATGCTTTTGCCCAAGAATTGTTGCAGTTTTTTTGTTGTTGTCGGGGTAATCTGTGATGGGGATGTTTGTGTTTTCTAAAATGTAGCCTCAAAATTTGCTTAAGGCAGAAAGATAATGATTTTTACGATGGGTTTGGGGGCCTCTGTAGCACAGATTTTAGTGAGGCTGGCTGGGTTTGACCTATGGACAACTTAAGATGGTTTAATTAACAACAGATCACTTAGAAGTGTAGTTAATTACATTTTTAGAAAGAAGGGCCTTGTTGATATTTCACAAGGTGGTGTACCTTTAATGATGGCTGTGTTTATCCAGTGCTGGTTGCTGTTTCCTTCAAATATGGACTGGGTTTTCAGCTAAATCAAATCTGGTACTTAAAGAGTAGAAGTTGGCATGATTTGTGGGATTTTGTAACTGTTGCCATATGTTTTTAATTTGATTACTCTTTATTTGCTGTTATTTAGTGATTGGCAGTATTAAGAGTTGCAGGGTTCAGGACAGTCTTAATGGGACAGAAGCTGATCAGTCTGTGATGGCTTTGAGGACTATAAATAGAAGCCCGTGAGCTCAATATATGAAGATGGTGTGCTGTCAGTGCTCTCTAATACAGCTAAATGAGACTATTTGGCAGCTTTTTAGGAGGCTTGAGTTGTACCTTGAGTATTTATTAATGATTGAGTCCTCCAAGGTGGAGAAACAAGTGAAGGTGGGAGCTAGAAAGATGATTTAACATAGCTCTGAGTTGGATATGGTTAGACCACTTTAGCATCGTGGTTGAATGTATTGCGATAACGATTTCTGAAATGAAATAAAACCTTGTGTTTTTCAATTGTTATGAGTAAGGAAGTTGCAACACAGTGCGAGCTCAAGCACCTCACAGACAATTTCGATTGACTCGATTGCTGAGCTGCTCTTGCCTTCCAATATATAGTAATGGCCCCTAAAGTTGTGTTAGATTTGAATTGCATAGACGTTGCTGTATTACAATCCTAGAAGTGTTGAGGGGTGTATTCCTGGAAGGCCCCAGATGATGTGAAAATGTGTGATATTACATCAGGATTATTTGGAGGGAGTAACTCAAATGAGGAGTCGGTTTTGGTAATCTTTCATAGATTAAAGATCGCTTCCAGGACTTTTCCACTTGTTTTCTTACAGACAATTTGTTGGATTGTTGAGATAGTCAAAAGGAAGCAGAATAGTGACAAAAAGGGGAGGCATGACTAGTGAAACAAGCATTTTCAATGCAACGGGGCTCGCATTTGCTTGAGTAGGAGCTATTTGCATTGTAAACTCCTAACCTAACTTTTCTTGCCACGCAAATTGAAAGAAAAAAAACACAGCGCGATCGTGCTATGTAAAATGCAGCGCGATCACGCTGAAATTGAAAACGAAAAAACGGAGCACAATTGTGCTATGTAAATCCCAGTGCAATCGCGCTGCGGAGAAAATGAACAGATAAAGTAGTCCAGAAACCAGGCTCAAAACATTGAGCCTCGTATGTTTCTAGTAGTTTACCGGTGCTGTGTAGGAGGGCTAAACACCAGAAAAGGCATGACGTATGCATGACTTTTACAAATGAAAGCAAGCAGATTTTACAGAGCAAGCCCAGGAACCTATGAAAGAGACTTGCGGTCGCCCATAAAAAGGGAAGGCATGACCAGTGAAAATGTATTCCGTTTTGAACATGATCTCTATGTTTATGGAAGACACACGGTCAGCAAACTAAATGCTGTTGGGTTGTGTTGAGCATGCATTAGTTGCCACACATCTTAAGTAAGAATCTTGAAAAAGTAGGAGGCAGAAGGAAAGGGGGCTGCCTGAGAAGGAATAAGGCTAGTGTTTGTTTAGGGTTGTTTAAGGAGGAGTGACACAGGCAATGGAGTCAGAAGCAGTCAATTTGAATAACACATTTTGAAGCAGCAGAGGAGTATGGAAAATCAAACGGCAGGAAACAACAGAATAACAGTGAGCTAAATAAAAATAAATTGTAAAAGTGTGTAGGATACGAGGGCATGTGCGAGAAACTGAAACAGTGCCCCTCTATAGGAGGAAAATGTGGGTAGGTAAGCAGAGGTTTGGAAGGTAGCAGCCTTACCCAGGAGGCCAGTCCCTGTGGGAACCTTAGAGTGGCAATGAAGAGTTGTAAGGAAATGCCTCCTTGGCATGGTTACCCCTTAACGTTTTGCCTTTGCTGATGCTAAGTTTTGATTGAAAGTGTGCTGGGACCCTGCTAACCAGGCCCCAGCTCCAGTGTTCTTTCCCTAAACTGTACCTTTTTCTCCACAATTGGCACAACCCTGGCACTCAGGTAAGTCACTAGTAACTGGTACCCCTGGTACCAAGGGCCCTGATGCCAGGGAAGGTCTCTAAGGGCTGCAGCATGTCTTATGCCACCCTGGGGACCCCCTCACTCAGCACATGCACACTGCCTCACAGCTTATTTGTGCTGGTGGGGAGAAAAAGACTAAGTCGACATGACACTCCCCTCAGAGTGCCATGCCAACCTCACACTGCCTGTGGCATAGGTAAGTCACCCCTCTAGCAGGCCTTACAGCCCTAAGGCAGGGTGCACCAGAGCACCAGTGAGGGCATATGTGCATGAGCACAATGCCCCTACAGTGTTTAAGCAAAACCCTAGACATTGTAAGTGCAGGGTAGCCATAAGAGTATATGGTCTAGGAGTCTGTCAAACAAACTCCACAGTTCCATAATGGCTACACTGAAATCTGGGAAGTTTGGTATCAAACGTCTCAGCACAATAAATGCACACTGATGCCAGTGTGCAATTTATTGTAACATACACCTTAGAGTGCATCTTAGAGATGCCCCCTGAATACCAACCCGACTTCTAGTGTAGGCTGACCAGTTCCTACCAGCCTGCCACACACCAGACATGTTGCTGGCCACATGGGGAGAGTGCCTTTGTCACTCTGTGGCCAGGAACAAAGCCTGTACTGGGTGGAGGTGCTTCTCACCTCCCCCTGCAGGAACTGTAACTCCTGGCGGTGAGCATCAAAGGCTCACCCCTTTTGTTACAGCGCCACAGGGCATCCCAGCTAGTGGAGATGCCTGCCCCTCCGGCCACTGCCCCCACTTTTGGCAGCAAGGCTGGAGGAGATCATGAGAAAAACAAGGAGGAATCACCCACTAGTCAGGACAGCCCCTAAGGTGTCCTGAGCTGAGGTGACCCCTGCCTTGAGAAATCCTCCATCTTGAGTTTGGAGGATTCCCCCAATAGGATTAGGGATGTGTCCCCCTCCCCACAGGGAGGAGGCACAAAGAGGGTGTAGCCACCCTCAAGGACAGTAGCCATTGGCTACTGCCCTCCCAGACCTAAACACACCCCTAACTTCAGTATTTAGGAGCTCCACAGAACCTAGGAAACTAGATCCCTGCTACCTGAAGAAACAAGAAGGACTACTGACCTACAAACCTGCAAAGAAGGAGGAAGACGACAACTGCTTTGGCCCCAGCCCTACCGGCCTGTCTTCAACTTCGAAAACCTGCTCCAGCGACGCATCCAACAGGGACCAGTGACCTCTGAAGCCTCAGAGGACTGCCCTGGACTAAAGGACCAAGAAACTCCTGTGAACAGCGGCCCTGTTCAAAACCAGCTACTTCTTTGCAACAAACAAGCAACTTTCAAAGACAGCACGTTTCCCGCCGGAAGCGTGAGACTTCACACCCTGTACCCGACGCCCCCGGCTCGAGATCCAGAGAACAAACACTTCAGGGAGGACTCCCCGGTGACTGCGAGCCCGTGAGTAACCAGAGACGACCCCCTTGGGCCCCCACAGCGATGCCTGCAGAGAGAATCCAGAGGCTCTCCCTGACCACGACTGCCTGTAACAAGAGACCCGATACCTGGAACCAACACTGCACGCGCAGCCCCCAGGACCTGAAGGAACCAAACCTCAGTGCAGGAGTGACCCCCAGATGACCCTCTGCCTAGCCCAGATGGTGGCTGTCCTGAGAAGCCCCCACTGCGCCGGCCTGCACCGCTAGAGTGACCCCCGGGTCCCTCCATTGTTTCCTACCTGAAACCCGACGCCTGCTTTGCTCACTGCACCCGGCCGCCCCTGTGCCGCTGAGAGTGTGTTTTGTGTGCCTACTTGTGTCCCCCCAGTGCTCTACAAAACCCCCCTGGTCTGCCCCCGAGGACGCAGGTACTTACCTGCTGGCAGACTGGAACCAGAGCACCCTTGTTCTCCAGAGGCACCTATGTGTTTTGGGCACCTCTTTGACCTCTGCACCTGACCGGCCCTGAGCTGCTGGTGTGGTAACTTTGGGGTTGCCTTGAATCCCCAACGGTGGGCTGCCTATGCCCCAGAACTGAGACTTGTAAGTGTTTTACTTACCTCCTAATCTAACCTTTACTTACCTCCCCCAGGAACTGTTGATTTTTGCACTGTGTCCACTTTGAAAATAGCATATTGCCATTTTTACAAAGACTGTATATGATATTGCTTTTATTCAAAGTTCCTAAAGTATCTAAGTGAAGTACCTTACATTTAAAGTGTTTAATGTAAATCTTGAACCTGTGGTTCTTAAAATAAACTAAGAAAATATATTTTTCAATATAAAAACCTATTGGCCTGGAGTAAGTCTTTGAGTGTGTGTTCCTCATATATTGCCTGTGTGTGTACAACAAATGCTTAACACTACCCTCTGATAAGCCTACTGCTCAACCACACTACCACAAACTAGAGCATAAGAATTATCTACTTTTGCCACTATCTTACCTCTAAGGGGAACCCTTGGACTCTGTGCACACTATTTCTTACTTTGAAATAGTATATAGAGAGCCAACTTCCTACACCTTGGCTCCCTGAAGCCTCATTTGCTAAGAATGCCTGCTGTTCAGTGCCAGACGGTTCTTGAGTCATGTCATAGGCAGCCTAGCTGATGAAGATTCGTTTGGAGTGTGGGAATTTGATGAGCCGCAGTCCTTTCTGAGATGTCAAAGCTTTATTATAATATTTAGGCTGTTGTTAGCAGTGCCTCAGAAGCAATCCACTCAGTGTTTCTTCAAGATGATATGATAGTTACCATAGTAGTAGTTATCTTCAATTTAACTACCAAAGATGATCTATGTGGGAAACAGCTGATTTCTGAGGTCCCAAACAATATTGTAAGGAAGAATTTTGAAGTGTTTGATGTCTGTTTAACTTATAGTTCGCAAACTATCCAGTAAATTCCAATCGGAAAGCCGTGTAGGCGTTCATGTACAACCTCCAATAGGAAACCTATTGGCAAAAGGTCCTTTAAGAAATTAAGATGTATCTTTCAACCACTTCTGTTTAACAATATGGGGAATGTACTCAGAGAAGACATGAGGAGACCCAGTGGAGATTAAAATTGATACTCAAGGTGGAGGGCGAGTAGTTAACATACCAGTAGATATGTTATAGTACAGCTGGTCTCTAATCACATGTCAGTCTATGGGCCTTCACCTGATTCCTTAATTTAGTTTGGGAAAAGGATGTAAAGTAATCAAGGAAAGATTTGGTCCCAGGACCTAGACGTATGTCTTGGTGCCAGGTGACTGAAAGAATTCAGCATACAGTAGAGAATACACACATAAATTGGCTTCAGTGCTGAGCAGGTCTTCTTCCTGAAATTAAAGTATTGGTCATATCTGCTGCTTGAGAACAGAATGACTTATATAGGTCGTAAAGCACCTTCCGGTCCTAGATATGGCCTACGTCTGAGATCAGAGGCCCAACGGTGAGATATTTCTCTGTGCTGTGGACAGCGTTTGATGTCCTGTTGTCTAATTAATATAAGACATTGCTTGCAGTAAATGTTGAGAGCTCTTATACTAATGTACTTACATATGAAATGTGTAAGCATGATAGTATTCTGTACCTAGGCAATAACCACCCATCCCACTCTTTAACCACATGAACTTTTCCTGTAGACCTGAAAAAGGCATACATACGACCGTTATTAAAGAAAACAAACCTAGACCTGCAAGACCCCAACAACTATAGACCAATCACAAATGGACCTTTCCTGGGCAAACTGATAGAAAGAGCAGCATTCACCCAGATGTCACAATTCATTGAAGACAATTCTATACTTTCAGACTTCCAAACTGGATTCTGCCCAGGAAGAGGCACTGAATCAGCACTCATAGTAATCTGGGATGATCTTAAAAACACAGTCGACCACAATGGAGTTGCTGCACTACTTCTCTTGGACTTCTCGGCTGCCTTTGATATGGTTGACCATGACACCCTAATTCAAAGACTCCACGAAGCTGGCATAGAAGGGACTGCTCTCGACTGGATTACATCCTACCTTCAAAAAATAACTAATATCATCTATTCGCCCCTCTTCTCGTCCAAACCCTACCTCACAAATGCAGGGGTCCCCCAAGGATCAATCATCTCACCTTTGCTTTTCAACATCTACATGATATCATTACCAGAACTGATCAATGATTTTCATCTCGCATTCTACAAATATGCAGATGACACACAAATACTACTTAAATTAGAATGCCCCAAAAACATTGAAAACTCAGAAATCTTCTGTTGCATCAGAGCCGTTGATCAGTGGATGACTTGGAGCCATCTCAAACTAAATGCCTCCAAAACAGAAATACTCATAAGTGGTGACTGGAACATTTTTGACCCACTGTGTGCCTGGCCTGACGATCTCGGGCGATCTCGGACCACCTCCTCAATTATCCAAGGAAGTTAAAAACCTTGCAATCACCACGGACTCCAAATGAACTATGAATGCCCAAGTGGACAAATTAGCACGAACAAGCTTCATCACCTTGAAGACTCTACGACGCATCTCCCCCCACCTTGGATTTCCACACAAGGTGCAAGCTACTATCTCGCTTGTACTATCCAAACTGGATTATGCCAATGGCCTCTACCATGGATCATCTGAATGAAAAATGTATGTGAAAAATATGAAAAAAATACAACCTATTCAGAACGCCGCAGCCAAGCTACTATTATATGGAAAGCCACAAGCCCACATCTTCCCTGCCTTGAGAGCACTACACTGGTTACCTGTTGCCAGAAGATGCACCTTCAAGCTGCTTTGTATCACCCACAAACCTATACACGGAAAAGGACCGCTTTTTATCAGAAATAAAAATAACCAAATACATTCAACAAAGAAACCTCCACTCAAGATTGGCACTCCGCCTTAGAACACCACCATACAAAAAAAGACTATAGATGGTACATCCTTCTCCGTTCAAGCAGCCAAACTATGGAATTCATTACCCCCAACTATAAGAGCCACAAATAACTATCTTGTCTTCAGAAAACTACTCAAGAGTTGGCTCTTTCCTTCATAACCACCATATTCAAACAGCTATGGACTGCATATGCCTATGTTGATAAATATTTTTTATCTGATTATTTGTATATTCTAGTTATATATAGTTCTTTAGAAAATATGTATTGCTACTATGTCATAACAATAAACTACACACATAGGGGGTCATTTTGACCCTGGCGGTCCGAGACCGCCAGGGCTAAAAGGACGGAAGCACCGCCAACAGGCTGGCGGAGCTTCCAGCCCTATTACGACCACCGCGGTCGCACCGCCGGGGCCAGCGGTTTCCCGCCGTTTTAGCCCCGGCGGTGATAATCCGCCAGGGCAGCGCTGCCCTGGGGATTATGACACCCCTACCGCCAGCCTGTTTCTGGCGGTTTGCACTGCCAGGAAGAGGCTGGCGGTAAGGGGTGTCTTGGGGCCCCTGGGGGCCCCTGCACTGCCCATGCCACTGGCATGGGCAGTGCAGGGGCCCCCTAACAGGGCCCCAGCCAGCTTTTCACTGTCTGCATAGCAGACAGTGAAAAGCGCGAAGGGTGCAACTGCACCCGTCACACGGCCGCAACACCGCCGGCTCCATTAGGAGCCGGCTCCTATGTTGCGGCCTCATCCCCGCCGGCCCAGCGGGGATGTCGTAATGGGGGCCGTGTTAGTGCGGCCGCACGGCGGTTACCGCCTCGCGGGCGGCAGTAGCCGCCCGCCAAGGTCATAATGACCCCCCATACTCTTTAAACCTGTTTAACTAATGTATATTTACTCATGGTTTAAATATGTACATATATGTGTGCATATGTGTGTGTATTCATGTGTGTATGTGTGTGTGTATGTTATTCTATGCTTAACATGTTCATAGGTCATTGCATAACTCCTAGATAAGTTGTTATACTAGATACTTATGAATCCCTGCTCTCATTTTATATCACATTTTGTCTACCCATCACCATATGTCATGTCTCTATTAATCTATCCTCCATTCCCACTCTGGCTCATCCCAAATCCATTCTACTACTTTCATCTCCTAAATAACCCTGCCTAAGCTCTTCCCTCCTCTTCCACATCTAACTCACCCAAAACTCACTTTACTACCATGATCTCCCAAACAACCCTACTAAATTCTCCCTCATTCATTTCACCCTGCTACTATGATCTCCCTAACCCTTTCCACAGACTCTTCCCTCCCCCCCCTTTACTCATCCCAAGCCTAAATCCTATTACCATAAACTCCCAATCAACACTTCTGGATTCTTCCCTCCTCCACCCCTCCATTACTCCAGTCAATCCAACTAACAAACTCACATATCCACGGCTCAAATTAACTCATAATAATACTAAAACTGTACTCATATTTCCCTATTCTAATCCACCACTAATTCCTTTTGGGTTCCTGAGTAGCGTGCTCCTCGCTGAAAAGCACTTCAACACCTCATCAGAGGTAGTAAGCGCTATATAAATACTATTACAATACAATACAATCTTGTAGAAAGCAGGCACTCACACTTTCAGTGTGCGCCTGCACACTTGCATACTGAAGAGGGTCATCCCCTGTCAGTGTTACCTGTAAATGACCCTCCTGCACTTTGACACATCTCCTCTGATGCTTATCTAAACTAAAGCATACTGGGGAAACGTTTTGAAGGACATTACCAAGATCTTTGACACAGATGGACCCGACTTTCCCAGCTATATCCTGTTAAGCTCCCTGAAAACATTAACATATCCACTGCACTCCAGCAAAGGAAAGGGTATCACCATTGTGTTGTGCTCAGCCAAGCAGGCTGTCACCTCTAAAGGGTGCACTGATTCTACGCAACATGTCGACTGGCTGCACAGACTATGGGACATTATCGGCATGCAAAAACTTACTGACTCTGTTGACCAACTGACCCAGTCTGACATAATTTGGGACCTATGCGTTAGATTTCTCTCGCAAGATTTCTGTGAACTTTCCTGCCCGTAATACGACAAGTACTGAGACTTGTCCAGCCACAGGCCAGGCACAACCAAAATGAAACAGACGGTCAACCATGAGCCCATTGCCTTGTAACGCTCGTTTGTGTGGTCTTAGGCTGTAGAAAAGAATGTCACGTGTGGTGGAGGCCACCTACTTACCTGTTATGACCTCCCTCAGGTTCCCTCTGCTTATTTCCCCAGTGTTGTGGAGACCTCTTCCCTCCACTGCTGTTATTTTCCCTATTCTATGTGCCTCACCGGCTTCTAGTTGTAGGTGAGTGCATCCGTTTAAACCCTATAAACAGGATCTGAACCATAAATTACCCTTGTGATCCTGGAAGTCAAAGTCAGAGACTACACACCTCCCTCCTCACGTGTAAATGGCATGGCTATGGTGTGCTGGTGAAGACGCCTAGTGCACAGCCACGGGTGCAGCTGTAAAATTCTGTGGCAGAGCTTATCGCCCAACGTTTATTGCCCTTTAACAGTGAGGAAAGAACTTCAATCACTAGCTGCCACATAATGGAATATGTGCCCAGAAAGCAGTGCCAACTGTAAGTCAGACACATGTTGGCGTAGAGCCAAGGAGAGTTGCTGCTTGTGGCGCAGAGTTACAGCCAGAGCACAATTTATAATAGGGCCACCAGAATCTTAATATAACTTTAGCAATTGAAGTGATCACCTTCAAGAATCAGAGGGCTGGATTTAGAATTTGACCGAAGTTGAATATCCATCAAAAAGTGGCGGATGTTCTGTCCGCCCTGTTTAGAGTGCCTTGATGTCTATGCATCTAAATAGGGCAGACAGGACATCCAACGCTTTTGGCTGATGTCAGACATCACCCAAACTCGAAAACAGGCCCAGACTCTTTAATTTTTAGCTGTTATGTTAACTTCCTAATGGCACAAACCAATATTGTAATTTGTTTCCTTTTTCTTAATTGCAGAAAACCTACAGAGACTTTAGGTTGCAAGGCGTGCTTGAAGGAACATTGACCAATAAAACCTATGAGACTATCCATAGTCGCCTTACCGTCGAAGAGGCCACACTGTCGGTGACCGATGGAAGCGGCCTTCAGGGAATCACCATGAAGGACAGTGATGAAGAGTAGTCTCAGAAGAGAAGATGTGTAACTACAAGACTACCACTGAATGTTTACTTTATACCTTGTCTTTCACCTGTTTTTATATTTGTTGCCTTATAACATTGCCATATACGATAAATCTTTAATAGAAGCCTCCATTTTATTAAAGAAGAACAAAAATTAAGTTTTAGTAAAAAAATAAAAGCCAAGGAATTTTTGAAGATATTCCAAGGTTCTCACAAAGAGAACTGTATATGATTGTGAGCCTGCACAGGCATGGATTGTGAGCACCATCTCCTCTTTTTACATTTATATAGTTGACATTTATTCTTTTATTTCCAAAGTGAAGTATATACAAGTCTCTCATAATAACAGAAAACGTGCCTCACCTAATATACTATGATGCAAAGAAGATGTATTTTTAGAAATCTCACTGTGCCATTTGGTCAGACCTGCTAATGTTGTTTGTGCCCACCATTCCATGTCTTCTTAGCACTGTGCTTCCAGTTTGTATAAAACAGTATCTGCCTTGAATGGTGTCTGACAAATAAAGTAAATATGGTTTGATTGAGTTATGTGTATTCTTTCCTTAGCCTTTAACTACTTCTAAATAAAGTGTTGGATTCTATATGATTTTAGACATGGTAACGGTATTGTTTTGATGCTATTGTGTAAGGAAAGTGTACAATCTCTCTTCTCTGTGTGGTAGCTTTGTTACTCTTGCATAACACAGTGGTGACCCTTTTTACAAGAACACCAGTATAAAGCAAAGTATCATAGATTAAAGATGTTTCGCAGATATGACGATAACTTGTTTGTGCCCTGGACAGTTTCCCATATGGGATGTGAACGAAAAGTAGTCACTCTGTTCAAACAGTTACAACAGGAAGATGTTTCTATTTAACAGCAATTGAATTATAGAAACCTCCATGTCACAAATAACTGATGGCACACATAACAGTATTGTCAAAACAGCTACTGTAGCTAATTCTCTTTGTAGAAAGAATTTTTTATATACATGTTTTGGAGTCAGCCTGAAACTATTTAATAGTATTCACATAAAACATTTGGAAGTCAATATACATAGCACGAATCTCGTAGTACAGATCCAATATGAGTGATGAATATTTCAACACCTCGCAGAATCCACAGTCAACCATATATGGAATAATGTGTTGGGTAGGAGTAGACCTAGAAATGGAATAAGAGAGAAAACGAAGGCGCTGGATATTGCCAGTCTGTCGTACCTTTCATCTGGACACTGTCTTCCACTGGGTGATCACTGATAATTCAGAATAGGAAGAGAAACTCAGTGCCTTACCAACCTTGCTACAGCACATAATATCTCCAATCACATTTAGTATACCTCCAGAATAGCTCTGTGTTTCTAGCTCTCTAATTTGAGAAGGAATTTCGAGTTTTCCTGAAGTTAAATCATAAATTTTATCTACTAAGTAAATTTCAAAAGTATTTGGAACAATGGTGCTTCTCCCACTATAAATAACTACCATGTGTCTCATGAGAGCACATTCCCTGATTTGAAAGTACATTCAAAGTGGTTGTTTCATAAACGGCAATGTAGCAAACAGAAATTAGAAGTATACATTTCTCCAGCGTAACAAGCAATCACTGTGTGTGCCATATAGTGCTGCCTTATACAGTACGTGAATGAGAAGAAAATATATATCTCAAAGTCTGTGAAGTGATGAGGACTCTTCCTGTTCCTCAAGTCAAATACCAAGGTGTGCAAAAATACAAGTTTGTAGTCGAAAAAAGATAGTTCTAAAACATTACTTAGAAAATAGAGTTTATCGTCATAAATGTAAATGGATTCCCAAGAATACTTCTGCGTATGCACTTCAGACTTCTGTCAATTCCATATGATGACAACAAAACAGTTTCAAGGTTTGCCTTAATTCTGGGAATAGGGTCCTGACTGCAGCAACAATGCATCTCAATTTATTTGCAAGAATGTTTTGGGCCACAAAGAGCTTATACTCTGTGTCTTCAAAGTGGCCACCACCACTTGTAATTCTGGTCAGAGTACTATGGCTTAATTGGACATGAAGTTTTCTTTACTTACTCAGATGCCTCGTAAAGGGTGTCTAGTGAAGATGAGAATTCTCTTGCCAAGCACTCTACGAGCACCACAAAACTTGCCTTCCTCTCAAGGTGCACACTGCCTGATGGTTCGGAGTATTGCGGTGAGATGAGTACAGGCTTCTGATAATGACAAGAATGTTCAGCAAAATAATTTATATAAAACACATTAATATAATACTAGTACTGGGAATAGCATCTGCATCATCCACTTAAAGAGACTGTTGGGGCTAAAAGAACCACACTGAATCTCATACAAAAAACTCAGACTCCTCAAAATATGTTGTTGAGCCTAAAAATAACAACTCATATCTTTTACTGCAAAGATGATTAGGTCTTGTGCGTATTCTGCAGCCCCTTATATACGTCTGCGTGCAGGCCACTCTGCCATGTGGTGGGTGGTACTAGGACTCTGCCCAGGTTAATCAAGGGGCAATTGCCCATCCCAGTTGCATGGCCTAAGCTCGTGATCTACCATCAAGCAACCTCCCTTTCGTTATGACTGTTAGTTTACTTTAAGAAAGTTCAAAGCACACAGAGAGCCTGGTTTAGAATTTAGCGGATTGATTCATAATCACAAACATGATGATATGCCATCTGCCTTATCATTAATGCGCCTGGATATAATGTACTTCTCCACGACTCTGAGGTCTAGGATATAATGCACGTGTAACACGATGGGCAAGATATTCATCACGTGCGTAATGAAGTGCTCCCCCGGCAATCTCGAGAATCCAAGTAAGAATTCAAGCATACATATATGAAGAGATTTTTGGAATGTTTTTCTTTCCGTGGATTTCTCTAGCACGGGCTGGCAAGCTTGATTTATGATTTGAGAAAACTAAATCACGTTCTACACACTTATTCATACTTTATGTCCAGGTGGTAGTGATTTGGGCTTTCATGAATCCTCCCAGACCGTGGGAAGTGCATTTCCTTTAAATGGCCTCACCAGGACCTGACTGGGGAACAAAAAGCAGCCCTTACAAAAATGCCCAAACCAGCCCTTCTCCCTTCGTCTCCTTGCTCTCTCTCTCTCTTTCCATCCATCCCTTCTTTCTCTATTTCTCTCCACTCTCTTCTTCCTCTCTGATCAGTGTCTCTACCTTCCCTTCTCTGTCTCCCATCCTCTCTTTTTATAGAAGCATTCCAATGCCTGCTGCCTTTAACCTCCGAGTGCTGGGGAAAGCGACAGAGGCACCAAGAGTGGGGCTGGGCCTTAAAACTGACCTTCAGGGGCCCCAGACCTCCTGGCAAATGCCCAGTGGAGTAAAATCCTCTCCGGCTCCGGGCCTGTTCCGATTATGCTTAGTTTGCCTGTAGACATCTGTCTTTTGGGGTAGTGGTTAACAAAGTGCCAAGCAAATACAGTAAAACTAAAATGTAACCACCTAACACAAGAACTCACCCTGAACATCAAGAAAACGTAAATTGTGAAAACACTGTAACACAAATCTCTCTAGGCAGGAATCCACTGCATGATACAAAGGCAGTGATGTGGTTTATTTCAGATTAGAAGAGGCATGGTTGCATATAGTTTACGACCTGATGTGTGTAATCAAGTGGTAATATTGCGAGGAGCACGTGCAAGAATGTACTACTCCACCTCTGTGCCAAAGACCCCCTGACAACTGTAGTAATTCCAATCCACGCACGCACAGCTCTTGAAATGCCTTTTCTCTTGTCAGCCAATCCCACACCCACCAGAAGTTATGCACCTGTTTTTCCAAAGGAAGATTGCTCAATTAACTAAGTTAGCTGAGAGTTGTGTTTTCAGTACTTACTTTTCATTTCATCCTAGCAAAAAAAAAGTCCTCCTCTTTGGTGAAGATGACTACATGAACATCAAATTGGTTTTGGTAATTTTTAAGATCAAAAAGAGGCCATGAAGACGAAAAGTGATGAAAAGAGGCGCGTGAATCACATCTCACTTTCGTCGTATTTGTTTTAAATACAAATTCAAACTCTAAACCTTTAGCCAAAACGACTTTAAAAATGTTCCAAAGTCCTTTACAAAGCCATGGAATCCATTCTCCTTTTATGGCCCTATTTTTTGGTGAGGGGTACCGCCTGCCATTGCAACTCTGACATGTTCTTTTGACCTTTTTAACCTATGACGTGAACCTACACTTCACCTATACTACCTCACATTTATGTACACTGATACAGTCTTATGTGAGAATGTGAGTATGTTAAGATGTAACAAGCTTTATGTAGGGTTTACCAATAATGACTTCTACAGATCACCTGCTGCTCTTCCTGTGCTGTAGGGGTGTATCTGCTCCTGTGTGGTATGGCTGTAATCAATCTCAAATTGGTTATAATCGTTGCCCTATGGTTAATCTTCACGGTGCTTGATTACCTTGACATTTGGTGCCAAAGCCCAAGATGTCTGGTTAGCATGCCCCCACAACAGGCAATATTGAATACTTTTTTCTTGTGCTTTTTTAATGGGATTTTTAATTAAAAATTGTGTCTTGGTTGGTAAGCTCAAGAGCAGACTTCATGATACAGGACTCGTAGACTTATGAATTATGCAAAAAATAAGTATTGTAACAAGGTAAGGAGGCAAGTTCTGTCTTTCACTATGTATACACTGAGATTGGTTTTTAGTTAGGTTGTATATAGAATGTTTGATATTATTAACCTTTTTAGCATTTGTCAGGGCTGATGTTATAATAATCCCTATAGTCGTTTGAATAGATGTATTCTACACTAAGATAGCATATAATAAAAAATATAACTACTATATTTTTTCTGTATTGGTGTGCTATAATTTCAGGTGGAAGACTACTGAAGAAGTGGCTCTACACAAAACTCCCAGCAAACGGTCTCTGGCAGGTTCTGTTGCTTCTCTATATGTTCCTATCCAATGAGCACAGCCCATTGGATGATTTGTCAAGTACCTGTTCATTTCATAGCTCCAAAGGTGGCCAGCCATACCTATGACACTCATGAGTAATGGGGCATCTACCATATGTTCCCCAAAAATATGGTGGTACACGACGTTCCAACTTCCGTTCTGAATCATGCCTTCAAAATGCCTCCCACCTAATTCTAATGATTGACGCATATCTATCTCATCACCAGTATACTCTTCATACCCCACCAGAAATTTTACAAATCACCTTCTCCTCAACTCATTGCTCTGCTCAACTAAGTGTCTCAGAAATATTTTCTTTACTAATGTGTAGTATTTGCATAGCACAGACCTATAGCTGCAGTGCAATAGAACACTTCACTTGGTTTTAAGGCCTATTTACTGTACCACCCAACATCTGCTTTTACTTATTTGAATGCCCATTCAATATACAACATAATCATCTACATCAATAACGATGTTGGTACCCCTTCCTCCGTTACCCTTCACAGCCATTACGGAAAATTGATTGATATGAAAGACTCAGTCACACCAGCTGCCCTCTGTGCTTAACTTTCCACTTTCTCTCACACATCCCAGGCTGCCATCATATGAGGGAGGCAGGTCTTCTCCTCAGCAAGTCCTTCTTGACTATCTCTACTCTATATTGGTCCTTCGGTAGTTACTCTGGAGTTCTACTACATCACTATTGCTATCCACTTTAATGCCTCATTATGATCATCTATCAGCCTCACAGCATTGCTGGTTCATTCTTCTGCAATGTTCACAGCATCTTAGATGGTCTATCATGGAAATCCCCATCATCATTCTAGGGGATTTCCAGCTTGCACTCAACAATCTAACTTACTTGACATGATGTAAAGCCCCTAAAGTTTGACTAAATTTATGTAGGCCCTGATTTGTTCTTAGATAATGGAGGTCACCATCTTCCCAATCTCAGACTACGGAAGTCGCCATCTTTCTTGATTTATGCAGAATCATTGTCGGGATCAGTGGGTGATACCCTTCTGCACCTTAAAACACTTTAAGTTTTTTACCCTTTGCAAAACTGTGGTGTGCACTGGATCAACACATTTTGGTTTCATTGTCGTGTCTGCCATTTTACGCAGATGTCATCAGACCTTATATTTCTAAAGTTAGACCTGTCATCCTTGGCGTTTCCCCTGTCTTTTTTGCCTCTGCTTCCTATGTTTTGACTGTGTGCTTGACTTTTTTTTGCTGGGTTTGGTATTTTGGGCACTTTATCACTGGTAAAGTGCAAATTCTCTTTGTGTAACCTGTATGTGTAATTGGCTTTTCCATGATTGACGTATTTGATTTACTAATCAGTCCCTATTAAGTGCACTAGAGGTGCCCAGGGCCTGTAAATCCAATGATACTAGTGGGCCTGCCGCACTGATTGTGCCACCCACACGAGTAGCCCAGTAAACATGGCTTAAAACTTTAAAATGTCAATTCGACCTGGCAAATGAACCCATTTGCCAGGCCCAAACCTTCCCTTTTATACATGTAAGGCACCCCTAACATAGCCCCTAGGTAGCCCCATGGGCATGGTGCAGTGTATGCTGAAGGTAGGACATGTACTTGTGTGTTTTACCTGTACTTGTGTGTTTTACCTGTCCTGACAGTGAAGTACTGCCAAAATTCTGTTTTTACTGTTGCAAGGCTTATCTCTCTCTTAGGTTAACATAGAGGGCTGCCTTTAAATCTCTTTAAAGTGAAGTTTCCCTTTGGGAGCATATAGAGATGTGGAGTTTAGGGTCTCTGAACTCACAATTTTAAAATACCTCTTTTGGTAAAGTTGTTTTTTAGATTAGCAGTTTGGAAATGCCACTTTTAGAAAGGGGGCATTTTCTTGCTTAAGCCATTCTGTGACTCTACCTGCTTGTGTATTCCCTGTCTGGGTCAGACTGACAGTTGGGCTCTCTTTTTAATCTTTACTAGACAGTGACACAAAGGGAGCTGGGGTGTAGCCTGCATATCCTGATGGGTCATGTGGGCTAGAGTGGAGGGAGGAGCTGACATTTACACCTGAATGGGCTCTGCCTGCCCTCACACAATGCAGTCTCCAACTCCTTGGTGTGTAACTGGGGCCAGGCAGGATCTTGTGAACAACAGAGACTTTCCTTTGAAGTTTGCCTACTTCAAAGGCATAAAGGGGTATAAATAGTGGACCCAAAACCCCACATTTTTAGATTACTTCTGGACCCAAGCGGAACCTCTGTGAAGGAGAAGAGCTAAAGAGCTGGAGGAGGAGTACTGCCCCTTTGCCTGTGACTTTGCTTTGCTGGGTTGGCCTGTAGTTGCTGCTTCTGCCTGAAAAAGTACAAAGAGTGGACTTTGTGGTATATTCCTGCATGTGAAGTGTCTCCAAGGACTTGGACTGAGCATGCCTCCTGTTTTGATGTCTCAGGACCATCAAAGACTTCCTCTACCTGCACCTGGACTCTGCTGAGACTCCTACCATGCCAAATGGTGCCCACTCCACTCCCTGGGCCCTTGAAAGGTGAAGCTGGTGACCCAAGGCTGAAATGTACGCACAGGAGCCCTGTGGAGAAAAATTTGATGCAGCACCTGCACAGCGGATGTAAAAACGACACACCACCTGCATCATGGCTGAGAAATCGACACACCACCTGCATCGCAGCTAGGAAATCAACGCATCACTTGCATTGCAGCTGGAAAAATGATGCAACACCCGCTTGTGGCTGCTGAAATCAACGCAAGCCCACTCAGCCCGGTTCCTCATAACTGTGCACCCGAATTTTGCACGCATCATCGCTGGGCTTCAAAATTGGTGTGAACCTGCCCTGACCCAAGGTGCCCATCTGGAAATCAATACACCGCTCTCTTGCGGGAGAGAAAAACGACACATCGCCTACCTGACCAGAGAAGAAATGACTCATGGTCTCACTTGCGAATAAGGAATCGACGCATCGCTGACTTTTCCAACACACGCTCGCCTGTGCGGCTTTATTTTTGATGCAAACCAGGTACTTTGTGTAACCTCGAGGTATCCATTATTTTCTATGGAGTAAGACTCTTTTTTATATAAAAATTCCAAACTTTACTGGTGTATGTTGGATTTTTGTCATTTTTACCTTGTTTGATTTAGATAAATATTGGCTATTTTTCTAAACTGGTGTGGTGTCCATTTTGTAGTGTTTTCACTGTATTACTGCTTGTGTTGGTACAAATACTTTACACATTGCCTTTGAGATAAGCCTGGCTGCTTTAGCCAAGCTACCAAGCGGTGAGTAGTGGTTATCTTAAGCGTGTATCTCCATTGCCCTGACTGTAGTGAGGGTCCCTGCTTGGACATAGTGCAGACTGACTGCCAACCAGAGACCCCATTTCTAACATCTAACAACTGTGAAAGTGTGAAGTAATTCAACTAATAACATAGATATATAACACCTGATGTGACATTAATCTGTGAAAAGTGTGTACTTGTCACCATGTCATGAGTAAATAGGAACAAATACAGACATATAGCCAACATAGTGTACTTTGAATTGATGTCCTTTTATATGTTCATGAGGAAATGTATGGTATGCACACCTCAATGCACATGATCTATGTCAGATATTCCTAAACTTATGTCAGAAATTCCAACTTCTGATTAGATTTAGTATATAATGACAGCTGCTTGTCAGACGAGATCTTTTGCCCAGATTATCACATGTGATTCTGCCAGAGATAGTCTCACCTACCACCAGCGCACTTCACAGATGCTACATCTCGCCTGAAGCCAATAAAGCTGAGTTCTGAAGGATGACTCCTGCAGCGTGTGTTTGCCGTTTGCAGGGAAAACTGTCTTCACACCACCACTGATAAAGATGTCCTTTGCTGTCAACAAGATATGCAGTGCACCTCTTCTCCCTAAGAAACCCAAGACTGCAAATTGCTTTAGAATCCATGATTTCTTCGTTTGGTGCATAGAAGTACATGTTACAGTGTTAGAAATGTTCATTTTATTCTTGTTATTTATAACGTGTCTTCTTGCTGTTTTTATAATATTCTGTGTAGTTGTTTAGTCGTACTGAGAAACAGGAACAAATAATTTTACTTAAAAGTGTTCATTCTCCTTAGTGCAGTGTGTGTGCGATATTGTGAACAACAAAATAGCTTTGTTACTGTTACCACAGTGCCCCTGATCCCTGTGTGCGGATTGTTAGTAACTCAAAAGGAATAACTCTATTTCATTACTAGATTTATTAGTGTTTTGCAGGGCTACAATTTGACATTCATCATCGGTGCACTGAACCAAGTTCACCCGTGGGTGGGAAAGCAAACCTTGTAGAACTACAACAGAGTTTACACAACCGAGCCTATTTACTTGATTTCTTACCAAACATTCACATGTCAACTTTGTCTCCTCACCCAGACTCTGCTAAACCACTACTTCTTATTCTCCTCTGCAAGGCACACATCGCCAAGCATTAAGTCCTCCATATCAGACCTCGCCATACTACACATAACAATCACCACATGTTAGACCTGACAGCCTTAGGGTGGTCTTCCACAACTTTTTGCCCGCCTCCCTCCATTTTCCTGATCTCATTTTTGCTGGTTCTAGGACTCTGAGCACTTTACCACTGCTGACCAGTGCTAAATAGCTTGTGCTCTCTCCGGTAAACATGGTAACATTGGCTCTTACCCAATTGGCACATTTAATTTACCTGTAAGTACCTAGTAAAGTGCACTATATGTTCCCAGGGCCTGTAAATTAACTGCTACTAGTGGGCCTACAGCACTAATTGTTCCACCCACATAAGTAGCCTCTTAACCATGTCTCAGGCCTGCCATTGCAAGGCCTGTGTGTGCTGTTTCACTGCTACTTCGCCTTGGCATTCAAAACTACTTGTCAAGCCTTTAACTCCCCTTCTATTACATATGTCACCCCTAAAGTGGGCCTTAGTTAGCCCACAGAGCAGGGTGCTATGTAAGTAAAATGCAGGACATGTGCTTATAAGTTTTACATGCCCTCGTAATAAAATAAAAAAACACCCAAAGTTGTTTTTGACTATTGTTAAGCCTGCTCCTCTCATAGCCCAGCATTGGGAATTCCATTATATACCCTTATGTGGTAATTTCTGATCTAAGAGGAGTGGCATTGTCATATTTGGTGTGGTTGGAATGGTAGTGAGGAATCCTGTTTACCGGTAAAGTTGGATTTAACATTACTATTTTAGAAATGCCACTTTTAGAAAGTAGGCATTTCTCTGCACTTACTGCTCTCTGTGGCTGACATCCAAGTCTGGTCTGTGCTGGTTGACAGCTCTCCTTGTGCATTCAACCCAGACAGCAAAACGCACATGACACTGAGCTGCGTCTCCATTAATCTGCCTACTGATGAGCCTCCCTAGACAGAAAGGGTGGAAGAGCTCTCACATTTCAAGGCTAGTGGCCTGACCTTGCACAATGGACTGATAACCCCCCTAGGATCTCCTGGCAGACAGGACTGGGTTGAAAGGGGAACTGATGCACTTCAAAACCACTCTTTGAAGTTTCCTCCACTTCAAAGGCACATTTAGGTATATATACTGGATCTATGACCCCCTCAAATCAGAAACTTCTGGACCTACAACTGGACCCTGTCAGAGGGACTGCCGTGCTGCCCAAACTACTCATCTGGACTGCTTTTCTGGAAGGACTGCTCTCCTGCTTGTTGCCTTGCTGCTCCCTGACTCTGCTGGAAGGACTCTGCCTTCCCCCACAAGTGATCTTCAAGGGCTTGGATTGAGCTTGCCTCCTGTTAAGTAGTCTCAAGGCCATAGAAACTTCACCAAAGAGAGAAAATCCACTGCATCGGAAAATTGATGCAACACTTGCAAAATTTGACACACGCCTGCAGAATCGACGCAGCGACTGTCTCGCAGCTGAAAAATCAATGCATTGCCTACCAGATCAATGCAGCGCCTGTTTCATCCTCCCAGGGGGAGTTTGGATTTTCCACTCATCGTCCCTGGGTGTCAAAATATCCCAGAACGACAGTAAGGAGCTGAGTCTGCGCACCCGGAAGTGACACATCACCTTCCCCGCGAGGAAAGAATCAAAGCATCACCTCTGCCGTGCCAGAAAAATTGATGCATCACTTTATTTTCCAAGCATCACCTCCTCTGCGTTATTTTTGATGCATCCCAGGTACTTTGTGCTAAAAAGATGCAACCATTGATTCCTATGAACTAAGACTTACCTAAAATTCTAAAAGTGATATCTTGACTTGTGTAAATTGGATTCTTATCATTGTGCTTTTATTGTATTCAGATAAATATCATCTATTTTCCTAAACTGGTGTGGGGTACTTTTTATGGTGTTTTCACTGTGTTACTGTATGTGTTATTGCACATATACTTTACACATTGCCTTCTAAGTTAGGAATGCCTGCTCTGTGCCAAGCTACCAGAGGTTGAGCACAGGATGATTTAGATTACATTGCAACTTACCCTGACTAGGATCGTGGTCCCTACGGGGTGCATACCTCGGCCAACTAGAGACCCAAATTCTAACACCACCCAGCACCCTCAGATTCACTGTACAGCATCCCATTTCCAAAAGGAAGTGCCTTCCAAGAATCATCCCCACTTTCCTTGACAAACTGAACAACAACCTCAAACCTTTGCTTCGCTCTACTTTACTCAATGACTGCACTGATACTTGAAGGAAAGCCTTACTATGTATATTGCTTCTTTTCAACTGCTCCAGTTCATCAACCTAGGATGTCTCTCTCTATTTGCTTCTTCAAGACAAACCTGTCGCTTTTCCATAAATTGCTAAAATCTAGGCCTGGGCGATGTTCTTGTAATTTCCCATATGGAAATTATGCAACATGCCCAAAAGATTATATGAAATTACGCAACATGCTATTTTACAGTATATATTTTTGTGCAAACTACATCCTTGCATTCATTTTGAACACCAAAAAAGTAGTGTAAAATCCTGTGTGACACGAACAACAGTTGTTCGTGTGCAGTTTATTTGCATTCTTCCTGTGCTCCTGCGATAGAAGTTTTACCCGAACGAAGTCCCATTTAAGTAATATGGCCCAATGGTGTAATTTCAGGCATTTTTACCTAAGAATCTGAACATGAAATGTTGTAATTTACTCAAAATTATGCTGACATAGATAAAATTTCACCCATGCTTTCTAAAATCAAAAGGACACCTAGATGAATACAAGTTTGCTTGAACCAGCTCACTGTCGCACCAAACACTGTCAAATCTAAACACACCCACCCTCGAGTAACTTTCCCAAGCTTGCACCCAGTTACTTGTTTATACTATCAATAGCTTCCTATGCCCACCTCAACTCGACACACTTAGCCCCCCTCAGCCTAAGTCCCCCCCAGGCTTTTAAACATTCCTCTCTTCCATAATCTCAGTCATTAGAACTAACGTAGATTTAATCATATCGTCCCAGCACCACTGGCATGCTTCCAAACATTAATATTAGCAAACTCATTGTTTTCTCTCTGAACAGTCCAGCTGAACTCATTCCTATGGTCGAGAATTCCAGTACTACTTATGTACCATTTGACCCTTTCTGCCTCCACATTATCAAACTTGTGGCCCTATCATCACTCAAACTATCCTGTCTAAAATCACTCTTTATTCTTTCATTGTTTCAAATCTAATACCCTTACTCGAGACATCCACTGTCGGTCCATCTGATGGCGGGTGGAGTTTGCACTGCCTTAAGGAGTGAAGGGGACTGTCGTGGCACATCTTCATGGGCAAATATAGGGTGCGGACCATAGGCCTAAAAACTAAAAAGGTAAGAAAATGGTTCTGCAAGCTACTCAGTCGGACATCATGCCCTCACGGATCTTTGGCCACAGATACAAGAGGTAGGGCTTGGGTGACAGCCATACCCCAAGCCAAGGAACTCCCAGTCATGCCACACAGTTGAAAGTCTTGCAAAGCATGGGAAAATGCCAAGATATGACTCCACTGTTTGTTAGGCCATTCTCTAAGGGTACTGTGAGCACAGTTTTAACTGAAGCATGTAGGGTGAGTAACACTTTTCTGTTTTACAATTCCTGTATCATGTATCAGAGAGTGAAAAAATGTTTCCTTGATAAAGTAAAAATATGTCCCTGGCATGTCAAAGGTTAATACGTACTGAAATTTGAATTTAGTTCGAGAAGATAGAGAATAGTCTTCTGTGTCTTTCATTTTCATTGTACACTGTTTCTGTGGAGGGTTAAACATATTTCCTTTACAAAGTAAATGATTACGACTATTCAGTGAGAAGTTTTTGCCATAAAGAAAAACTGTCCTTTTTTAATCCAACAGACAGAGATTTGGTGTACGTGGGAATCAGGGATACAAGTGAAACACACAATGGTCTCTGCATCTGACCTATTTATAATTGTGACAAGCACAGGTTGCATATTTTAGCATGACATGTCAACTGTAATGTCACTTATGAGTTCATGAGCAGAACATGGGGTGATTTTGCAGGCTCTGGAGCTCTTCATCATTGAAGAGTTTCAGATGTTTCCAGATTTTAGATCCTGACCATATAATCCGAGAATGTGTAAGGTATTAGGGGTAAGCACGGCAGAGGCATTTGTTCCATGCTTGTAGGTCATGTGTCTGTGCGTCGTATTGCTACTGTCTCACAGAGCTGACCCATCTTTGGCTCTGCCTTGGGCACCAGTACAGTGGTTCGTGAAAAGCCGGACCACGAGACAAGGTGAAGGACCTGGCAATCCGCAATGCCATCAGCAGTGCTGGCATGGACCCTAAGGCGACTGAAGACCTAGAGTGCCCAGAGAGTGTTCTACAGCAGGCCAACCTGGCTCTAGGGCTAGGGAACGGCAACTGCACTTAGGGGGAAAGGATTATTTGAGTACAGTAGGTGCAGTTTTACTTGTGGGTCAATGTGTTCTGAACTGAAATCACTCATAACAGAGGTATTTGGGCCGGTTTATTTTCCTAGTTCAAATGGTGCAATGTGAGAAATGTAAGAGTGCAAAAAGGGAACAAATCAACAAGTCAAGCAAGTAGTTGGTTGTCTCCTATCCTGCCTGACTTAGTTAAGGTTATACATTATTTTTGCAATACAAAAGGATGATGGACGGAGTGCTGAAATGTTTAAAACACTCACCCCTGGTCACAGATCTGGTTTAATTCCATCATTCTTTTGCTCATCATGACACCGCAGTTTGGGCCCACCATATGCAAATCAGTCTTGACCGTGCTCCCCGTGGGAACAGTTTAGGCCAAACTGCCAAATCAGCTCCTCCCTGGATCAAAAACAGGCATCCTGGGACTGGTTTTGGGGTATCACCCCTTATCGGCCAGGCTAGTTTGAATCCAGTGACACAGCGAGCAAGAGACCCAATCCGGACATACCCTGGCCACTTATTGTGACATTAGCAACACAAAAGGATGATGGACAGAGTGCTGAAACTTTTCTAACACTCAACCCTAGTCACAGATCTGGGTTAAATCCATTGTTATTTTGCTCACCATGCCATCCCCGTTTGGACCCAGTCTCATGCAAATCAGTCCTACCAGGCCAGCTCCTCCCTGGATGCCTGGGTGACGGGATTCCCTTTAAATGGATGACGTATTCTTGTTTGTCAGATACCCTTGTGGCGGAAAGGAGGGGAGGAAACCATAGATTGATAAATGTAGTTTTTTTTAAACCACAGTTTATATTTTTTCTTTAAACATAACATTAATGTTTGGTAGCATTTTTGGCATTGAGCGTATAACAAATCAGTAGCATTAAAATTGTATGGGCAATACCTCAACATATACATCATGAATAAATGCTTTGGATTGTCTCTACAATCTACATTACTATCTCAGTGTGTTGCCAATTCACATTGGCTACCTCTATACTTGGTGCTTAACAATATCCATGATAGCTTTTAAGCAGACCCTTGCTTGTTACGCATAGCAATTTTCTCATACTGTGTCAGTCATTGGATCTCCATCCAGGCATCTCAAATCTTGTGAATGTTTTTAAGACAGCTTCTGCATGTGTATAGTGTCCATTTTGCTGCCGTACACCAGTCCATGATGATGATCAATTCCAATAATGTCAGTGGCATCAGACTAGCCCTGCTTTGTGCAACATCTATTTTAGCTAATATGAGGCCTAGGTTAACCAACAGTTTCTGGTACCTGTTGATTGGTTGTTCTCTGCATCTTCCTAAAAGTATGGAGGGTGCATTCATTAATTTCAAGGCCTTTAACCAATAGTCCTTTATTCTGGGGCTTTGACAAATTATGTGTATTAATTACCTCTTGTAGGAAGTTGGCTCTGTATGTGCTATTTCAAAGTAAGGAATAGCATGCACAGAGTCCAAGGGTTCCCCTTAGAGGTAAAATAGTGGTAAAAAGAGATAATACTAATGCTCTATTTTGTGGTAGTGTGGTCGAGCAGTAGGCTTATCCAAGGAGTAGTGTTAAGCATTTGTTGTACATACACATAGGCAATAAATGAGGTACACACACTCAGAGACAAATCCAGCCAATAGGTTTTTGTATAGAAAAATATCTTTTCTTAGTTTATTTTAAGAACCACAGGGTCAAATTCTACATGTAATATCTCATTCGAAAGGTATTGCAGGTAAGTACTTTAGGAACTTCAAATCATCAAAATTGCATGTATACTTTTCACGTTATTCACAAATAGCTGTTTTAAAAGTGGACACTTAGTGCAATTTTCACAGTTCCTAGGGGAGGTAAGTATTTGTTAGGTTAACCAGGTAAGTAAGACACTTACAGGGCTTAGTTCTTGGTCCAAGGTAGCCCACCGTTGGGGGTTCAGAGCAACCCCAAAGTCACCACACCAGCAGCTCAGGGCCGGTCAGGTGCAGAGTTCAAAGTGGTGCCCAAAACACATAGGCTAGAATGGAGAGAAGGGGGTGCCCCGGTTCCGGTCTGCTTGCAGGTAAGTACCCGCGTCTTCGGAGGGCAGACCAGGGGGGTTTTGTAGGGCACCGGGGGGGACACAAGTCCACACAGAAATTTCACCCTCAGCGGCGCGGGGGCGGCCGGGTGCAGTGTAGAAACAAGCGTCGGGTTCGCAGTGTTAGTCTATGAGAGATCTCGGGATCTCTTCAGCGCTGCAGGCAGGCAAGGGGGGGATTCCTCGGGGAAACCTCCACTTGGACAAGGGAGAGGGACTCCTGGGGGTCACTTCTCCAGTGAAAGTCCGGTCCTTCAGGTCCTGGGGGCTGCGGGTGCAGGGTCTCTCCCAGGCGTCGGGACTTTAGGTTCAAAGAGTCGCGGTCAGGGGAAGCCTCGGGATTCCCTCTGCAGGCGGCGCTGTGGGGGCTCAGGGGGGACAGGTTTTGGTACTCACAGTATCAGAGTAGTCCTGGGGTCCCGCCTGAGGTGTCGGATCTCCACCAGCCGAGTCGGGGTCGCCGGGTGCAGTGTTGCAAGTCTCACGCTTCTTGCGGGGAGCTTGCAGGGTTCTTTAAAGCTGCTGGAAACAAAGTTGCAGCTTTTCTTGGAGCAGGTCCGCTGTCCTCGGGAGTTTCTTGTCTTTTCGAAGCAGGGGCAGTCCTCAGAGGATGTCGAGGTCGCTGGTCCCTTTGGAAGGCGTCGCTGGAGCAGGATATTTGGAAGGCAGGAGACAGGCCGGTGAGTTTCTGGAGCCAAGGCAGTTGTCGTCTTCTGGTCTTCCGCTGCAGGGGTTTTCAGCTGGGCAGTCCTTCTTCTTGTAGTTGCAGGAATCTAATTTTCGAGGGTTCAGGGTAGCCCTTAAATACTAAATTTAAGGGCGTGTTTAGGTCTGGGGGGTTAGTAGCCAATGGCTACTAGCCCTGAGGGTGGGTACACCCTCTTTGTGCCTCCTCCCAAGGGGAGGGGGTCACAATCCTAACCCTATTGGGGGAATTCTCCATCTGCAAGATGGAGGATTTCTAAAAGTTAGAGTCACCTCAGCTCGGGACACCTTAGGGGCTGTCCTGACTGGCCAGTGACTCCTCCTTGTTTTTCTCATTATTTTCTCCGGCCTTGCCGCCAAAAGTGGGGCCTGGCCGGAGGGGGCGGGCAACTCCACTAGCTGGAGTGTCCTGCTGGGTTGGCACAAAGGAGGTGAGCCTTTGAGGCTCACCGCCAGGTGTGACAATTCCTGCCTGGGGGAGGTGTTAGCATCTCCACCCAGTGCAGGCTTTGTTACTGGCCTCAGAGTGACAAAGGCACTCTCCCCATGGGGCCAGCAACATGTCTCGGTTCGTGGCAGGCTGCTAAAACTAGTCAGCCTACACAGATAGTCGGTTAAGTTTCAGGGGGCACCTCTAAGGTGCCCTCTGTGGTGTATTTTACAATAAAATGTACACTGGCATCAGTGTGCATTTATTGTGCTGAGAAGTTTGATACCAAACTTCCCAGTTTTCAGTGTAGCCATTATGGTGCTGTGGAGTTCGTGTTTGACAGACTCCCAGACCATATACTCTTATGGCTACCCTGCACTTACAATGTCTAAGGTTTTGTTTAGACACTGTAGGGGTACCATGCTCATGCACTGGTACCCTCACCTATGGTATAGTGCACCCTGCCTTAGGGCTGTAAGGCCTGCTAGAGGGGTGTCTTACCTATACTGCATAGGCAGTGAGAGGCTGGCATGGCACCCTGAGGGGAGTGCCATGTCGACTTACTCATTTTGTTCTCACTAGCACACACAGGCTTGTAAGCAGTGTGTCTGTGCTGAGTGAGGGGTCTCTAGGGTGGCATAAGACATGCTGCAGCCCTTAGAGACCTTCCTTGGCATCAGGGCCCTTGGTACTAGAAGTACCAGTTACAAGGGACTTATCTGAATGCCAGGGTGTGCCAATTGTGGATACAATGGTACATTTTAGGTGAAGGAACACTGGTGCTGGGGCCTGGTTAGCAGGGTCCCAGCACTCTTCTCAGTCAAGTCAGCATCAGTATCAGGCAAAAAGTGGGGGGTAACTGCAACAGGGAGCCATTTCTTTACACAAGCCCCCCCCAGCCCACAGGCCAGGAGACTCAGCCCAAGCTGGGAGAGTCTTCCTAGTCTGTCAGGCGAGGAAGAGTAGGAGAAATAGGCTGGTTAGTTGCAGGGCCTACTCTGCCTTACATCCTTCTGTTCAGGTCATTCCCTTTGGGGAACTGACCTACTTCCACAGTGATAGGACCTAGTCTGAATTGCCTCTTGTCTGCCTCTTCAATGTCTCCACCCATTCTCTCTATTTGGGTCTTAGAGGTATCCACCTCTGCTAACTTTATCTTGGCCAGGGTTACCCCTAGCTTACCCAGAGAGGTTACCCAGAGCTGGAGTAACCCCACCATGACCAATAGGGTCAGGGGGCCTAACTTGCTATTTGGCATGGGGTCAGACCACCATGCTAAGGATAGTGCAGCCATAAAGGCTAACACCCAGCAGAGGCCACTGACAGCTGTCAGTGCCCAGAACCACACCTTTAGCTCTTCACCTAAAGGGGAAGGGGCTAAGTTACAGGCCTCTTTGGGTTCAGGTGGCCTGTCTGCTGTATTAGAGTGGGGGGTTACCACATCTTGTAGTAAACACCCTTCTTCCACTCTTTCTTCTGTTAGTTGAGGAGCCACCCACTCAGGTTTAACAGTTGCCTGACTAGCCAGGACTTCTTGTGGGTCAGGTTGGACTTTATCAGGGCCATTTTTGGAGTTCTCCCCTACTGGAGCAGAATCTCCTTGGCTTGCTGTAACCTTGGCTAAAGGTTGTCCACCCCTCCTACTCTGTTTTCTTTTCTTCTTCTTCTGGGGCCTGCTTGCATTTACTGCAGAGGCAGGATTTCCAGAATCCTTGGGAGAGGACTGGCACTGGACCAGTTCCTCTCTTGGGCTCTGACTAACCTCTGGGTAGTCATTTCCAAGGAGACAATCAAGGGGGAGGTCTGTACTGACTACTACCCTTCTCCAGCTAAGAGTGCCACCCACTTCTATGGGCACTAAAGCCACAGGCCTCTTAGTGACCCTGTCTAGGCTAACTCTTACCCTGGCAGTCTCACCTGGGATGTACTGGTTTGAGAGCACTAGCCTGTCATGCACAATAGTGTGACTGGCACAAGTGTCTCTCAGGGCAGTGGTTGGGATTCCATTCACCAGTAGGTGGTGGAAGTGTCTACTTCCCTCTGGAATCTCCAACTCACCTGTTGGGCCCTGTTTCCAGTTGAAGGCTATGAAGACCTCCTCATCTGAGGAGTCATCTCCCATGGCTACACTGGTTACCCCTGGAATTTTGTTCTGGGGTTTGTTTTTGGGACAAGAAGTGTCCTTGGTGTGGTGCCCAGACTGTTTACAGTTGTTGCTCCAGGCCTTAGTGGCATCCCAGTTCTTACCCTGGTACCCACCTTTGTTTTGGGTTGTGTCTTGGGGCCCACCCACCTGTTCTGGTTTTTGGGGGCCTACAGAGGACTCTTTTTCTTTGTTTCTAGTGTCACCCACTTTCTCCTGGGGAGTTTTTGTAACCCCTTTCTTTTGGTCACCCCCAGTGGAAGTTTTGGTTACCCTAGTCTTGACCCAGTGGTCTGCCTTCTTTCCCAATTCTTGGGGAGAAATTGGACCTAGGTCTACCAGATACTGATGCAACTTTTCATTGAAGCAGTTACTTAAAATGTGTTCTTTCATAAACAAATTATAAAGCCCAACATAGTCACACACTTCATTTCCAGTTAACCAACCATCTAGTGTTTTTACTGAGTAGTCTACAAAGTCAACCCAGGTCTGGCTCGAGGATTTTTGAGCCCCCCTGAATCTAATTCTATACTCCTCAGTGGAGAATCCAAAGCCCTCAATCAGGGTACCCTTCATGAGGTCATAAGATTCTGCATCTTTTCCAGAGAGTGTGAGGAGTCTATCCCTACACTTTCCAGTGAACATTTCCCAAAGGAGAGCACCCCAGTGAGATCTGTTTACTTTTCTGGTTACACAAGCCCTCTCAAAAGCTGTGAACCATTTGGTGATGTCATCACCATCTTCATATTTTGTTACAATCCCTTTGGGGATTTTTAGGATGTCAGGAGAATCTCTGACCCTATTTAAGTTGCTGCCACCATCGATGGGACCTAGGCCCATCTCTTTTCTTTCCCTTTCTATGGCTAGGAGCTGCTTTTCCAAAGCCAATCTTTTGACCATCCTGGCTAACAGGGGGTCATCTTCACTGAGAGCATCCTCAGTGATTTCAGAAATGCTGGACCCTCCTGTGAGGGAAGCAACATTTCTGACTATCATTTTTGGGGACAGGGCTTGAGAGGCCCTGGTCTCCCTATTTAGGACTGGAAGGGGGGAATTGCCCTCCAAGTCACTATCCTCTTCCTCTGAGTTGCCACCCTCAGAGGGGTTGGCCTTTTCAAACTCTGCCAAAAGCTCCTGGAGCTGTATTTTGGTAGGTTTGGGGCCCATTGTTATTTTCTTTATTTTACAGAGTGACCTTAGCTCCCTCATCTTAAGATGGAGGTAAGGTGTGGTGTCGAGTTCCACCACAGTCACATCTGTGCTAGACATTTTGCTTCTAAAAGTTGGAATACTTTTTAAGAATCTACAACTGGTTCTAGAATCTAATTCAAACTTTTACAAACTTTTAAACTCTAAAAGAAATGCTAAACAGGATCTAACACAAGGCCCTAGCAGGTCTTTTAAGAATTTAGAAAACTTTTCAAATTGCAAAAATCAATTTCTAATGACAATTTTGGAATTTGTCGTGTGATCAGGTATTGGCTGAGTAGTCCAGCAAATGCAAAGTCTTGTACCCCACCGCTGATCCACCAATGTAGGAAGTTGGCTCTGTATGTGCTATTTCAAAGTAAGGAATAGCATGCACAGAGTCCAAGGGTTCCCCTTAGAGGTAAAATAGTGGTAAAAAGAGATAATACTAATGCTCTATTTTGTGGTAGTGTGGTCGAGCAGTAGGCTTATCCAAGGAGTAGTGTTAAGCATTTGTTGTACATACACATAGGCAATAAATGAGGTACACACACTCAGAGACAAATCCAGCCAATAGGTTTTTGTATAGAAAAATATCTTTTCTTAGTTTATTTTAAGAACCACAGGGTCAAATTCTACATGTAATATCTCATTCGAAAGGTATTGCAGGTAAGTACTTTAGGAACTTCAAATCATCAAAATTGCATGTATACTTTTCACGTTATTCACAAATAGCTGTTTTAAAAGTGGACACAGTGCAATTTTCACAGTTCCTAGGGGAGGTAAGTATTTGTTAGGTTAACCAGGTAAGTAAGACACTTACAGGGCTTAGTTCTTGGTCCAAGGTAGCCCACCGTTGGGGGTTCAGAGCAACCCCAAAGTCACCACACCAGCAGCTCAGGGCCGGTCAGGTGCAGAGTTCAAAGTGGTGCCCAAAACACATAGGCTAGAATGGAGAGAAGGGGGTGCCCCGGTTCCGGTCTGCTTGCAGGTAAGTACCCGCGTCTTCGGAGGGCAGACCAGGGGGGTTTTGTAGGGCACCGGGGGGGACACAAGTCCACACAGAAATTTCACCCTCAGCGGCGCGGGGGCGGCCGGGTGCAGTGTAGAAACAAGCGTCGGGTTCGCAGTGTTAGTCTATGAGAGATCTCGGGATCTCTTCAGCGCTGCAGGCAGGCAAGGGGGGGATTCCTCGGGGAAACCTCCACTTGGACAAGGGAGAGGGACTCCTGGGGGTCACTTCTCCAGTGAAAGTCCGGTCCTTCAGGTCCTGGGGGCTGCGGGTGCAGGGTCTCTCCCAGGCGTCGGGACTTTAGGTTCAAAGAGTCGCGGTCAGGGGAAGCCTCGGGATTCCCTCTGCAGGCGGCGCTGTGGGGGCTCAGGGGGGACAGGTTTTGGTACTCACAGTATCAGAGTAGTCCTGGGGTCCCGCCTGAGGTGTCGGATCTCCACCAGCCGAGTCGGGGTCGCCGGGTGCAGTGTTGCAAGTCTCACGCTTCTTGCGGGGAGCTTGCAGGGTTCTTTAAAGCTGCTGGAAACAAAGTTGCAGCTTTTCTTGGAGCAGGTCCGCTGTCCTCGGGAGTTTCTTGTCTTTTCGAAGCAGGGGCAGTCCTCAGAGGATGTCGAGGTCGCTGGTCCCTTTGGAAGGCGTCGCTGGAGCAGGATATTTGGAAGGCAGGAGACAGGCCGGTGAGTTTCTGGAGCCAAGGCAGTTGTCGTCTTCTGGTCTTCCGCTGCAGGGGTTTTCAGCTGGGCAGTCCTTCTTCTTGTAGTTGCAGGAATCTAATTTTCTAGGGTTCAGGGTAGCCCTTAAATACTAAATTTAAGGGCGTGTTTAGGTCTGGGGGGTTAGTAGCCAATGGCTACTAGCCCTGAGGGTGGGTACACCCTCTTTGTGCCTCCTCCCAAGGGGAGGGGGTCACAATCCTAACCCTATTGGGGGAATTCTCCATCTGCAAGATGGAGGATTTCTAAAAGTTAGAGTCACCTCAGCTCGGGACACCTTAGGGGCTGTCCTGACTGGCCAGTGACTCCTCCTTGTTTTTCTCATTATTTTCTCCGGCCTTGCCGCCAAAAGTGGGGCCTGGCCGGAGGGGGCGGGCAACTCCACTAGCTGGAGTGTCCTGCTGGGTTGGCACAAAGGAGGTGAGCCTTTGAGGCTCACCGCCAGGTGTGACAATTCCTGCCTGGGGGAGGTGTTAGCATCTCCACCCAGTGCATGCTTTGTTACTGGCCTCAGAGTGACAAAGGCACTCTCCCCATGGGGCCAGCAACATGTCTCGGTTCGTGGCAGGCTGCTAAAACTAGTCAGCCTACACAGATAGTCGGTTAAGTTTCAGGGGGCACCTCTAAGGTGCCCTCTGTGGTGTATTTTACAATAAAATGTACACTGGCATCAGTGTGCATTTATTGTGCTGAGAAGTTTGATACCAAACTTCCCAGTTTTCAGTGTAGCCATTATGGTGCTGTGGAGTTCGTGTTTGACAGACTCCCAGACCATATACTCTTATGGCTACCCTGCACTTACAATGTCTAAGGTTTTGTTTAGACACTGTAGGGGTACCATGCTCATGCACTGGTACCCTCACCTATGGTATAGTGCACCCTGCCTTAGGGCTGTAAGGCCTGCTAGAGGGGTGTCTTACCTATACTGCATAGGCAGTGAGAGGCTGGCATGGCACCCTGAGGGGAGTGCCATGTCGACTTACTCATTTTGTTCTCACTAGCACACACAGGCTTGTAAGCAGTGTGTCTGTGCTGAGTGAGGGGTCTCTAGGGTGGCATAAGACATGCTGCAGCCCTTAGAGACCTTCCTTGGCATCAGGGCCCTTGGTACTAGAAGTACCAGTTACAAGGGACTTATCTGAATGCCAGGGTGTGCCAATTGTGGATACAATGGTACATTTTAGGTGAAGGAACACTGGTGCTGGGGCCTGGTTAGCAGGGTCCCAGCACTCTTCTCAGTCAAGTCAGCATCAGTATCAGGCAAAAAGTGGGGGGTAACTGCAACAGGGAGCCATTTCTTTACACCTCTCTTCTCACAAGGCACATGTGTCCCGCTAGTCTCTGGAATACATGCTACTGGACCCTCGTGTAATATATCCTATGCAGGGCTTTCGGCCACTACCAAGAGTCCTGATCTTATCGAAACCTCCCTGCCTTTCATAAGAGTCTCTTCCCACCACCAATCTGCTAGTGTGCCCACGTCAGCTCCCCAGCAAGTTTTCAGGTTAGTCAGCTCTGTTTGGTATTATTGATCACCTTATTATTTATAAGGGAAATTGCCTTTGCTTATATTTTTACATCCAGAAAGTTCTCTTCTAATGGTGCATCATCCGGAATGATAGTGGCTTTACTGATCTGTGACTGTAAATTGTATCTGGGTTGTTTATATTTATGTGTTTGGGTATCGGATAATGGACTATGTTGTTTGTAGTTGCTCGAAACAATGAATGTCTGTTTGGTGTCAGAGTTCACCGGTGCTGGTGCTGTCATATCACACCATTCCTTAAAGATCCATAAGTGGATCAGTTCCTGAAATCTGTTTCCGGTCCATGGTTAGCTCGTAAAAATACATGTTCGTTCCATCCTGCGTCTTTATTGGCCTTTTCTGATACCTTTATTACGAGTTTTCTAGCTGCTGGTATGCATGGCCTCAGTTGTCCTCCATATTATGTGTTTGTAGGCTCTTTTCACCTGCTGAATGTCTATCCTGATCGCAAGTTCGTTTAGTGGCAAAAATGTCCATTCTTTAATGACTAGAAGTTGTGTCCTTCGTAATAATGCTGAATATTTGACAGAGTAATTCCCTACTTCCGAATGTGCTATTATATAGTGTTCAAATTGTGATTCAAGGTTTCACGCTTCCTGATCAAGGATCATACAGTATCATCATCCAACTTCTTTAAAAAACGATCAGGGACCATTTATGGGGAGTTCAGTCATTGAAAAAATCTCGGCAGTGCCATAATTTTCCGTAGCCCTCCCATGGGTAAGAGTAGAAGCTTCTTACAGTGCAACATCTCTGTCTCTCTGTTAGACTTTTCATCCTTGGCCTGGTCTCCCTTAACTTTTTGCCTCTGTTCCCCAGGTTATTGATGTCTGATGGACTCTGATTTTGCTGTTTTTGTAACTCTGGGCACTTTACCACTTCTAACCAGGGCTAAAGTGCAAGAGCTCCTTTACAAAATGTTTATATAATTGGCTTATCCATGATTGGCATATTTGATTTATGAGTAAGTCCCTAGTACAGTGCACTAGAGGTGCCCAGGGCCTGTAAATCAATTTCTACCAGTGGGCCTGCAGCACTGATTGTGCCACCCACACAAGTAGCTCTATAATCATGTCTCAGACCTGTCACTGCAGTGTCTGTGTGTGCAGTTTTAACTGTAAATTCAACTTGGCAAGTGTACCCACTTGCCAGGCATAAACCTTCCATTTTCTTACATGTAAGGCACCCCTAAGGTAGGCCCTAGGTAGCCCCAAGGTCAGGGTGCACTGTATGGTTAAGGTAGGACATATAGTAATGTGTTTTATATGTCCTGACAGTGAAATATTGCTAAATTCGTTTTTCACTGTTGCAAGGCCTGTCCCTCTCATAGGTTAACAAGGGGGCTACCTTTAAATCTGATTAAAGTGTAGATTCCCTTTGGGAGCGTATGGACATGTGGACTTTGGGATCTCTGAGCTCATAATTTAAAAATACATCTTTTAGTAAAGTTGATTTTAAGATTGTGTGTTTGAAAATGCCACTTTTAGAAAGTGAGCATTTTCTTGCTTAAACCATTTCTGTGACTCTGCCTGTTTGTGGATTCCCTGTCTGGGTCAGTTTGACAGTTGGGCTGGTTGCACCTCACACTAGACAGCAACGCAAAGGGAGCTGGGGTGTAGCCTGCATATCCTGATGAGCCATCTGTGCTAGGAGGGAGGGGAGGAGTGGTCACTCACTCCTGAAAGGGCTGTGCTTGCCCTCACACAATGCAGTCTCCAAACCCCTGGTGAGTGTCTGGGGCCTGGCCTGAGCAAGGCAGGATTTCACATTCAAAAGAGACTTTGCTTTGAAGTAGGCCTACTTCAAAGGAGAAATTGGGTATAAGAAGGGCACCCAAAACCACAGACTTTAGAACACTTCTGTAAACCAAGAGGAACCATTGACGGTAGAAGAGCTGAAGAGCTGAGGAAGAAGAGCTACCCTGCCTGTGACTGTGCTCTGTGGAACTATCCTGCAGTTGCTGCTTCTGCCAGAGTAAGACGGCGAAGACTGGACTTTGGGTGCCTTCCATCTTGTGAAGATCTCCAATCGCTTTATTTAGAGGTTGCCTCCTGTTGTTTGAAGTCTCATGGACAGCAAAGACTTCTCTCTGCCAGCACCTGGAGTCTCTGGAGAGACTCCTACTCTGCCCTCAGTGCCCATCCAGTTCCTGGTACCCTGAAAGGAGAAGCTGGCAGTCTAAGAGGAGGAAATCCATGCACAGAGTGCCGTGTGGGGAAGAGATTGACGCGACTCTGATCTGTGGCTGAAGAAACGACACGCTGCTGGCTTTGCGGCTGAAAATTGACACTCGCCGGAAACGCGACTGAAGAATCGATGCACGGAGCTGGAGAAATGACACCCTGCATCGCTGACGGAGGCTGGGAGATCGCAACCCGCACTGCGTGGTTTTCAGATCATCGTGCGGCTAGATTTCCGATGCAAACACCGCTGGGCGTGTAAAAACAACGCAAGGCCTGCCTGGACCCGAGAGTACTGACCGTATCGACGCATCGCTCTCCTGCGGGGAGAAGAAACGATGCGCTCGACCCGACGAAAGGAGAAACGATGCAAAGTCTCGCTCCGGAGTGAAATCGATGCATCGCAAGCCCTTTTTGACGCACACTCGCCCGTGCTGGGTTATTTTTGACGCACCCAAGGTACATTTTCAAGCTAACAGTGTTAGTGTGTGTTTTAAACTACATAAACACTCTTTTTGTTTTTTAATTGAAAACTTGACTTGTGTATTGTGGATGTTTGTCGATTTGGTCTTGTTTTGTTTAGATAAATATCTTCTATTTTTCTAAACCTGTGTTGTGTCATTTTGTAGTGTTTTCATTAAGTTACTGTGTGTGTTGGTACAAATACTTTACACCTAGCACTCTGAAGCTAAGCCTACTGCTCTGCCAAGCTACCAAGGGGGGAAGCAGGGGTTAGCTGAGGGTGATTCTCTTTTACCCTAACTAGAGTGAGGGTCCTTGCTTGAACAGGGGGTAACCTGACTGTCAACCAAAGACCCCATTTCTAACACTCTCATTAGCGTAATGGAGGACTCGGTTGAGATCCACATCCCCATATGCTTATAATGGTCTCCTTCCATCCTCTGTGGCATGTGGAGATGCTTCATAGGAGTCCAGCCATCGACGGGGTATAATAGCAACTTGACTAGTTTATGCAACAGCCGGAGTATCTCCCATGTATATTGAATGCTGTTCCCAAACTATCAAAAGAAGCGATAGACTCCTTAATATATAATAAAATATGGTCTACATAGGTGATTTTACTCATCTCATTTAGCTCTCCATTTCCACCCTCTTACTAAGGCACTAACTCATCTTTTCTGTTAGGGATTTAATCTCCAAGGCAAACAGGACTGGAGAAAACAGGCATCCCTCCATGGTTCCCCTTCTCATAGCAAAGGTCCTAGGTTGGGTCCCTTTAACACAAGCTTTGGTAACAATGGTGTGATGTAGTAATTTTATCCACAACATAATCCTAATTTTCCAGTGTTAGGAACAGGAAAAAAAACTTTCGTAGATACTGTAACGGAAAGTTTCAATTCTGTGAAGGATATGGAGGCAAGGCTTACGCTTGCACTTTCTTTACTTTATTAACATCAACCAAGCAAGCAACAAAACCTAATTTCCCTTTACCACTTGGGAAAAGATCAAAAGTCAACATAAAATCAATAGCCAATCAACAGTCCATGGTTCTTTGATAGTCCCTCGTTGAAGTTGCTGACTGGCTTTGTGGATTTCCGCTGGCGAGTCCGACCATGTTAGCATCTGTAACATTCACATTCTTTTGCAAAGGGGCTTGTTTCCACATTTTTGTAGCACGACAGAAGCTGAGTATAAGTGACCACCCTGCCTCGCTCCATGGGACACCATTAGTGGTAAATGTATCCAAGGTATGTGGGATTAGAAACAAACTCTATTTGCTGAAAGCAGAAAATGGTTGAAGTTCATATTGCCAATCTAATGCAACATCTAATTCTCAGGGAAACTACACATGGTTTGCATTAATATAAACTTAGCAACTATTACAGCCATGTAAGTTAGGTAGCTGATAATATTTAGACACTTAAATAGACTAACAGGTTAGGAATATGTGACAAAATCTGACTCTGGCCTATTTAGCAATTACCATCATGCATATATTATGCAGTATAATGCAATGAGTTATTTATAATATTTATGGTCATAGTGATATACATAATTTATAAACAGATACTGACTAATAAATATTCATATAACTTTAAAATACCATTAATTGTGTGAATATTGACTGGGGGTTCAGGGTGGGGCTCCATTCTTTTCTCACCTGTCGATGAGAGATTCTCTGACAGGTTTGTCGACTGATTAACAAAGCATAACTTGCTATAAGCAGAGTGAGAGACATCTGCTAGCTCTCCTTTTCTCTGAAAAGGGTACATTTCCCATTGGGGCTAAAGGATCTACCAAATATCACCCCCAATAATATTGGGGTGAATACAACACCACAAGGGGGTTAGAGAAAATTCTGTGATAACAGTGATGGTATCTTTCACAGCCAGCTTCCCAGCTAGATGATGGCACATTACACGAGTCCAAGAATTTCTGCTGGAAGCACTAAGGATCTTCTTTGAGAACATGGGGCTATCCACTAGAGGTATTTATTCAGAAAGAAACTGCCTAACGGTGAGCCTAGCAAAGCTGGCTGGAAGATCTAACAGGTTCAATGAGAAAATCCTGCACTGTGAATCCCAAGGGCAGATCAGTGCTGCAAAGATCATATTACAGTGAATGTGTGCCCCTGGCCACCCCCAACTGTGCAACTGGACCTCAAGACCATCCCAGAGCTCGGCAATGGCATCAACGTGTTCAGCAGGGTTGTTTGAGTGAACTAAAGCTCCATATATTTAGTGCAGGAAGCCCTGCAAATGTGGGACCCACCCATAACCTTGCAGGTTTCCATGAAGCTCCCCAAAGTGTGACACACTGAAGGTTTACACAATAGTACGGCCTGCCTGACTAGAATAGTATGTTTGACATCATGTATTTGATTGCAATTTTAGAACAGTTACAGAACTCAGCTGCAATGCTTAAGTAAGTGTAGACATATTTAACTGCTTCTGTGCCTTGGACGAGATGATCTCGTCCAAGGCTACAGTTCCCCTGTGCCTTGGACGAGATCATCTCGTCCATGGCACAGGGGAACTTGGGGGCGCGCTAGCGCGCCCCCCGTGCACCCCCCTTCCCCCCCCAAGTCGGGGATGGAAGGGGAAGACCTTCCCCTTCCACCCCCGACCCCCCCCCACCCCCCCCTGTGACGTCAGCGCGCGCGCTGATGTGTCACAGGGGCCTCCCTCGTCGCGCTGGAAGCTCTGCTTCCAGCGCGATTGAAAAAGAAATGCAAAAGCATTTCTTTTTCAATCACTTGGGAGGCCCGGAGGGGCTTCAAAGGGAAGGAAAAGTATTTCCTTCCCTTTGAAGTCCCTCCGAGGGTTTCAAAAGCCGGATTGCTTGCAATCCGGCTTTTGAAACCCCACTAGACACCAGGGATTTTTTTTTTTTTTCTTTGAAATTGACAAAAGGGAGCGACCCCTTGGGCAAGGGTCGCTCCCAGGGGGGGCATTTTTTTGAAAAGGCCTTTTCTGCCCCCCCTGGGGGCAGAAACCTCTAGGCACCAGGGACCATTTTTTTTTTTTTGTTTCATTTTTTTTTATTGAGGTGGGGAGCGACCCCTTAGGCAAGGGTCGCTCCCCTTGGGGGAAAATTATATTTTGGCCATTTTTTGGCCTATTTTGATGAGGCCAATCTACCCCCAAGGGGGGTAGAAACCACTAGACACCAGGGATTTTTTTATTTTTTTATTGTTATTGACAAAAGGGAGCGACCCCTTGGGCAAGGGTCGCTCCCAGGGGGGGCATATTTTCGGGAAGGCCTTTTCTGCCCCCCCTGGGGGCAGATCGGCCTACTATTAGGCCGATCTGCCCCCAGGGGGGGCAGAAACCTCTAGGCACCAGGGACCATTTTTTTTTTTTTGTTTCATTTTTTTTTTTTTTGGTGGGGAGCGACCCCTTAGGCAAGGGTCGCTCCCCTTGGGGGAAAATTATATTTTGCCCATTTCTGCCCCCCTTGGGGGCAGATTGGCCTATTTTGATGAGGCCAATCTGCCCCCAAGGGGGGTAGAAACCACTAGACACCAGGGAGTTTTTTCTTTGCGTGAATTTCACGCAAAGGGAGCGACCCCTTAGGCAAGGGTCGCTCCCTGGGGGGAGGGCAATTTATTTTAGGCCATTTCTGCCCCCCCTGGGGGCAGATCGGCCTATTATTAGGCCGATCTGCCCCCAGGGGGGGAAGAAACCTCTAGGCGCCAGGGCAAATTTTTTTTTTGTGTTTTTTTTTTTTGTTCTTTCTTTTTTTTAGAGATGGGGAGCGACCCATCAGGCAAGGGTCGCTCCCCTGGGGGGCAAATTGTATTTAGACCATTTCTGCCCCCCTGGGGGCAGATTGGCCGATTTTAGGTCAATCTGCCCCCAAGGGGGCAGAAACCACTAGGCACCGGGGATTTGTTTTTTGGCGCCAATGTCACGCAGGGGGAGCGACCCCGTAGGCAAGGGTCGCTCCCGGGGCGGGGGGGGGGGGTGGGGGTTGGGGGGGCAAATTTATTTTAGGCCATTTCTGCCCCCCGGGGGGACAGATCGGCCTATTATTAGGCCGAACTGCCCCCGGGGGGGGGGGGCAGAACACTCTAGGCGCCAGGGCAAATTTTTTTTTGTGTTTTTATTTTTTGTTGTTTCTTTTTTTAGAGATGGGGAGCGACCCATCAGGCAAGGGTCGCTCCCCTGGGGGGGCAAATTGTATTTAGACCATTTCTGCCCCCCTGGGGGCAGATTGGCCAATTTTAGGTCAATCTGCCCCCAAGGGGGCAGAAACCACTAGGCACCGGGGATTTGTTTTTTGGCGCCAATGTCACGCAGGGGGAGCGACCCCGTAGGCAAGGGTCGCTCCCGGCGGGGGGGGGTGGGGGTTGGGGGGGCAAATTTATTTTAGGCCATTTCTGCCCCCCCGGGGGACAGATCAGCCTATTATTAGGCCGAACTGCCCCCGGGGGGGGGGGCAGAACACTCTAGGCGCCAGGGCAATTTTTTTTTTGTGTTTTTTATTTTTTGTTGTTTCTTTTTTTAGAGATGGGGAGCGACCCATCAGGCAAGGGTCGCTCCCCTGGGGGGGGCAAATTGTATTTAGACCATTTCTGCCCCCCTGGGGGCAGATTGGCCAATTTTAGGTCAATCTGCCCCCAAGGGGGCAGAAACCACTAGGCACCGGGGATTTGTTTTTTGGCGCCAATGTCACGCAGGGGGAGCGACCCCGTAGGCAAGGGTCGCTCCCGGGGGGGGGGGAGGGGGTTGGGGGGGCAAATTTATTTTAGGCCATTTCTGCCCCCCCGGGGGACAGATCGGCCTATTATTAGGCCGAACTGCCCCCGGGGGGGGGGGCAGAACACTCTAGGCGCCAGGGCAATTATTTTTTTTGTGTTTTTTTTTTTTGTTGTTTCTTTTTTTAGAGATGGGGAGCGACCCATCAGGCAAGGGTCGCTCCCCTGGGGGGGCAAATTGTATTTAGACCATTTCTGCCCCCCTGGGGGCAGATTGGCCAATTTTAGGTCAATCTGCCCCCAAGGGGGCAGAAACCACTAGGCACCGGGGATTTGTTTTTTGGCGCCAATGTCACGCAGGGGGAGCGACCCCGTAGGCAAGGGTCGCTCCCGGGGGGGGTGGGGTTTGGGGGGGCAAATTTATTTTAGGCCATTTCTGCCCCCCCGAGGGACAGATCGGCCTATTATTAGGCCGAACTGCCCCCGGGGGGGGGGGGCAGAACACTCTAGGCGCCAGGGCAATTTTTTTTTTGTGTTTTTTTTTTTTTGTTGTTTCTTTTTTTAGAGATGGGGAGCGACCCATCAGGCAAGGGTCGCTCCCCTGGGGGGGCAAATTGTATTTAGACCATTTCTGCCCCCCTGGGGGCAGATTGGCCAATTTTAGGTCAATCTGCCCCCAAGGGGGCAGAAACCACTAGGCACCGGGGATTTGTTTTTTGGCGCCAATGTCACGCAGGGGGAGCGACCCCGTAGGCAAGGGTCGCTCCCGGGGGGGGGGGTGGGGGTTGGGGGGGCAAATTTATTTTAGGCCATTTCTGCCCCCCCGGGGGACAGATCGGCCTATTATTAAGCCGAACTGCCCCCGGGGGGGGGGGGCAGAACACTCTAGGCGCCAGGGCAATTTTTTTTTTGTGTTTTTATTTTTTGTTGTTTCTTTTTTTAGAGATGGGGAGCGACCCATCAGGCAAGGGTCGCTCCCCTGGGGGGGCAAATTGTATTTAGACCATTTCTGCCCCCCTGGGGGCAGATTGGCCAATTTTAGGTCAATCTGCCCCCAAGGGGGCAGAAACCACTAGGCACCGGGGATTTGTTTTTTGGCGCCAATGTCACGCAGGGGGAGCGACCCCGTAGGCAAGGGTCGCTCCCGGGGGGGGGTGGGGGTTGGGGGGGCAAATTTATTTTAGGCAATTTCTGCCCCCCCGGGGGACAGATCGGCCTATTATTAGGCCGAACTGCCCCCGGGGGGGGGGGCAGAACACTCTAGGCGCCAGGGCAATTTTTTTTTTTTTTTGTTTCTTTTTTTAGAGATGGGGAGCGACCCATCAGGCAAGGGTCGCTCCCCTGGGGGGGCAAATTGTATTTAGACCATTTCTGCCCCCCTGGGGGCAGATTGGCCAATTTTAGGTCAATCTGCCCCCAAGGGGGCAGAAACCACTAGGCACCGGGGATTTGTTTTTTGGCGCCAATGTCACGCAGGGGGAGCGACCCCGTAGGCAAGGGTCGCTCCCGGGGGGGGGGGGGGGGGGTTGGGGGGGCAAATTTATTTTAGGCCATTTCTGCCCCCCCGGGGGACAGATCGGCCTATTATTAGGCCGAACTCCCCAGGGGGGGGGGCAGAACACTCTAGGCGCCAGGGCAATTTTTTTTTTGTGTTTTTTTTTTTTTGTTGTTTCTTTTTTTAGAGATGGGGAGCGACCCATCAGGCAAGGGTCGCTCCCCTGGGGGGGGCAAATTGTATTTAGACCATTTCTGCCCCCCTGGGGGCAGATTGGCCAATTTTAGGTCAATCTGCCCCCAAGGGGGCAGAAACCACTAGGCACCGGGGATTTGTTTTTTGGTGCCAATGTCACGCAGGGGGAGCGACCCCGTAGGCAAGGGTCGCTCCCGGGGGGGGTGGGGGTTGGGGGGCAAATTTATTTTAGGCCATTTCTGCCCCCCCGGGGGACAGATCGGCCTATTATTAGGCCGAACTGCCCCCGGGGGGGGGGGCAGAACACTCTAGGCGCCAGGGCAATTTTTTTTTTTGTGTTTTTTTTTTTTTTGTTGTTTCTTTTTTTAGAGATGGGGAGCGACCCATCAGGTAAGGGTCGCTCCCCTGGGGGGGCAAATTGTATTTAGACCATTTCTGCCCCCCTGGGGGCAGATTGGCCAATTTTAGGTCAATCTGCCCCCAAGGGGGCAGAAACCACTAGGCACCGCGGATTTGTTTTTTGGTGCCAATGTCACGCAGGGGGAGCGACCCCGTAGGCAAGGGTCGCTCCCGGCGGGGGAGGGTGGGGGTTGAGGGGGCAAATTTATTTTAGGGCATTTCGGCCCCCCCCCCTGGGGCCAGCTGAGCTACAGGCCAAACACCACAGGTAGGCACCTTGCAAAAAACACCTCTGTTTTCTGTGAAAAAATATGTTGTGTCCACGTTGTGTTTTGGGCCATTTCCTTTTGTGGGCGCTAGGCCTACCCACAGAAGTGATGTACCATTTTTATCGAGAGACTTAGGGGAACGCTGGGTGGAAAGAAATTTGTGGCTCCTCTCAGATTCCAGAACTTTCTGTCACCGAAATGAGAGGAAAAAGTGTTTTTTGGGCCAAATTTTGATGTTTGCAAAGGATTCTGGGTAACATAACCTGGTCAGAGCCCCGCAAGTCACCCCATCTTGGATTCCCCTGGGTTTCTAGTTTTCAAAAATGCACTGGTTTGCTAGGTTTCCTCAGGTGTCGGCTGAGCTACAGGCCAAAATCCACAGGTAGGCACTGCTTTTTATAAAAAAATGTGATGTGTCCACGTTGTGTTTTGGGCCCTTTCCTTTCGTGGGCGCTAGTCCTACCCACACAAGTGAGGTATCATTTTTATCGGGAGACTTGGGGGAACGCTGGGTAGAAGGAAATTTGTGGCTCCTCTCAGATTCCAGAACTTTCTGCCACAGAAATGTGAGTAACATGTGTATTTTTAGCCAAATTTTGAGGTTTGCAAAGGATTCTGGGTAACAGAACCTGGTCCGAGCCCCGCAAGTCACCCCTCCTTGGATTCCCCTAGGTCTCTAGTTTTCAGAAATGCACAGGTTTGGTAGGTTTCCCTAGGTGCCGGCTGAGCTAGAGGCCAAAATCTACAGGTAGGCACTTCGCAAAAAACACCTCTGTTTTTTTCCAAAATTTAGGATGTGTCCACGTTGCGCTTTGGGGTGTTTCCTGTCGCCGGCGCTAGGCCTACCCACGCAAGTGAGGTATAATTTTTATCGGGAGACTTGGGGGAACGCTGGGTGGAAGGAAATTTGTAGCTACTCTCAGATTCCAGAACTTTCTGCCACAGAAATGTGAGGGACATGTGTTTTTTTAGCCAAATTTTGAGGTTTGCAAAGGATTCTGGGTAACAGAACCTGGTCCGAGCCCCGCAAGTCACCCCTCCTTGGATTCCCCTAGGTCTCTAGTTTTCAGAAATGCACAGGTTTGGTAGGTTTCCCTAGGTGCCGGCTGAGCTAGAGGCCAAAATCTACAGGTAGGCACTTCGCAAAAAACACCTCTGTTTTTTTCCAAAATTTAGGATGTGTCCACGTTGCGCTTTGGGGTGTTTCCTGTCGCCGGCGCTAGGCCTACCCACGCAAGTGAGGTATCATTTTTATCGGGAGACTTGGGGGAACGCTGGGTGGAAGGAAATTTGTAGCTCCTCTCAGATTCCAGAACTTTCTGCCACAGAAATGTGAGGGACATGTGTTTTTTTAGCCAAATTTTGAGGTTTGCAAAGGATTCTGGGTAACAGAACCTGGTCCGAGCCCCGCAAGTCACCCCTCCTTGGATTCCCCTAGGTCTCTAGTTTTCAGAAATGCACAGGTTTGGTAGGTTTCCCTAGGTGCCGGCTGAGCTAGAGGCCAAAATCTACAGGTAGGCACTTCGCAAAAAACACCTCTGTTTTTTTCCAAAATTTAGGATGTGTCCACGTTGCGCTTTGGGGTGTTTCCTGTCGCCGGCGCTAGGCCTACCCACGCAAGTGAGGTATCATTTTTATCGGGAGACTTGGGGGAACGCTGGGTGGAAGGAAATTTGTAGCTCCTCTCAGATTCCAGAACTTTCTGCCACAGAAATGTGAGGGACATGTGTTTTTTTAGCCAAATTTTGAGGTTTGCAAAGGATTCTGGGTAACAGAACCTGGTCCGAGCCCCGCAAGTCACCCCTCCTTGGATTCCCCTAGGTCTCTAGTTTTCAGAAATGCACAGGTTTGGTAGGTTTCCCTAGGTGGCGGCTGAGCTAGAGGCCAAACTCTACAGGTAGTCACTTTGCTAAAAACAGCTCTGTTTTCTGTGATATGTCCACGTTGTGTTTTGGGGCATATCCTGTCGCGGGCGCTAGGCCTACCCACACAAGTGAGGTATCATTTTTATCGGGAGACGTGGGGGAACGCTGGGTGGAAGGAAATTTGTGGCTCCTCTCAGATTCCAGAACTTTCTGCCACAGAAATGTGAGGAACATGTGTTTTTTTAGCCAAATTTTGAGGTTTGCAAAGGATTCTGGGTAACAGAACCTGGTCCGAGCCACACAAGTCACCCCTCCTTGGATTCCCCTAGGTCTCTAGTTTTCAGAAATGCACAGGTTTGGTAGGTTTCCCTAGGTGGCGGCTGAGCTAGAGGCCAAAATCTACAGGTAGTCACTTTGCTAAAAACAGCTCTGTTTTCTGTGATGTGTCCACGTTGTGTTTTGGGGCATATCCTGTCGCGGGCGCTAGGCCTACCCAAACAAGTGAGGTATCATTTTTATCGGGAGACTTGGAGGAACATAGAATAGCAAAACAAGTGTTATTGCCCCTTGTCTTTCTCTACATTTATTCCTTCCAAATATAGGGGTGTGTGTAAAAAAGACATCTATTTGAGAAATTCCATGTAATTCACGTGCTACTATGGTCACCCCGGAATTCAGAGATGTGCAAATAACCACTGCTCCTCAACACCTTATCTTGTGCCCTTTTTGGAAATGCAAAGGTTTTCTTGATAGCTATTTTTTACTCCTTATATTTCAGCAAATGAATTACTGTATACCCGGTATAGAATGAAAACGCACTGCAGGGTGCAGCTCATTTATTGGCTCTGGGTTCCTCGGGTTCTTGATGAACCTACAAACCCTATATATCCCCGCAACCAGAGGAGTCCAGCAGACGTAACAGTATATTGCTTTCGATAATCTGACATTGCAGGGAAAAGTTACAGAGTAAAAAGTAGAGAAAAATTGATGTTTTTTTCACCTCAATTTCAATATTTTTCTTTTTCAGCTGTTATTTTCTGTAGGAAACCCTTGTAGGATCTACACAAATGACCCCTTGCTGAATTCAGAATTTTGTCTACTTTTCAGAAATGTTTAGGTTTCTGGGATCCAGCATTGGTTTCATGACCATTCCGGTCACTGACTGGAAGGAGGCTGAAAGCACAAAAAATTGCACAAATGGGGTATGCCCCAGTAAAATGCCAAAATTGTGTTGAAAAATTGGGTTTTCGGATTCAAGTCTGCCTGTTCCTGAAAGCTGGGAAGCTGCTGAGTTTAGCACCGCAAACCCTTTGTTGATGCCATTTTCAGGGGAAAAACCACAAGCCTTCTTCTGCAGCCCCTTTTTCCAATTTTTTTGAAAAAAACGAAATTTTCACTGTATTTTGGCCAATTTCTTGGCCTCCTTGAGGGGAACCCACAAAGTCTGGGTACCTTTAGAATCCCTAGGATGTTGGAAAAAAAGGACGCAAATTTGGCTTGGTTAGCTTATGTGGACAAAAAGTTATGAGGGCCTAAGCGCGAACTGCCCCAAATAGGCAAAAAAAGGCCTGGCACAGGAGGGGGAAAAGGCCTGGCAGCGAAGGGGTTAAACATTGCAAATTTAAAAGAATAATTGTGAACAATTGGAGGGGGGCCCGAAGATTCTTTTCCCCATTGGGGGGCACGGCATTAAAATGTTTGCAGACCACTGCTTTAGGGCCATAGCCAAAGACATGAGGCAACTTATATAAAATACTATGAAACACTACCTTTCTGTTTTTTTTTTTAAGTTGTTAGCATGTTTCCTACACTTAAGATGAAGCATGGCCGGACAAATGATTTATTGAGAGATAAGTAACCCTTGGACTATTTGCCTTGCTTCCCTGAGAGTCAAGTGCTAAAGATTTGTACTTAATGATCAATCATTCCCTACCATGAAAGGTCAACACCAGGAAATCAGCTGTCTTGTGATATTATCTTAGGTTGGTACTGCTGATAGGGGAATGAATCAGTCAAATCAAGTTTGCTAATTTGTAGCACACCAAAAACTGCTTCAATGATATAATATTTGAGTTACAAATGTTGCAATACAACAATATTGTGAAAACAATATCATGGACAAAATTGTTGACTTTTTACATACAATGTAAAGTGTGAAAATATAGAGTATGAAATATAGTGGTCAGAAATATGATCATTTAATAGGCACATGTATAAATGTAAAACTATTTAACATTATAATAACTTTTAAAACAATATTAAAAAATACTACATAGAAAAAGACATATTATAAAATTAAAAGTAATTTTAAAAACATAAGAAATATATTCACAGTCAAATAAAGAAATAGAGATACAAAATAATTCAGAAATACAATTACTTAAATTTGTAGTTAATCTAAAAATACTATTTATTTCTATTTAAATATATATATATATATATATATATATATATATACACACACATGTACACAAGTAATATAGTCTAATAATACAATACGGTTATTGCACTATGAAAATTAAATATACAAAATACTTTGCAAAATAATATTTAACAAAAGCTACAAAAAAAATAAATTAAAATATCAAATTAAAATAAGACTATACTCTACAACATTCACAAGCAATATCTTATAAAACTATCTGTAAATGAAAATGAAAATATAACATAAATATTAAAAAATATCAATTTAACAAAATTGTACAAACATTGATAAAAAGGAAATATTTACAATTCTATCATAGAACTAATTAATATAAACTGCAATAGATAACAATCTGAACTAGAACAAAAATGTATAAAACATATAAATAAAACCATTAACTTCAACATAAAAATGATTATAACAAATTTTACAAATTGGAGGACTAAAATTCATTACTTCCACCTAACACACAGTAGGGAAAGTGTTGGACTTTGGAGCAGTCAGATTTACTATTTCCATTGCAACTCAAGCAATCTTAAGGAAAATATTGAAATCTGTAAGGTTCTGATTTACTATTCACATTTCTAAATTATAAAAACAATAATGAATCTATCTCAATTCACATAGAAAAGAAAAATGTAAAAAATAGTTTAAACTAATGCATCGTAAAAATAGACATTTATAAATAATAAGCAAATAATTACAAAATATACTCACAAACACATTTGAAAAAAGATTAATCGAAAAAATGTTATGAAACATGAAACTTAAAAATGCTACATATTTGAACACTTATAAATATATCAATTACAAAGTATTATCACATCTACCAAAATATAAGTGTTAGGGAGAAAATATTGAACAAATGCAAAGTTAATAAACAAATACACTACCCAATTAAAAATAAAATAATACAAATGTATTTAAAAATACCTCAATATCTCCCTACAAATCAACAAAAATAAAAAATAATGTTATTAATAAAGTGTAACAAGCACAATATAATTATGAATATAAAATAACAAATATTTAGACATTAATTTTATTTTTTCTAACAACCAAATATCCATCAAATTTTCTTAATTGAAAAAATTAACTTCCTTCAAAAATATAAACAAATGAATTAAACATATATTCGCCCATTAGAAACACGTGTGTGTGTAAAATGCATCCTACCCTATTCACTTACAACCCCCAGTAACTGTCAAAAACAATACTAAAAAAACACAATCAAATACAAAAACAATGAAAATACTAAATATTTTAAAAAACAGACTATGATATGTTAGAATAGAATAAATCCTTCAAACATTTAAAAATGCACAGCATTAATGATCTAATTAATTAGAAATTAAAAATGAAAAAACAATGTTTATGAATTACAAAATATGTTTTAAGAACACATCTCACCCTTTACTCTTACACACCCAACAACTTGCCAATAGAGAAAAACAATAAAACGGAATCGAAAATAATTCTTTAAATATATTACCAGAGTAAACAAATAAACTAAACCAAATAATAATTACCAATAAAAGATAAAAATGATTGTAACATACAACACAAACTAGTAAGCCCTTACAAAGTAATTAAAAATGTATTCAATAATATTAAATAAAGTGATAAATTCTTAAAGAACAATATTCTTACCTCTAATATTCTGTTCCACTATATTCTTGTCATCACAATATTTTTGACACAATATTTGCAACCAGCAATATTTTTGAAACAATATTACATTGTGCACCTCAAACATCCAAATGTGTCCAGGTGCTAGCACAACTGGACTACTCAGCCAGGCAAAACTCACAAAAGAAGGGATTTCATTGTGCTCTTGAAGTGGCTCAACACATGGACATTCTTCCAACCATCCCTTATCCAAGAGACGTACAGGAATATGTGTTAATGCTCACCTTCCAAGGCAGAAGCCTTCTTGATGGATGGCCTTAAATATCAAAGTGGTGCTATGATCTCACTTGGTTAGTGACCAGAAGTCAGTGAAGCATGCAGAAAGATGGTGTGATCACAAAGATTTAGACTAGCTACCATTCAGGCAGCAATACTTTCAATTCTCTTTAGTAGATTCAGAATATTCTGGGAATTGCCTAGAACCATGGTACTCCATTAAACATACACACCACTATTGCCCTACCTATGATTGTTAGAGCTTCTAATGATAAAGTTGGCCAGAGATTAGAAAGTAAAAGTTGTTGGTGCTAGCATGTCTTAGTCAACTGATTTCCCTAAGCTCTCATGCTAAACAAGCTATCAAAGATCATACCAGGAGTTTCCTCTTGACAAAAGCTGCTGTTTTATTCACCTAACAGGCAACATTTATGAGTTTTTTTTTAGTTGTTTATGAAAGCCCGAGAACCAACCAACATCAGCTCTATCCTAGACTTTGTCAGGCTCTATCACCTTCATCAGGAAAGATAAGGCTGTAAAGTCTGATTCAACGACTCCACTGAGGAGAAGCAGCAGCTGTGTGTCATGGGGTTTGCTGTTTTAGAGTCTTCTGGTGTGTCTCATGACTAGCAATGGTGCTGTAGCCAGGGGTGTGGGAGGTGTTGCAGATCACCTTAAAGGAGTTTGCTCTGAAGTTTAACACTAGAGGAAGTTGCAAGTTTGTCTTGAAACATATAGTGGAGTTTTATAATGTGTTTTTTCAAAGACAGAGTGTCAAATGTCAGTGGGCTTATTTTGACTTACTGCTGATAATTCTTTTGATGAAGTGTTTACTTTTGCTTTTTCTGACTCAAAAGTGTACCTTGGCGCTACTCTTGCTAGGATACAGGAGAGTGTGAAAGAAGGTGATTGTAGCATATCAATGTTTTATGTCACACATGTAAATAAAAAACATTTACTTTGTTTCAAGTACTTCAAACAAATATCAGGAACATTGAAACATAGTTGGGCCCACTATGGGGGGGGCACAGTATGTGAGAAGGTGATATAGCACCAACAATATACAGCAGGGTTCTCGTATTTACCAATTGTGTAGTTACCTACCCATTCAGAGTTCTATACCTCGGAATTAGGGATAACCTGATAATAACACGTTTTCCCCTGTTTCAAGCTGCAGAGCTCAGAATACTGCTGTACAGCCCCACACAAACTCTGCCATGATTTACCTGACAAAATCAGTGCTTGGGAAAACGTGCAGTATTTTTGCACAAGTTGAATCATGGTCGAAGCCCAAATTTCAGGACAATAACCCAGACTCACAATTCTAGCTATGTATTTGTTTAATACATCTGCAAAAAGCAATATTGGACTTCACACTACTCACCCATCCCATGCACTAAACAGAAATTCTTCAAGGAGTCCACTTGCACTTTAAGTAGTATTTAGATTTCTTATAATCCTGTGCCTTTAGAGAGATGATGTCGCTGAACAGCACCCCTGCTATCCAAAGTGTGCCAGCACCATTTGATGCCTAGAGAGCATTTCCTGGGCTTTTAATTCAGATATAAGGGCACCCGGTTAACATTAAAATGGCTGCTGTTTATAGTACTAATTATACTATATTCCCACACAAGTGCAGTGTATACTGATCTTTCTCCCAATCGTGGCTGGTGGTGGGGTAAAGTGACAGGGCAGTGTAGAGGAGAGAGGGGGACAAAATAAGAACAAAAAAACATACCTGAATCCCCACTGCTTTGCTGCTCTTCAGGCTCCACTGAAGGCAGAGGTTCCCAGTCTGCCCTGCGGCCAACCCTAATGCTGCCCCCATGCTACTGGCCGCATGAGAGCAGTGTCAGGATTGGCCTGAGTGCCCTAGCTTTGCACTTCCAGGCAGACTGGGAGCCCACATCTGCTGACTCTAATCCGGCAACGCAGCTCGGGTTGGTGACAGCTCAGTGCGCATGTATCTTTTGCTGTCCTGAGATGGCCGGCCAAACACAGACATGCACTAAGGGGAGTGCACACCACTCCCTCTCCGTTCTTGTCATCACCCATGGGCGCACCCCCTTGAAAAATAAAACCATAATAAACATTGTTTATTATCCTTTTATTTTTTAAATCTTGCAGCTGCTGGCAGCGGACGAGGCTCCTCCGACATAGCGGAGGAGCTGCCGCTGTTCGCTCCCTTACCACACTCACCTATTTTGTCATTCTTTTCTCCCGAATTGGCCCCTTTCTGTCATGAACCGCTCACATAAATGTGCATACTTAAATGATTTGATGGGGACCATGGAGTATGTTGTATTGTTTTTTAACTCCTTTCTTTTGGAAGCCAGATGAGTATTCATTATAAATATTTTGTACAAGAAACATAGTGAACATCAAGAGAAAGTTAACAGTAGCAAGGATTTTTGTTCAACCTGCTAACGTTCTGTATACTTCAAGCAGTCCACGTTTCTGTGGTGTTTTCTCGCAGACACTTTGAAATGTTTAAGGGTATATTACAAGGGAAATGCTCTGCAGAGCAAAGGATAAAATATATACATAAACTGAGCAGCACCACAAACATGAAATTAAATATTTATATCTCTCTTTAACCGCTTCTGTGCCGCGGATGTAACGGTTACGTCCTGCGGCACAGTGCTCGTGTGCCCAGGATGTAACTATTACGTCCTGGGCACAGAGCTCAATGGGAGCGCTAGAGCTCCCTCTGTGGTCTTCCCTCCCACCCCCCAAAGGCAGGGATGGAAGGGGAAGCCCTTCCCCTTCCACCCCGAGCCCCCCACCCCCCCTGTGACGTCAGCACGCGATCGGAAGAGAAATGCTTTTGTATTTCTCTTCCGATCATGTGATGGGGGCCCTGAGAGGCTTCAAAGGGAAGGAAATGAATTTCCTTCCCTTTGAAGTCTCTCAGAGCATTTTAGCAGAGGGATCATGAAGCGATCCAGCTGCTAAAATGCCCACTAGACACCAGGGATTATTTTAATTTAGGAAATTGGCATAAGGGGAGTGACCCCTTGGGCTAGGGTCGCTCCCCAGAGGGGCATTTGTTTTCAAGGCCTTTTCTGCCTCTGTGGGGGGGGGCAGAAACCTCTAGGTGCCAGGGATCTTTTTTTTTTGTTTGTTTGTTTGTTTTTTTTCGAGGTGGGGAGCCACCCCTTAGGCAACTTGTATTTAGGCCATTTCTGCCCCCTTTGGGGGCAGATCGGCCAATGTTTGCTATGCCAAAGGGGCAGAAACCACTAGACACCAGGGATCTTTATTTTTTGTGTCAATTTCACGCAAGTGGAGCGACCCCTTAGGCAGGGGTCGTTCCCCTGGGGGGGCAAATTTATTTTAGGCCATTTCTCCTCTCCTTAGGGGCAGATCAGCCTATTTCTATTAGGCCGATCTGCCCCCGGGGGGGCAGAAACCACTTAGGCACCAGGGATTGGTGTGTGTGTGTGCGTTTTGTTTGAGGGGGCAGCCCCTTGAGCAAGGGTCGCTCCCCATGGGGGCACATTACTGTTGGCCATATCTGCCCCCTTGGGGGCAGATTGGCTTATTTTGGGAAGGCCCATCTGCCCCCAATGGGGGCAGAAAGCCCACCAGAGACCAGGGAAGATTTTTTTTTCAAAATAAAAGGGTAAGGGTATGGCCATACCCCCACCCCAAATAAATGGGGACAACGTTGTTCTGCCCACCAGTGGGCAGATGGGACAATTACCCCGATCCACACCCTGGGGGGGCAGAAAGTCTACTAGATGCCAGGAGATTAAAAAAAGAAAAAAAAAGGTGGTTGATGGCTACCAACCAGTATGGGCCTGGTTATGCCCCCACCCCAGCTGAAGGGGGTAACAGTCTTTCAGCTCTCCCCCGCACACTAAAACATCTTATCCCACGGCAAGCAAGAGGACATTTGATTATTTTGGGTTTTCGTTTTACATTTGGGCCATGAGAGCTTGGCTAACTCTCAAAATCATCCCACTTGAAATGGTGAGGGCTGCACTTTATGGACTTTGGGACTCTGTCATGTAGAAAAATCCACGAGACCTAGACACATCTGAAAACTAAACATCTGGGTGATTCCAGGGTGGTGTGCTTCAGAGGCACCCCGCACCATTTTCTTACCCACAGTGCCCTGCAAACCGCCAACTTTGCTGGAAATCACACATTTTCCCCACATTTTTGTGATGGAACCTTCCGGAATCTGCAGGAATCCACAACATTCCTACCACCCTGCATTGTCTCATCTATACTGATAAAAATTCTGCTGCACTTGTCAGCCTAAAAGTTTTTTTTTTCAAACTGCCCTTTTGGACCCGCTTTGGTTCCCCCTCAATTTTGACATGTTTTTTGCTCTTCGCTGTCACAAGCACTTGGCCCACCCACACAAGTGAGGTACCATTTTTATCGGGAGACTTGGGGAAATGCTGGGTGGAAGGAAATTTGTGGCTACTCTCAGATTCCAGAACTTTCTGTCACCGAAATGTGAGGAAAAAGTGTTTTTGGGCCAAATTTGGAGTTTTGCAAAGGATTCTGGGTAACAGAACCTGGTTAGAGCCCCACAAGTCACCCCATCTTGGATTCCCCTAGGTGTCTAGTTTTCAAAAATACACAGGTTTGGTAGGTTTTCCTAGGTGCCGGCTGAGCTAGAGGCCAAAATCTACAGCTAGAAACTTTGCAAGAAACACATCAGATTTCAGTGCAAAAATGTGATGTGTCCATGTTGCGTTTCCTGTCGCGAGCATTAGGCCTACACACGCAAGTGAGGTACCATTTTTATCAGGAGACTTGGGGGAACACAGAATAGCAAAACAAGTGTTATTGCCCCTTGTCTTTCCCTACATTTTTTCCTTCCAAATGTAAGACAGTGTGTAAAAAAGAAGTCTATTTGAGAAATGCCCTGTAATTCACATGTTAGTATGGGCACCCCGGAATTCAGAGATGTGCAAATAACCACTGCTTCTCAACACCTTATCTTGTGCCCATTTTGGAAATACAAAGGTTTTCTTGATACCTATTTCTCACTTTTTATATTTCACCAAATTAATTGCTGTGTGCCCGGTATACAATGAAAACCCTTTGCAAGGTGCAACTCCTTTATTGGCTCTGGGTACCTAGAGTTCTTGATGGACTTACAAGCCCTATATATCCCCGCAACCAGAAGAGTCAAGCAGACATAACAGTATATTGTTTTTGAAAATCTGACATTGCAGAAAAATGTTACAGAGTAAAACGTGGAGAACAATTGCTATTTGTTTCACCTCAATTTCAATATTTTTTTATTTCAGCTCTTATTTTCTGTAGGAAACCCTTATAGGATCTACACAAATGACCCCTTGCTAAATTCAGAATTTTGTCTACCTTTCAGAAATGTTTAGGTTTCTGGGATCCAGCATTGGTTTCATACCCATTTCTGTCACTAACTGGAAGGAGGCTGAAAGCACAAAAAATAGTAAAAATGGGGTATGTCCCAGTAAAATGCCAAAATTGTGTTGAAAAATGGGGTTTGTGATTCACATCTGCCTGTTCCTGAAAGCTGGGAAGATGGTGATTTTAGCACCGCAAACCCTTTGTTGATGCCATTTTCAGGGAAAAAAAACACAAGCCTTCTTCTGCAGCCCTTTTTCCCCATTTGTTTGAAAAAAAGAAAATATTGCTGTATTTTGGCTAATTTCTTGGTCTCCTTCAGGGGAACCCACAAAGTCTGGGTACCTCTAGAATCCCTAGGATGTTGGAAAAAAAGGACGCAAATTTGGCATGGGTAGCTTATGTGGAGAAAAAGTTATGAGGGCCTAAGCGCGAACTGCCCCAAATAGCCAAAAAAAGGCTCGGCACATGCAGGGAAAAGGCATGGCAGCGAAGGGGTTAATAAGAACACTGTTTTTTAAAAGGTATCTGTAGTTTGGAATTGAGAACAGTGTCAAGTTTTCACAAAGTATACATGTGCTTAATGTGAGTGTAATAATATTTAAAGGAAAACATTAAAAGTAGTGAGGACCTATTCTCAGTCCGCCCAACCCTGTTTCTATCTCCCTTCCTCCTAATCTAGTGCCTACTTCTCCGGGCCATCTCAATCCTAACCCTCCTGATGCCGTCCTCCCTGGTTCTTTCCTTCTGGGTTCAAGTCTTCCAGACTCTGTGCCTCTTGGCCCTGTTCCTCCAGTTCCACGTGGCTCTGGGCGGGTGTGAAAGCGGTAAGGGTTCTGTGGTCGATTCACTTGCTGCAACTATATGTGTGCCGTTCCTATTCTATTAAAAGCATCATAAAATACCATGTTGTGCAACCTGTAAGTCACATAGTTGTTTATGTAAAATAGCTCAGTGTGTTAGTGCTTTTCTTACCAAGATTCTTGTATTACCTGCAGGTCAAAAGTTGAAATACGGGTATTACAGCTCAATTAGTTTTGTGCCTGCACCAGCACAAGGAGCTGCATGTAACCTCAAAGTATACGTTTCCAGGCTTGCAGGATCTTTCTCAGTCTTTCATTACACTCTTCTTAAAACAGGTTCTTTTGGGTAGTAATATACAAACATTAGTGAGTTAGTATAATTTTGTGTAATTCATAGAGCACTGCTTAACCCTGGCGAGGTCGTGAAGTACTCTGATTCGCTTTAGGTTCCTGTGTGTCATTTGGAGTAAGTACGTGGTTAAAAGGATGTTGTTGTAGTTTGAAGGTGTGGCATGTACATTGTTACATCCTATATGCTTGGAGATCTTGTATAAGTATGAGAATAACTCCAGCTGTGCATGCAATTACTTACTCTTTAGGAGTGGACAGCATCACGTGTAGAAACTGTCATTGACGCGCATCAGGGGGGGCCTTTGGCGGATATAATATATTGGTAATACCCAGTAGAGACAAGAAGACCCAACCAATCAGAGATTCTCTTCATCCAAGAGGGAATACTATATGGAGTCTACCTCGGAGTACCAAGGCCCATCACCCAAAGAAGCCACCTGTGAATGTTACATGGAGTCCACTCAGTAGCGACAGAGGAGGGAGGAGATGCTTAGGAGGGATAGTGAATATCACTCAGTGGAGGGATGTGAGAGGAACTGAGAGAGAGGGCAAAGTCATGGGTAACAAGTGTCAACAGGAAGTGCCCAGTCCATGGCTTTACGATCAGGGTGGGGCAGGAAGGTATGTGAAAGCTCCTTAAAGTAAGCAATCTCGAGGAGGCAACTTGAGAAAGCAAAATGAAAACACAAACGAGCGGTTTCAAGAAAAAAACACGTTTTTTTAAATTACCATTTTTAAATTTTGAAGTCTTTGTTACAGACGGGTTTAATAATCTGTAGGCTGACCTATTGTTTCCAATACATACAATATAGTTAGAGTGGACTTTGACTAAATCCCTTGTTTATGCTTGAATGGACTTCTTGGCTAGCTCATTTGTTTCATCTTGATTCAGTTACTTTCCTCTCTTTTTTGTGTTTGCATTGCCTAGGATCATTTTAGTCTCAGAGTGTTCTGATTTGATGGATTGTATATTTCCACTGAATACCTAAGGGGACTCTATTTGTATTGCTTTATTTTATACTCATCACTCCATCAAAGTGCATGTGTTTCCTTGCACATTCTCTCTGCTTTTAACTGTCTCATCATGCGTTCTGTTTTCATTCTCTCATTCTAACTATAACTCACGACTCTGCAATGCACAGTTTTTTAATCAAAAATGTTATTGCAAATATTACATGGGAATTATCAGTGATGTCACAAGTTCTGTACTTAATGGTGCAATTAGAAGTGCAGAGCAAGGGCATCAGTTATAGTTACTTGAGATAACTGGGACTATAACAGGGGAATTTCTAAGATTGTGTACGTTTAAGATTTGAGTCTAACAATAATGTCACTGTAATCTTTGTTTTTTTAAATTAAATTCTATGTTTTTTTAATTCTATTTCCTAACAATAATGTTCCTGTAACCTTTGTTTTTTTCAGTGAATTTCTATGTTTTTTTTTAAATGTAAAGTAATTTTAATTTTAAATAGCAGCTCCCTGCTTGTGGCAGCAATGTTTTTTGATCTGTTTCCCTGCACACTTATTTGCGTGCAGGGAAACAGATGAAAACTCTGCTTTCTGCAATTGGGAGCTCTTGCAGAAAGTGGAGTTATATTTGCTTTTGCTTGGTGGGAGCTATTAGCTCCCACAAAGCAAAAGCAAACAGCTACTTCCTGAGGGTGGGCACCTTGGGAGGTAGCAGGAGCCAGCCATTGGCAGTGAGCAGTCTCCAGGGCCATCCATGCCTCCATGAATGGAACCATGTGTCCTCCATCCTCCTATTTTTTTTGCCACGTCCTGGGGACCTCGCCCATTCTGGGGGCAAAATAAAAAGCAAGTGTGTGAGTCCGCGCTTGCTTTTTTTTTTAAATCACAGCAAAATGTGCGTATTTGCTTCTGATTTTCGCTGTGATTTAAAAAAAAATACTTTAAAGCCTTGGGGTTGTCCCTGGGGGACCCTTGCACAACGGCTAGGTGAGTAGAGTAACAGTAGCCTGCCCCTGTTTCTTTTATTTAACATTTGTTTTTGAGACTCACCTGTGGCCAAGTCTCAAAATGGTTGAAATGTTTGCAGTCAATCAGGTCTTTGCATGAGACTGGAGTATTTATGAAGTCTGTGCGTTATACAAACTTGGTTTTCTTTCAATATTTCAAAAACTATTGAATAGATTCACACCAAATAACAAAAAGCACTCTTTCTGGACCAAGAGATAGATTTCTGCCAAACTTGATGTAATTCCATCCAGCAGCTCGGGCTGTAGTCGTGTCTAAAATCCCTATGGGAATTAAGATGGGAAATGCACTTTTTCTGATTTCCCCCTTTTTCTCGACCCCTGCTAGATGGATCGCCCTGAAACTTCCACTGCACAACTAGATTCTCTAGCACACTTTTTTGGAAAAATTTTGTGAAGATTCATCAGACGGTGCCACAGATATAGGCAAGTCAAAAAACAACATGTTTTCAATGGAAACTAGGTCCTAACTATAACTACCTACTGGTGACCGCCATATGTATATAACATATAGAGGTTTTTTTTAAGCAGGGCCTGCAGCGGCAGTGCTGCCTAGCCACTCACATCCATTTTCTTTTTTTACCTTTCTGTGCTATTTCTTCTTATTTTTCTTTAAAATTGTAATGTGCTATTCTAGCATGACCATCCTCAGTGTTAGCATGATAAATTAAAACTGGTGGCTGAATCGAGATAAATGTGCAAACACGTCAAAGCTCATTTTCGAGCACGTACCATGATGCATGCAAGTGCACGTGCAGTGAAATGCATGCATGCATATCAGCAGCCAAGTGGGAATGAGTTTTCTTTCACGGAAAATCTATTATAAAATTACTGCCCATGCTTGCACATTAGTGCTATTACAGAAAGCACTGACAAAACCAACAGCTCAGCCTTATAGTGCTGAAACCTATTGGTTTTGCCAGTGCTTGTTACACATGTAGGCAAATCAAACCCCACCAACATTATTTCTGCCATGTCATGTTATAATAAAGTGAGAGGGATAATATGAGGTTTTATTTAAAATAGGCGGTAATATGCCTAAAAAATACAACTATCAATACCCCAATCCTGAGAAGAACATCATTCATTAAAAGACTCTGACCAAGTTACAGATTGAGACTACACTTAATAAACCAAGATGTGGTTAAATTAAAATCTGGCGGCTCTGAGCCAAATAGACATGTTCCACCAGCAATAAAATTAAAGTCTGAGGTGGAGTCTATTTCTGGCAGTGACAGCACTCTCCCTCAAAAACCATCCTCCTTACCTGTATGACCACCCGCAAGGGAGACAATACATTCCTCAACCGTAAAGATGATAGAAATAAACAAGTCAAACAAATTGATGCAGCCTGCTCCTCTTTACCCTTGGGTGTGACAAGTCTATTTGTAAGATCAAGGTGCCAGAAATAGTAAAACTGGCCAGAAATCAATTAATTTAGACCCCTTTGAACATGTGAAATAGAGGGAAACCCCCAACAAACAAGTGTTCATTCTATAGTGAAATCCAGCAGTAGGGTGACGTCTAGTGAAAGGTGCACCTCCGATTCAAGGTGCCATAATAATCTGAAGTTTACACCATTGTATACCTCTGAAAAAGTCTCAGTGGTATCCTTAATATAAGAAAAAAATGTGCCTCTTGCGGGTTCTTCTGGAGCTTTGACAGGTGGACTCCACCACAATCCTTAGTGTGGGGGCGTAGCCTCTCCCTGGACTTGGGGCAAAATACAATTTCTGTTGTATCCTGGAAGCACCAGGAGCATGGTGACAAGATACTTGGGGGTCAATTCTTTCCATTTCTTCTAATTTCCTTCTAAAACCACTCAATCATTTGTAGGAGCCGCTAAATGTTCTTCAGATTTCTATTAAATGGACAATCAAAACATCTCTGTCACCAGCAGAGCAAAGTACAGGCCATGTTACTCTTTTAATAGGTGAAGAAACAGTGCACACAGGAGGCTTGGACATTGATATCAACCACCTGGACATGTAGAAATAAACCAGAACCCCTGAGCCATCGGATACGAAACTTTGTGAATCTAACAATCTTGTTGTGGTGATTACAGACAGATGAGGATGTAAGTAACTTTATAAATGATTATGATCTATTATCTGTCTACAGGAGACTCAGTGGACCGAAACCCTCTTTTGTTTGGCCAAGGGGTAAGATACCTTCTGCTGGGGGCTTGATTATTTATGTCTCTACCAGGTACATCTTCAAACTGAGAAATATGAGGATGGATAGCACGTAAATCAGGCCTTCTAGCTTTAGTGGGAGAAAAAGGTGCACAGATTTTGTTTTATTCTTATAAATGTTTATATCTGATAGAGACATCTATTTGCAGATTCCTTACCTTAGAATTTTCCCCTAGGTGTCAGACTGGATCTGGAGATTTTTTATTCGAGCAATACCCTTGTGCGTCAGTAGGTGGCATCGGTCGACTCCGCAGGCGTCGAAGGCGTTGTGGTTGACGTGATGACGTCAGTGGTAGTACATAGACGCCGGCTTCGTGCAGTGACATCAGTTCTTTTCTTTCCGCGCCACATGCTCATCCGGAGAGACCTACCCTGGCTATTGTTTGGCCGAATTTGGCCGTTTGGTTGAAGTTTTTGTGTATGACTTTGGTGCGTCGTGATGTCCCCAAAGACCGGGTTCAAGCCTTGTGAGGACTGCCATCGGATGATGTCGGTGGCAGATCCTCATCATGGTTGTCTGTGGTGCCTCGAGCGCGACCACAACCCGAAGTCGTGCTCCGAGTGTCGGGCCATGCACCCGAAAGCTTTGAGGGAGCAGTCCTTAAAGCTAATGGCGACCCAGCACTAGACTCCGCGTAGGTCACGGTCTCGCTCGAGATGAAGGTCTTGTGATCGGTTGCGGTGTCATCACCACTCATCTTCTTTGAAATCCTCAGGTCAAGGTGAGAAGAAGAAGAAGTCGAAGAAGTCGAATCGCTCTCCAACTTCACCCTGTCGCTCGGCCGACGCGGCACGGCACGATCGTCCACGCACTAGGCCTCCGTCCTCAGAGCCTGCGTCTGGGTTGACTCCGCGCTTCCCCAAGTTTCCTGGAGCCGGAGCGACACCCCAACTGAAGGAGTTTTACAAGGCCATGCGCCTCATCTTTGGGCGGGCCGACCCCGATACAGTGCCTTCGGGCCCAAGGGGCTCAGCTGAGGAGCCAACGGGTTCCACGCCGGCGGCTTCGGCCCCGGCCACCAAGGTCACCTCCGAATCCGTGCGCGGATCCGCACCGACACCGGTCGCACCTTCGAGACCTTCCCCACTATCCACGTCGACCCAATTCTTATCCCCGACGACTAGGAGTTGGAGCAGCGTCGGCCGCCGGCGCCATTGGCTTCGGTGGGGCCTATTCGCCCGAGGTCCGATTCAGACCCTTTTTCCTATGGGTACGAATACGGGGAGGAATTGGAGGGGTCCATGGACCCTTATGAATACCAGGATGACCCTACTATGGACTGGGCACAGGATTTGGGCGAAGCCAGTGGTCTGGATACTTCTCCTGATGCTGGCATGCTGTCTCCTCCTACCGTGGCTACGGCGGAGGGAGCGACTTTCAGTATGGTGGTAAGTAGGGCAGCTGAGGTCCTTGGCCTTGAGCTACCTACTGTAGAAGTCAGGTCTAATCTCCTGATGGAGGTGCTTCAGCCTGAGGTTTCTACTTCAGAACCCCTTTTACCATTCAATGAGGCCCTCACAGATGTCCTTTTGGGTACATGGTCCAAACACAACACAGGGGCTGCTGTGAACAGGACTACCACTCGCCGCCATCGGCCCGCACCGAACAACTCAAAATTCCTGTCCCAACACCCCACACCTGAGAATCTTGTTATCCAGGCTTCCTCTTCTTCAGGCGCGTTCCCTTCCACACCCCCGGATAGGGAATCCAAAAGGCTGGAACAATTTGGCTAAAAGTTGTTTTCTTCCTCCAGCCTCGCACTGCGGTCTGTGAACACCACATGTCTTTTGGGCCATTATACCCACTCCCTGTGGGATACGGTTGCGCAAGTCCTGCCGCAGATACCGGAAGAGGCCCGTCCTATCGTCTCCCAAGCAGTGAAAGATGGGAGAGATACGGCGAAGTTCACTATCCGTTGTGGGTTGGATACAACCGACTCTCTGGGCAGATCAGTTGCAACGACAGTGGCCTTACCGCGCCACGCCTGGTTATGAACTTCTGGTTTCTTGGGAGAAGTCCAACAGTCACTCATGGACATGCCCTTTGATGGCACCTGTCTCTTCAGAGACAAAGCAGACTCAGCCTTGGAGAGATTCAAGGATTCCCAGACTACGGCTCGGTCCCTTGGTCTTTCCTCTGCCACTCGCCCACCACAGTCCACTTTTCATCCCTTTCGTGGACACGGAAGGGGCGCCCTGTCACATTCTCTACCCAGCCACCTTGTCACTCACTGTGGCCAGCCTATGCGAGGCAGAGGATGCGGAATCCCACTTGGCTGTGGGACAGGGAACCAGAGGTCTGTCCAGTCCACCTCTGCCCCCGCTGCAGTCTCCAAACCCTCCTATTCCGTCCCCTCACTCCCACCCAGTTGGTGGCAGGATCCGCCATCACCTGCCCCACTGGGAACATATCACCGCGGACAGGTGGGTTTTGCAGATCATTCGGAAGGCCTACTCCCTCCCTTTCAAATCTGCACCACCACACATGCCACCATCCTTCCATCATCTTCCGGAGGATCATTTGGTGCTTCTCCGCCAGGAAGTCGCAGCTCTCTTGGCCAAGGGAGCTGTGGAAAGGGTCCCTGTGCCAGAAGTAGGTTGTGGTTGTTATTCTCGCTACTTTCTGATACCAAAGAAGGACAAGGGCTTATGTCCTATCCTAGACTTTCAGGACCTGAACTACTTCCTCAAGAAGGAGAAATTCAAAATGCTCACCCTGGCTCAGGTTCTGTCTGCCTTAGGCCCAGGAGACTGGATGGTAGCGATGGACTTGCAGGAGGCTTATTTCAACATCCCCATCCTGCCTGCCCACAGACGTTACCTACGATTCGTGGTAGGTCATGAGCACTTTCAGTTTACCGTGCTCCTTTTTGGCCTTACCAGTGCCCCTCGGGTGTCCACGAAAGTGATGGCGGTGGTTGCAGTTCTTCTGTGCAGGTTAGGGGTCTCAGTCTTTCCCTACCTCGATGACTTGCTGTTGAAGGCGCCTTCGCCCCAGACAGTCATCTCCCACCTTCAGACTATGGCAAACCTCCTGCACAAGCTGGGATTCACACCTGACTCCCTCTCAGATGCTCCCTTTCATTGGAGCTGTTCTGGATACAGCGCAATTTCTGGCTTATCCTCCCGACTAGCGAGTCCAAGACATTCAGGCTATGATTCTGATCTTTCAGCCTTGGTCTTGGGTTTTGGTGAGACTGACTCTGAGGCTGCTGGACCTCATGGCCTCCTGCATCCTGCTAGTAACACATGCCAGATGGCATATGCAGGCTCTGCAGTGGGACCTGAAGTTCCAGTGGGTGCAGCATCAGGGAAATCTCTCCGACATGGTCCAGATCTCGGAGGGGACTGCAAAAGACCTGCAGTGGTGGCTTTCGAATCCAAATTGGGTCAACGGCAGATCCCTCTCCCTTCCCCAACCAGATCACTCTATAGTGACAGATGCGTCACTTCTGGGTTGGGGGGCCACATGGGAGAGGAAGAGATCAGAGGCCTCTGGTCTCCGGCGGAGTCGGGGCTCCACATAATTATGCTGGAGCTCCAGGCGATCAGGCTTGCATTGAAAGCATTCCTTCCCTCTCTCAAAGGGAAAGTGGTGCAGATGTTCACGGACAACACTACCGCCATATGTTACTCCAACAAACAGGGCGGGGTAGGGTCCTGGACCCTTTGTCAGGAGGCACTACGCCTCTGGACAGGGCATTACCCTGATAGTTCAACATCTGGTGGGCTCTCTCAACACCAGAGCGGATGAACTGGGGAGAGCCTTGGTTTGATCTGTTCGCCTCCGCAGAGAACGCGCAATGTCAGCTGTTTTGCGCGTTGGAGTTTCCAAGGCAGCACTCGCTCGGAGATGCTTTTCTTCTCAACTGGAGCTCCGGCCTCCTTTACGCCTTCCCGCCTATCCCTCTTCTGCCCAGAGTTCTCAAGAAAATCAAGTATGACCGGGCCCAAGTTATCTTGGTGGCTCCGGGCTGGGCTCGAAGAGTGTGGTATCCAGAGCTATTGAGCACGTCCATCGATCCTCCACTCAGGCTGCCTCTTCGGGCGGATCTTCTGTTGCAGCAACAGGGGATGGTTCTCCACCCGAACCTGTCCAATCTCCGCCTTCATGCGTGGAGATTGAGCAGCAACAGTTGACAGCATTTGCCCTTCCACCCGAAGTCTGCAATGTTATCTTGGCAGCCAGGCATCCATCGACTAAAACTGTATACGCCTGTCGTTGGAATAAATTTGTGACATGGTGTACCAACAAATCTGTTGATCCCCTTTCTGCCCCTCTGTCAGAGGTTCTTCTGATCATTCTTTCTTTAGCCCAGCAGGGCTCTGCTTTGGGCACCCTTAAAAGGTATTTGTCTGCCATTTCCGCCTTTCTTAGGCTACTTGATCATCCCTCACGCTTTAAATCTCCTATTGTGAGGAGGTTCTTAAAAAGGCTCACCCATTAATTTCCTCTCACTCCATTTATCATGCCTCAGTGGGATCTTAATCTTGTACTTACTTTTTTGATGTGTACCCCCTTTGAGCCAATGCATAATTGTCCATTGCGGCTCCTCACATTCAAAACTGTCTTTCTGGTCACTATCACCTCTGCTAGCAGGGTGAGTGAGCTTCAGGCCCTTTCTTCAAAACCTCCATACTTGTCTGTACACCCTGACAAAGTATTGTTACGCACTAGAGCTTCCTTCCATCCTAAGGTGTTTTCACCATTTCATGTAGGCCAGTCCATCACTTTGCCTACCTTCTATGCTCCACCACATCCTTCCCATGAGGAAGAGAGACTCCACCGTCTGGACCCAAAAAGAGCGTTGGCGTTCTACCTCAATCGTACTGAAGATTTCCGGGTGGACGATCAAGTCTTTGTTGGCCATGTGTGTGCGAAGAAAGGGAAGGCGGTGCAAAAGCGTACCATCTCTCGATGGGTGCTTCTTTGCATCAAAATGTGCTACGCTTTGGCTAAAAAGCAACCTCCTGAAGGCTTGCGTGCTCGTTCCACCAGAGCAACTGCTGCTTCTACTGTGTTAGCATGCGGAGTTCCTGTCCTGGACATCTGTCAGGCAGCTACGTGGGTGTCCCTGCACACGTTTGTTAAGCATTACTGCCTGGATAGTCAGGTCCGTCGGGACGGCTACTTTGGTCGTTCGGTCCTGCAGGACTTTCTAGTATAATCTTGGTTCACAACCCACCACCGAAGATGGCATTGCTTGGGTATCTATTCTAAGGTAAGGAATCGGCAACTATTCGGTAACAACATTTCTGGTAGAGACATACTGTAGTTGCAGATTCCTTACTGCCCACCCATCCTCCCCACTTGCAAACTGATTTCTAGGGATAGGGATTACCCCTTTCAGGTCCGTAGGTCTGGCGCACCAATCTCAGTGTTCTTAGCGGCTCTGCGCTCTGGCGTGGAAAGTTGTTAAAAGAAACTGATGTCACTGCGCGAAGGCGGCATCTATGTACTACTCCCGACATCATCACGACATGCAAGGGTATTGCTCGAAGAAAAAATCTCCAGATCCAGTCTGAGGCCTAGGGGAAAATTCTAAGGTAAGGAATCAGCAACTAGAATATGTCTCTACCAGATATTTTGTTACCGAAGGTAAGTAACTTGTACATTAACCCACTATATACATGCAAACAAACTATTAATCACCTGATTGAGGTGTTGCCGGATGGAAATAAACCCAGTGTGTTGCTTATTGGGTACTTTAATTCATATTTACATACAGACTCTGTGGAGGACCCTGTTTGAAGTATCAAGCTAGTTTCCAGGGCATACAAGATCCCCGGCAATGACCAAGACTTAAGGGATAGGTATGATCTAAAATGTCTTCAGGCTCTGGGCCTTATGCCTTGAATGGACATTTTCTTCTGTCCTGTGTAAATCATGCGTAGCTCTTCCAAGAGGAAGGCGATGTTGGAATTTACTTTTGCATGTGTTCAAAGGTTCCAGACTATTAAAAGGTTTGAAATACAACTAAAACTAGAAAGCCATCACCATCCTCAAATGTTTTCGATGAGTATGGCAGGTACCTTGCTGCCCAAAGGGCAAGAAATAGTGTTACATGGGTTGTCCAACCAACCCACAAAGTAGAGGTGCGTCTGTCTACTGCAATATCAAAAGAGTTACAAAGTAACTGAAAAACAGCGAGGTGAACCTCCTGTTCGCCAAAGAATGGTCTGAAATAACAATTAATTTGGTAGACAGTCTTAGGGATGCCAGTTATCCTACTTCCAATACAAATCATTCCACAAATATTCGAAAGTGGTACAATAAATCACTAGAAAAACAAAAGAAAGTCTTGCCAATGGCACAAACAAACTGGATCTCCATTCAGAACACACACAGAAATTAGGTGATTGGGGCATAGTTGTAACTGAGCTGTAGGGGAGAGAAAAAGGCATGCATACACAAATGGCCTGATCCACAAGCAATAATAACCTTAAAAGTTTCAAAGATGTTCTGCCATGTATTATACAGTTAGATCAACAACAGACAATACAGCTGGGTAGTGACGTCCGTTGACTAACAGGAAAATCACTGTTTGTTGCTTTAGGTAACAACAGAAGGAGGACCTGAGACTTCACTTACTGAAGTTCATGTTGATGCCATGGTTTGGGCACATGGTGAAAGATTTGAGGAGATTATCAAAAATAATAGGGCGGCTTGTGGTCATGGCTTAAATATTGTACCACCATCTATTTCTAAACAGATCATTTCCTTATTCTTCATTGTGTAATAGCTTTTACATGTCAGGAGCAATACCAGACCCTTGGCAGGGTTCAATGCTGCGCCCTTTCTTCAGGAAGGGTTGCTGCTGAGATCACAGGAGTTAAGGAATGGTAGCCTTAATCGATGACTAGTGTCAGTGAAGAATGAGGGGGGAATTGATAACACACTAGTGATTTCAATGCTGATTGGAGCTTCGGCAGTACTAGCTGTATGCCTGTTTTTGTAGACTTCCACATATCATTTAATTGTATCAACAGAAACTTGCTGTGAAGTAAGTTATATCTTTGGAGAATTCCCAGTGCTTAATTTGAGCTGGTGTGGGGCATCCACACTTATTTCTGGGGACCAACAGTTATTCCTCCTCATCAGACAATTCCCGAGAAAAGAGAGAGAAAGATGCACAAACAAGAAAACATTGAGGAAGCGAAAGGCAGAAAAGCCTCTCCTAGAGACAAAGCAGGAACCTGAAAAAGTTAGATAAAGGCATAGGGAGTGTCTGATGATGAATTAAAGAAGCCTGATGTGGATTTAGGACAAGGCAGTCTTGATAATCGGCGTGCCAGTGTTTAAAAGAGTGCTGGGTGCAGTCATTTGAGAATCCCTGTTTGCTTCTTTGAGCAGCAGTTATAATATAACATTTGGTTCATGTCCAGCTAGGGAACGATAGTTTTATATCCAACTGAACATACTACATGTGACAGTTTATGCATTTTGTTATCCAAAGTACTAATGGTTTGAATGTAGAAGCTGCTATGATTCATCTTTATAGATGTGCATTTGTTTATAATGTAGAGCTCAACATAGGTGGTGTTTGCGTTAAACTAAATATTAGAAAGATTAAAGTCATATTATGATATCAATTAGGCTCCAAACTAATAGAATGTATTACAATGATATTGAATTTTTAATGATTAATGGATTAAAAATGTGCACAAAAATAGTGAAATGTAATTCCACGTTACACTAATGGAAATGTATTGACAGAGTTATTTCATTTTAAGTTGTTGAAATCTAAATACAAACAAAGAAGTATTAATTTAGAAATTATAATTTGCATGTTAAATGTGTTTTATTTGATGTAATAATGTACTGTATTAATTAATTTGTGTTAGCCTAAGTGAGGCCTGTTATTTCTGTTTCTCGTGACTGTGCAGGTAATGGTGGTTCATTCCTTTAACATGAGCTTTCTTTCAGTCTTCGTTCCCATGAGAAGACAAGCTTTGGCAATAGACCCCTAGTGTTTTAGACATAGTGACAAATGCAACAAAGTTTTTAAAAATTGAACATCCTGGAACATGGACTATTATTATATACAATTATTTCAATCTTGTGTCGAGCCACATTGTTGGTAGATGTTCCCATGACAGACCTGGGAAGATTTATTGATGTTGCAGTTTGTAGCTCTGTGATTGATTTCTATTGGATGATGCCCCTTCAATGTAATGTTGACTGTCACCTCTGGCAAATCAGAATGCTGTTATAAACTTGAATATACTGGTGATTGGTTGGACTTTAGTCAGATTCCCATTCAAACATCTCAAGATGCTTTGCTGTCGAAGAACCCCGCATGTTGTGCCCCTTTGAGGGGTATCTTCCTTTCTGCCTTTGCCTCTTGTGAATCCTTATTGATATTTAGAGACTTTTCTTCCAATCCTCTGCAGAAGACTCTTGGTTGAGCTTCCAACAAGCTGACACTGTCCCTATTTACCTATCTTTTGCCCACATGAGCTAGTAACTTGGTGCCCGAGATTACCTTTATCCAAATTCTTTTTGCCCTTTTTGTGCGTTTTGCCATTTGCCCACATGTGTTCCACCTCACACGCCCTGATTGGGCCAACCATAGGGATTCCCCTGTGCCCAGCTAAATTTGTAACTCTGCTAAACTGAACTGACTGATGCTTGCTGAGCCTGAGCAAAACATGATTTCTGTATCTCAAATATTCTTGTTAATGATTTGTATTATTCTCCTTGAATGCTTAGTTTTGTTAATGCTAGCTTGCTTGAAGGTATTTCATCACCTTAGGCAACCCTTGGTGATACTGTATCTTTATAACCTTGTCATGTGAATTGCCTACTACATAACTTTGAGCTTGACTTTTTAATAAATCCCTTAACTTTATTCCTGACTGGAGTTTTTCTCCCATGGCCACATTGGTCATGTTGTGTAACTTAACTGACTTTGTGTAGAAATTGTGTTAGTGGTTCTCCCACACCCTTTGCTGGGTCCAAAGATTGGTTGACCTTGAAGGCCATTGATTCCTGTAAAGGATGAAAACTCTCCAGCAGAACATACACTAATATTGGCCTAAAGCAATGGCCACATTAGCTCCCCTGCTCCTCAATTTGTATGTAGCATATATGAAAACTACCCCTACGAATGAAAGGTCTTGACTTACAGTGCAAAGGGTCCAGCAGTGCCAGTTCTTCAGTATTCAAATGACACTGACTTGGTAGACAAGACAGGTGTTGGTCTGCAATATTTACTGTCTGGACTGGAGGCATATTATGAAAATACATTCATGGCAATAAATCCTTCACACTGAAGCTGGTACTCTTCGACAAAAAGCTTCAGAAAGCCAGTAGTTGGTCATAAAAGGGACCATCCATTAATAAATCCATAACCCATAAATAATAGGGCATCTGGCTTCATCACAGAGGTGGGCATCAAAATCGCCTAACACAAAAGCCAAAAGCAGTTTCTTTTTGTTTAGAACCAATCTTTGAAACAATTCACATTGAATTTGAAACAATTCACATCAAAGTATGGTAAGGAAGCATTTGCGGGCAAGGTATTCCATTGGTTAGATCTGACACAATGTGATTTATTCAAGCATTTATTTAGTCTCCCATATTCAACAACCTATATTCAAGGCTCAGCAAAAGCTGAATTTGGCCTGTTTAACCATAAATGGGTGAAAAAGCTGCATTCATTGGGTTTTGGCACAAAAAGAAAATTGTGAATTCTGGCATGCCAAAAGCCTTTCTGTGGGAAGAATCAAGCAGCTAGACAGGTATGGTTATTACCTGGTCCCTCGACCTGAATTTCGCACAGAATGATCTTGAAATACAGCAATATTGGGACATGTTATAGTCTTTTAAAAAGTATTGTGAAAGGAGGTACGACAAAGTGATTTGAGTCTGATTACAGCACCTTTAGCACAAACAAAATGTTTAACATGGTGGGCTTCTTTTACTCTAACCTAGGCACTTAACAATAATTCTTGTGTACTGTAAATCAGCTTAAAATTGACTTTCAACAAATCAGGTTTTGGCCATTTAGTTCCAATGATGTAGATGAGATGTGAAAAAGTACACAAAATTCTGATAATTTGTATCCTGTGTAATTCTGGATAGTGTAAACTGATACAGTTCCTTTGTCTCTGCCCCACTTTAATCAATAAAAGGAGACAGTTGTTAAAACTGCATTTAATAGACTTGGCCTCAGAACTAATAACACTGGAATTGAAAAGTATTTTAACTGTAGTGGTGAACTGCTTTTGTCTGTATCTGTTAAGTTCACAAATCTTGCTGTGTCCAAATGTATGTTGGGTATGAAATCAAAAAACAAATGTCCAAGTAGTTGCATAAAAGGTTTCAGGATAACATTTGCTGGATGAAACAATTCCTTAGTCAGCATTATGCTGACATTCATATATCATCTGAGCATGAATTCTGTATCTTAATCATCTTTTGGGTTTATTACAAAGTGGTTGTTCCCACTATGTATGAATAGTTCAGAGTTTCCAGAGGAAGAGCATTTTGTGTTTCGCTAATAACTTTGGTGTTGTTTGATAAATCTTCACTAAACTTTGTTTTAAAAAGCTCATCCACCTCAGCTCCTTCCTGGAAAGCTTTACTTGGGTCACGAAAAAGGAGGAGGTTCCCAAAATATTTGTTTTTCAGGTTAATTCCCATTTGAGATATGGAGATGCAATCCAGAGAAAAACGACAAAGCCGAATTACAGCAAATTTGGACAAACCAATGGCACACTTGAACCCTTTTTGATGGAATCAATCTGTAAAATCCAACTCATGTCCTTTAGAAATTAACAAAATGAAGGGGTTCAAATGATGGTTAGTGCTCTAGAAAGCCAAAATCTGGGCACATTTTCTATGCGTTCACAAATATCTTCCTCACCAATTTCAGTAAAACATTATGATGTGCAGAGTGAAACATGTACTTCCGAGTTAAGTCCCTAGTAATCAACTTCAGTTTCCCACAGCAGTCTAAGGAACACCTAAAGTGCTAACATTCTGTATTTATGACAAAAGTATGATGCACCTGAAACATTCTTGATGGAATCAATGCAGTAAAACCTAAATAATTTCTATAAAGAATGAAGAAAATGAAGGGTTCTTGTTTTATAGAAATTATGGTTAGTGCTCTAGAGAGCAATTCAAATTTTGTAAGAGTTCTCAAGTACCTTCCTCATTCATTTCAGTAAAACATTCTGACATTTAGATTGAAAAACATACTTCAACAACAGCAGCAACCTCTTACTAAACTCTTTTGTGATCAAATGCAGACTCACCACCTAGTTCTAATGAACAATTATAGTGTTACCATTTTGTATTCAAGACAAAATGAGGCACTGAATGCCATTTTTGTTGGAAGAAGAACTTGGATGTAAAATCTTTCCTGAAGAGCAGTCCAAAGTAAATAAGCATTAAGATGTTATTGTAAGCATGAACGCAGAGGGTTAAAATATGAAAAGAGGTGTGAGCTTCTAAAGGAGTTTAAATATTTAGAGGGGAATGTCTGTACATTTCCACATTTGTTTACCAAGCCAACCCGTGTTGTCAGTCACTTAACAGCTCCCTCATTCTTAAATAGTACGATTTTGAGATATATAAATAAATATATATGTATATGTACAAATGGCAAAAGACTTTGTCACTATCTAGCTTGGCGTTGATAGCACTGTGCTGATCCTATGCTTAGAAACTTTGCTAGATAAACAGATATTTAAGGTGAGCAAATCTAGAGTGTCGCTGGTGTTGCAGGGTGCTCCTTACTAGAGCTGCTCCCCACCTAAATTTGGGAACTAGCTAGAGTTCTCTATTCTTTTTTGCATAATTTATTCGTCACTCTAACCCTGAAAGGGATTTGTTTTGATTTATACTGGGTGCTTCCTTGTGTCTGGACAAAGCTAAACCTCTCTGATGAGCTCTAATGAGAGCGAAACACGTGCCAGGGGTTGCTTTTACTCATTCCAGGTTGGCGTGGATGGTATTTTACCAGTTCAAAGCTGTAATACTGTGCGTAGAGTGGTAAATGGCTTTTGTCATTTTACAGCTCGGCAAGGTTGACACTGTGTCAAACCTATGCTTAAAGACTTTGCTGTACAAATGGCAAAAGACTTTGTCACTATCTAGCTCGGCGTGGATAGCACTGTGCTGATCCTATGCTTAAAAACTTTGCTAGATAAACAGATATTTGAGGTGAGCAAATCTAGAGTGTTGCTGGTGTTGCAGGGTGCTCCTTACTAGAGCTGCTCTCCACCTAAATTTGGGAACTACCCAGAGTTCTCTATTCTTTTTTGCATACTTTATGCATCACTCTAACCCTGAAAGGGATTTGTTTTGACTCATACTGGGTGCTTCCTTGTGTCTGGACAAAGCTAAACCCTTCTGATGAGCTCTAATGAGAGCAAAACACGTGCCAGGGGTTGCTTTTACTCATTCCAGGTTGGCGTGGATGGTATTTTACCAGTTCAAAGCTGTAATACTGTGCCTGGAGTGGTAAATGGCTTTTGTCATTTTACAGCTCAGCAAGGTTGACACTGTGTCAAACCTATGCCTAAAGACTTTGCTGTACAAATGGCAAAAGACTTTGGGGGTCATTACAACATTGGCGGTATAAGGCGCTTACCGCCGTGCAGAAGACCGCCAATACACCGCCGCGGCTGTGGTAGACCGCCACAGCTATTATGACACACATCACGGAATCTGCCGAAATTCAGACACCCACACAAAACTGCCACACCAAAGGTCAGCGATAAACTGGCGGAAACAAATCCTCTACCTCCACGCCAACAGAAACACGCCCATGCTATTACGACCCATGAATCCATGCGGCGGTCTTTCAACCGCGGTATTCCATTGGCGGTACACAATGCCGCGCTCAAAATACACACACATCTCCAAAACACCGCCACATTGGACAATTACAAATACACACACCTGATACACATACACACACCATCCCACACACCCAATACAATATAAAACACAAACCCACATCACTAGAGACAGCACAGCTATTGACAACCCCATCACACAGAGGCACACAACACCATCACCCACACTACATCCACGCACAAAACACCACATACCACTACACTCACCACACTCATCAACACATACACCACCCCACACATCACACACAACACCCCATGTCACGCCAAAGACACCCCCGCTTCTCCGAGGCGGAGCTCAGGGTCATGTTGGAGGAAATCCTACGGGTAGAGCCACAGCTATTTGGCTCACAGGTACAGCACACATCAATAGCCAGGAAGATGGAGCTATGGCGCAGAATAGTCGACAGGGTCAACAACGTGGGACAGCACCCAAGAAATAGGGAGGACATCAGGAAGAGGTGGAACGACCTACGGGGGAAGGTGCGTTCAACGGTATCCAGGCACAACATCGCGGTGCAGCGGACTGGCGGCGGACCCCCACCTCCTCCCCCACAACTAACAACATGGGAGGAGCAAGTCCTGACCATCTTGCATCCTGAGGGCCTCGGAGGAGTCGGTGGAGGATGGGACACTGGTAAGTCAAATCTTATCTATCATATCCCCCACCCTAACTGCATGCTATCACACACCCCCACCCTCACACCCTCCCATATCACCCCAAATCCTCACTAATCTACCCATGACACCAACCACCCATCCCAACACCAAGCCCTGCATGACACAACTAAGCATGGACACCCCTCACTAAAGCATGCCCACTGCACATACCCAGAACACCCCCCCAACCATCACCACACAAGCCCCCACACAGGAATGCCTGCACTGGGGATCACGCACACCCAACCATTTCATACCATGAAACACACACATGCAATAATCATGTTCTTATACCCCTGCAGGAACCCGAAGGAACGTCACCACACCAGAGGGTCCAGACAACACCACTCACCCCCAGAAGAGGCCCACAGTGACGACAGCAGCTCTGCCCCACTGGATCCTGATGACCATCCCGGACCATCGTGGGCCTCAGGACAGTCGGTTCCCCTTGCCCAGCCACAGCTCAACACCGAGCTGCCACCCTCTGGTAACACCGACACAGCACCCACCCAGCGGGCCCAAACCTCCCTACCCAGGACAGGTCAATCAGCGGTGTGTCCACCACTACAGGGCACCCAGGGTAACCCACCACCCCAACAACAACAGGGACCTGGGGGCAGTGGTAGTGGGCACACGGTCCAGGGGACGGAGCCACAGGAACACCAGGGAACTGGGAGGGCTGCTGTGCGACAGAGGGAGGACAGGCCAAGGGAACCAACTCTCCACGAGGCCCTATCCTCCATCATGGGAGCATACCACCACTCCCAGGAGACGATGGCGACGGTCCTGGACAAGTTGCAGGAGACCCTGCGTCTGCAGGACGAACTGTATTTGGGGTTCAGGGAGGAGCTCAGGACATTCAAAAGACCTTGAGGGACACCGTGGCACTGAAGGGGCCCCTGACACTAGCCAGGACGACGAACTGCCCACCACCTCCGCCGGCGCTAGTGGACAGGACGCCCCGCCACAGGACCACCACACCAGCACCCCACCCCCTGCAGACGGACAACCACCACGCAAGCGGTCCCTGAGATCCAGGAACAGGACACAGCAAGATGGCAAGACCCCCGCCAGGAAATAAGACCACCCTGATTGTCCCCCCACTGTCCCACATTGTCACCCTCTCCAGATTGGAACTGCCCCAGCTCCACCTCCAATGCCCAGATAGGGAGTGCACCTGTGAGACTAATAGACTGGACTCTGCCATGGACATTCCTCCACCATCACCCATCACCATTTTACAACCTTCCTTGATTTTATTTAGCACTTAAATAAACACCCTTGAAAGCCAAAAAAATCTGGAGTCCGGCTATGATTTGGAACTTTGTATTATCAATTACAGTGTCATAATGGGTTACCCATTGTAAGGCTAACATACCAATGTCACACATCTCAAGCCCTTGAAGGATGCAAGCAGTTGACACGTAGGTTACCACACTTGTGAAACTGAAATGGAAGGGTACAACTCAATTAACAAATAGTGAGTGAAATGTAGGTACAGGATAGAGGTAGACGTGTGAAAGTTAATGTAATGTTAAACCAGAAAATGTTCTCACCTGTGTCTCACTGGAAATATTGCTGTATGACTGACTCCCTGTTGTCGTTTTCTTCATCCTCAGCTTCATCCTCATCACTGTCCACTGGCTCCACAGGCTCCACAGCTGCCACAACACCGTCATCTGGATCATCCTCCTGCAGAAAAGGCACCTGGCGTCGCAATGCCAAATTATGGAGCATGGAGCAGGCGATGATGATGTCGCACACCTTCTTCGGTGAGTAGAATAGGGATCCACCTGTCATATGGAGGCACCTGAACCTGGCCTTAAGAAGGCCGAAGGTGCGTTCGATCACCCTCCTAGTCTGCCCATGGGCATCATTGTACCATTCCTCTGCCCTGGTCCTGGGATTCTTCACTGGGGTCAATAGCCAGGAAAGGTTGGGGTATCCAGAGTCCCCCAATAGCCATACACAGTGCCTCTGGAGTTGACCCATCATATCAGGGATGCTGCTATGCCGCAGGATGTAGGCGTCATGCACAGAGCCAGGGAACATTGCATTTACCTGCGAGATGTACTGGTCTGCCAAACAGACCATCTGGACATTCATTGAATGATAATTCTTCCTGTTCCTGTATACCTGTTCACTCCTGCTGGGGGACCAGAGTTACATGGGTCCCATCAATGGCACCTATGACGTTCGGGATATGTCCAAGGGCATAGAAGTCACCTTTCACTGTAGGCAAATCCCCCACCTCAGGGAAAATGATGTATCTCCTTACGTGTTTCAGCAGAGCAGACAACACTCTGGACAAGACGTTGGAAAACATAGGCTGGGACATCCCTGATGCCATGGCCACAGTTGTCTGAAAAGACCCACTTGCAAGGAAATGGAGCACTGACAGCACCTGCACGTCAGGGGGGATTCCAGTCGGATGGCGGATTGGTGACATCAGGTCTGGCTCCAACTGGGTACATAGTTCCTGGATTGTGGCACGGTCAAACCTGTAGGTGACGATGATATGTCTTTCTTCCATTGTCAACAGGTCCACCAGCGGTCGGTACACCGGAGGATTCCGCCATCTTCTCATATGTCCCAGCTGACGGTGCCTAAGAAGGACAACAGCGAAGAACCAGTCACTATTCCTCCAGGTATGTACCCACAGTTACACACAAGACTACACCAGACAAAAAACCCTTCCTGTATGTGTGTTGAGTATAGGCCTAGCTATGCGTGACGCAGTAGTAAATTAAGCCATGTGGGCCCCTGAAATGGCGGCTGCCTGACCTCTAAACTGGGACAATGGGATTGTGGGGTAACTGCGCTGGCGTTGCACACCGTTGCGGTAGGCGGTCGTAGACCGCGGCGCAATGCTGCATTGGTTAACATTGGACCCTATGGGTCCCAGGAGCCAATGAACAGGTGCGCCGGCGGTGATGATGCGCACCGCCGCGGACGTCACCGCAATTTTCTATCTGTTCACTCACTAGATACCTGACCTTCGACAGGAGAGGACCTACACTGCTAGTGCTGCTGTGAACTCGGTCTGGAAGCGACGATGGCTGCTGCGTCTGGGGAAAGGGCCCCTGCCTTCACTGCACAGGAGTTGGAGAAACTTGTGGATGGGTCCTCCCCCAGTACACGCTACTCTACGGTCCTCCAGACCAACAGGTTAGTACACAGGGAGCACGTTGTATGGGCTAGGCCTGGGTGGGGAGGGCTGGGTGGAAGAGAGAAGGGGGCAGAGTACATAGAACAGTTATGCATGGGAATGAATGGGCCACATGGCCAGAGTAGGGAGGGGGCCACTCACATTGACGGTGCAGTTGGTAATGACTGTTCCTCTTTCCTTGTGCATGTCATGTAGGTCAGCGCCCACCAGAAGAGGGACATTTGGCGTGCCATCGCCAAGGAGGTCCGGACCCTGGGGGCCCACCAGAGACGGGGCACCCACTGCCGTAAGAGATGGGAGGACATTCGCCGCTGCAGCAAGAAGACGGCGGAGGCTCAGCTGGGGATGGCCTCCCAACGTGGGAGGGGTGCCCGTCGGACCATGACCCCCCTGATGTTCCGGATCCTGGTGGTGGCCTACCCGGAGTTGGATGGGCGCTTGAGGACATCACAGCAAACACAAGGGGGTGAGTACAACCTCATTCTGCGGACTTTGCGTGCAGTGGAGGTGTCTGGGTGGGGGAGGTGGGCTGTGGGTGTCCCTAGGCCAGGGCAAGTTAGGTAGGCAAGGCCCCTCCGTAATGTAGGCCATGTGGCACTCAACCCCACCTCAGCAGAGTGCCAAGTTGAGGTATAGTTGCCCCTGTGGCATCCATGTGCTCAGATTTCCACCATTGCCATGTAGGCCATGTTCCAGAAATTGCATGTGCAGAGGTCAGGAGCACGGCGTTATGCAGGGGGCTGCTGCGTCTGTCTTGTCCGCCAACGGTAGCGGCATGCCATGCACTAAAACTCTCTTTGTTCTGTCTCCCCCCCTTTTCCTGCTTTCCCTGTCCTTTTGTACATCAGCATCATCAGGCGGAGGTACAGTGGCACCGGAGCACGAGGGAGCTGCATCCCACATGGCCATGGAGGGCCACACCACAGACTCTCAATGCACCAGTGGGACGGAGGGCGAGGGGAGCTTCACGTCGGCCACCGGATCACCAACCAGCGACACGGACTCGTCCGCCGATGGGAGCTCCCTTGTGGTGGCGGCACCATCTGTGCCCCCACTTCTACAGGTACAGCCACCACCTCCCCTACCAGCACCGCCCTCCCAGCAGCCCCTCAGCGTTCGCCCCGTGCCCGCTCACCCAGGAGGGTGGGCATCACCTTCGCCCCAGGCACCTCAGGCCCTGCCCCAGTCATTCCTGCTGCCCTCAGTGAGGAGGCCATTGACCTCCTCAGGTCACTGACTGTTGGGCAGTCTACCATTGTGAATGCCATCCAGGGTGTAGAAAGGCAGTTGCAACATGGTAATGCATTCCTGGAGGGCATTCATTCTGGTCAGGCTGTCCTTCAGTGAACCCTGCAATCTCTGGCCTCAGCACTGATGGCAGCCATTGTCCCTGTGTTCAGCCACCCCCCTCCAACCTCCTCCACCCAGACCCAATCTCCTGTACCCCAGCCCATCCCAAGCACGCCTACAGACCAGCATGCACACAAGTCAACACACACAAGTAGCTCAAGCAAACATAGGCACCACACACACCACAGGCACTCACGCAAGCCTCACCCACATACAGACACAGCAACATCCACTGTCTCCACTGTGTCCCCCTCCTCCTCTTCTCCCTCCTCCCTCCCAGTCTCGTCTACACACACACCTGCATGCACCACATCTACAGGCACTAGGACTCGCACCAGAACACCCAGCACCACAAGCCGCTCACCTGCACTCACCACCTCCACTCCCATTTAAAACGTCCTCTGTGTCCTCTCAAAGTGTGTCTGTGACGCCCCCTCCCAAAGTACACAAACGCCGGCAATCACTCACCCAACATCCATCCACCTCACGACAGCCTCCAGTACCTGCACCTGCACCCAAAACACCTAAAGTGACACCTCCTACAACCACCTCCTCTTCCTCCACTCCCAGACCCCCTCCAGCTACCCATCCCAGTGTCTGTCAGAAACTGTCCCTATGTCAAATTGACCTTTTTGCCCCCACCCCCCCCCTCCAATTCATCAGTCCCGTCTTAGCACCTCAGCCAAAAAGCCTCCAGTACCAGTGGTGCGTGTTCCAGGTTTTTGGAGTGCACCGGCCACCAGGGCAGGCAGTAGGACCCAGAGCCAAGGCACTGGCAGCCCACCCCCTGTAAAGGCTCAGAAATTGGAGAGTGGACGACGGGACCGTCTTAAGACTCCTGGTGGGACAACAAGTGACATGGGATTGAAGGCGATTGGTGAGTCAGCTGTAACTCAAAAAAAGGAGGGGAAGGTCCAGAGGAAGTCTGCCCAGCCTGTTGTGAGTGTCACGGCGGAGAAGTGCGCCATCATTTCCGGCGGTCCAGACACAACCGCCAGCACCGTCGTCACTGGTCCAGAAACCACCGCCAGAGTCACAGCCCAGGAGGGCACAAGTATCGTCACTGGTCCAGAAACCACTGCCGGAGTCACAGCCCAGGAGGGCACAAGTATCGTCACTGGTCCAGAAACCACCGCCGGAGTCACAGCCAAGGAGGGCACAACTATTGTCACTGGTCCAGAAACCACCGCCGGAGTCGCAGCCCAGGAGGGCACAAGTATCGTCACTGGTCACAGCCCATGAGGGGCCAGGATGCCACAGCCCTGCTGGGCAATGATGGAAGGTAATGCCACACACCAATGCCCTTTGTAGAGATCGTCATCCCACACACCAATGCCCATTGTAGAGATCGTCATGCCACACACCAATGCCCAGTGTAGAGATCGTCATGCCACACACCAATGCCCAGTGTAGAGATCGTCATGCCACACACCAATGTCCGTATCAGAACCGCCATGTCAAAGCACCGCTGAACAGGGCAAAGACCGCCATGGGAAAGCACCGCTGAACAGGGCAAAGACCGCCATGGCAAAGCACCGCTGAACAGTCCATAGACCGCCATGTCAAAGCACCGCTGAACAGGGCAAAGACCGCCATGGCAAAGCACCGCTGAACAGTCCATAGACCGCCATGGCAAAGCACCGCTGAACAGTCCATAGACCGCCATGGCAAAGCACCGCTGAACAGGGCAAGGACCGCCATGGCAAAGCACCGCTGAACAGTCCATAGACCGCCATGTCAAAGCACCGCTGAATGGGGCATGCACCGTGTAGGAATGAATGGACCGCCACATCAGGCTCCTCATCCCATGTGCAGCTGGGACAGTGACAGGACAGGTACTTTCATGGGGAGACTCATCCAGTCTGGGCAACAGTCCCCCTCCAGAACCAGTGGAGACCTGCATCTACTTGAGAGACTGTGGCTTTGCACTCCCCAGGATGGCACAGTGGGCAAATCACCCACTGTATAGACTTGAGAGACTGTGGCTTTGCACTCCCCAGGATTGAACAGTGGGCAACCCACCCACTGTATAGACTTGAGAGACTATGGCCCATATTTATACTTTCTTAGCGCCGCATTTGCGTCATTTTTTGACGCAAAAGCAGCGCAAACTTACAAAATACAATTGCATTTTGTAAGTTTGCGACGATTTTGCGTCAAAAAATGACGCAAATGCGGCGCTAAAAAAGTATAAATATGGGCCTATGGCTTTGCACTCCCCAGGATTGAACAGTGGGCAAACCACCCACTGTAGAGACTTGAGAGACTGTGGCTTTGCACTCCCCAGGATACACCAATGGGCATGGAGCCCCGTCGTGGATCTGGCTTCGCATTCATCTGGCTGAGGTGCCGCCCCTTCCCTTCCCCCAGAGGTGCCTGTAGCCCAGAGGGTCTTCTGCGCCTACGTAGCTGTTGGTCGTAAAGGAGCAGAAATACAAGGGCAGGTAGGATTTGTAATTCTGGCTCCATGGTGTCCTCCTTCCTCGTGGGATGTGCTAAGGTGAGCGTTTTCCCATTGCAAAAGCTGTTCCCGCCGTGTTTTTATCCACGGTGATTCCGCCCCGGAAAAGGTGGCGGATTGGCGGGTTGTAATAGTGTGGGCGGTACATTGTCTCCCGCCTGTCTGTTGGCGGTAACCGCCGCGCTGCTTGTCTGTACCGCCGTGGCGGGCGGTGTGTTAAAGTGGCTGTCTTTGTTGGCGGTTTCCGCCAGGGTCATAATTCCCTTTTTTTGTCCGCCGGCTTTTTTGCGGGATTACCGCACCTTTAACACTTTCCGCCAGGGTTGTAATGACCACCTTTGTCACTATCTAGCTCTGCATGGATAGCAATGTGCTGATCCTATGCTTAAAAACTTTGCTAGATAAACAGATATTTGTGGTGAGCACATCTAGAGTGTCGCTGGTGTTGCAGGGTGCTCCTTACTAGAGCTGCTCTCCACCTAAATTTGGGAACTACCCAGAGTTCTCTATTCTTTTTTGCATAATTTATGCGTCACTCTAACCCTGAAAAGGATTTGTTTTGACTTATACTGGGTGCTCCCTTATGTCTGGACAAAGCTAAACCTCTCTGATGAGCTCTAATGAGAGCGAAACATGTGTCAGGGGTTGCTCTTACTCATTCCAGGTTGGCTTGGACGGTATTTTACCAGTTCAAAGCTGTAATACTGTGCCTGGAGTGGTAAATGGCTTTTGTCATTTTACAGCTCGGCAAGGTTGACACTGTGTCAAACCTATGCTTAAAGAATTTGCTGTAGAAATGGCAAAAGACAAGACTTTGTCACTATCTAGCTGGGCGTGGATAGCACTGTGCTGATCCAATGCTTAAAAAGTTTGCTAGATAAACAGATATTTGAGGCAAGCAAATCTAGAGTGTCGCTAGTGTTGCAGGGTGCTCCTTACTAGATCTGCTCTCCACCTAAGTTCGGGAACTACCCCGAGTTCTCTATTCTTTTTATACCTACACACACTTTGTAAGCCTTGCAAATGAAAAAGTGATTGGGGACAGCCAATATCATGGTAAGTCACCGTGTAGGCAGTTTTTCGTTTGCATGGATAATTAAGTGGTTTTGGTATGATGTTACAGGCATACCCTACTGTGTGCCATTGTCGTAAGTGGCATCAAGGAAACAAATTGAGAGGCAATGAGGAGATTTGGAATATATCTATCTATCTATCTATCTATCTATCTATCTATCTATCTATCTATCTATCTATCTATCTTTATATATGTATATATATACTGTTTCAGAAACAAAGATGCTCTGTAATTCACTAGGTATAGATTGTTGAGTTGACTAAAACTTGGTCCCTTGTGACATGTTACATGACATTTTTAATTACATCACTGATGATATCTCAAATTTCATCACTAATGACATCAGTGATAACACCAAAATTGTATTCAGCACAGACTTACTGAGTGTACGTGTGGGTCGATTGCATGAAAATAACTTATGTCCTGAAGACAAGTGTAATCATGCATTTTAAAAGTTATCTATGCACTATTTACAAGTCTCATACGTTTAGAGAGGAAGAAATGAACTATGTGAAAAAGGTACGGCTAAGTGCACCTACTATGGGTTGCATATGTATGGTTGAAAGCAGGTAGTTGCTTAAAGCCCTGGTCTAAAACATTTCTTGGAGACAGGCCACAGCTGATGTAAACAATACATTATCCACTATTGCATATCTAGACATGTGCGCTTGTTACATGGTTGTAATAGAGTGGTATAGACAAATTCTATAAGCTGTGCATGTTTATTTCCAGAATATGACAAATGAGTTTGAGACATTATAAATTATTGAATAAAATGTAAAAGTGTCCCACTTAGAGGTGATTTATCTCATGCTCGTGTTGTAAGCATGGTTTTATGGTTGTACTCCATTGTGCCCATCTCAAGAATGTATATGATGTATTTTACTATACTATGAAGAGTTGTCCATATGGACTGACAGAAATAGTGACAAATCTATACCTTTCAAATGCTTGATGTAAATTGAGGGTCATGTGAAGACTTTAACAGGGCATTCCTGTAAAGGTATATAGAAATTGTCCACAGATGTAGCATGTTGAATTGCTTCTAGTCCACCAAACCCAGGTGATGGTTTCATAGTGAATGTATGATGTCACCAATTATGTCATTTGGCATGTTATGAGTGATGTGATATGTGAGGTCATAAGCTGTGTATGGTGGGGACAAGTTCTAGTTAGCTCAGTATACTATAATTGGTGAATTTCAGAGTTTGTTGATGCATTAGTGATTACTTTCTCCAAAACAACTATCTATACCATCACTTCAACCTTTGATTTTTTCATTGAATAAGGATATATGAGAAGGCCTTCATGAGAATTGCATGCATACTCAAAATAGATGAAAGATTTGAGCAATGCATGTATTTTAGCAGAGTTTCCAAAAGCTGTTATTAATACTATTTTAGTTTTTGTTCTGAAGGCCAGTTTGTGTGAAGAGATCTGGGTCCTATTGTAGATAAGTGATTGTTCAGAGCACTTTCAAATATTCTCAATGACAGTAGAGCTCGATGTCTGAGCAACTAAATTAAAATAATGGCTTATTTACTGTTCTACTTTTTTGTTCTATGTACAACGACTATACTGGTTACAGTTATTGAAAAATGGTACTATTGTTGCATTGTAAACATTACTGTGATGGTTTCAACTGACTATATTAAAGACTGAGTTGATGATTATAAGCCAAGGACCGTGAGTGATGAAAAGAAAGAGATTTACATTAAAGCAGTTATTGTGATCTCTATGCGTGCCTCGTGCTGGCTTCTGGGGATTCAGGATTGTGTTTTCAAGCCCCTAAGCATGTTTCTCACCAACATTGGAACTCAAGGCTCTCAATAGAGTCCTAGTGGATCATGTTTTATTTTTTGTACAGTTTTTCATGGTGCTCAGAGCATAATGAGCCCAGAATTGCAAAGCTCTGCATTTGGCAAATAATGCTTACCACTACTCTTGACAATACTGGAGACCCTGCAAGCAATTTAAGGAAGGACTTGTCCTGGTGCAGTGTATCATGGATGTCATGTACGGGTGTCACCTGCTAAGTCTACATTGTGCGGCACTGATGAGAAGAAGGACAACACACAAGTGGATGAAAAATGCAATGTTCATGAAGGAAAGACTCCCATTATCAGTTAAATTCTAAAACTGGATTATGGGTTCCTTTTAATGGATTGTGTCGGAAAAAGTATGGTATAAGAACTGGTAACAGCATGGCAGAGAAATAGTACTGTGAATGGGTAGATGTAAAACATTCCTTCCCAATCAATTGGAAACTAGAAAAATGATCATACCTCTGGCATTGTAAATTGCACATTTATTCTAAGGACCTACTTGGTGTCAGTGGTTTTACCATTTTCTGCAGTTACCTGGCATGATGGAGACTCCCAGTTACGCTGGTGCACTGGTTGCTGAAACTGTGTATGTGAATGAATTGCCTAGAAGTTCTTAAACATGTGTGACCTGCATGTTACAAAGGGATCGCTGCTGCAGGAATGGAAGTTAGTGAGTTACACTTGTGGACATCTGATCTCTCCAGGATTTTACGTGCCCCTCAAATATCAGTAGTCCACAGAGGATCATTGTGGTGGGCATATTCTCTCTTGCTTCATGTGCAATTCATAGGTAATGTAAGTTTTGGGTTTTGTGCAACAGCTGCCTTGTGTGTCCCATAAGAGCAGCATCTATTTACCTATAGATGGTTGTGAAGATTGATATGACAGATGCCCATGAATAACTTCCATGTTCTGATTGAATGACCACACTACTGTGTGTATATATATGTGTGTAGAAACACATAAACACTATTATTCATTTCAAGACAATGTGCTTCAGCTGGTGGTCTTTGAGAGTATTTCTGATATACTGCATCTATTTTAAAATATCTTTTCAAAGGGTATCTGCAATGTACATGGTGTTACCTATATGGAGCTGGCATTGTTATGTTTACTGCTTATGCAGTGGGACACAGCAGGATATTTGTATCTTTCATCAACTTGTGGAGTGACAGATTGAGGGCCTTTGGATCCTGATAAGAGGTCTGTCAGAGTTTGGTGTTAGTTTGTAGTTCTTAGATTGCCTTCCAATTGCTCCTGTTAAAGTGCCTGGTCCTTAGTAAGTAAACTTACAAGGGGACGCGTATGGCCGATGAACCTTTTGGATTGCATGGAATATCCTAATTATGTAGTGATCAATGGCATCAATAATCAGCATAACCAACCAATGACATTTTAATGAGAACAACTAAAACCATCTATTCATGAATAACCACAACTCGGTGAAGCGTTTAACAATTTTTATTTCCCTATTAGTTACAATATTAAGTCATCAAATTAGATAAAACTTTATTCAATCAACTCAGAATTAGTTCATTAATGAACACCAATAACATAATCTAATCAGAAGCTGAGGAAATATATGCTTGAATGCTCCAATGTAAGCCAATAAACGATTACACAGCATGAACAACCGAGTTCAGCAAGTAGTTCGTCAGTCATTTGTCACCGTCAACGTCACCCCTAGAAAGCCTGCCTAACCAGGATTAGCATTAGCATGTGGGCTTCATGCAAAACAATTTAGAGAAAATATAAATTTAGAAAACATCTTTCTACAAGGAAAACTATAAAACAGCGCACTTGGTACCTAGAAGAAAAGGCACAAGTTAGTCAGTCACAGTGTCATAGCTACCTGTCCACGGAATGGATCAGCAACAAAGTCAGTCCTCGTCTTCCGGTCATCAATAGATCAGCAACGCATCAGGCTCTCAAGAGTATGAGCCCAATGACCGAGCCTCAAACCGCATCAACTGACGTCATCAATGTCTCCCCTCGCATCTGCCTAAATTCTCCCGCATCTGAAATTTTAGCCCCTTGTCGTGACTTTTTATTAGGGTCTCCCAGTCCATCCCCCTGATTTCCAATTGGTCAGTCAGTCAGCAGATATGACTTTAACATATAACATTAATTTACCAAATCTATAAAATTTAATATTAGTCCGTTCACAAGACGTGGATTGGTCCACTATACGATGTCCTCATCATCCGTCTCTTCAGGTATCAAAAATGTTGCATGTTCCTCTTCAGTCAGTGCTTCCATTGTTCAAGTCCTGGGAAAGTACATTTAGCCTACTCTACACATAATTGTATCAAATTGTCTTCATCATCTCCTGTCCGCCGGTACATTGCAGACAATTCTAGCTAAGCAACTTTACCATCGGGTGGTTAAGGGTCAGGCTATGCATTTGCTTCTCTACAGCCTGTTAGTATTTCAGCCCTTCTTGTGAGGACTGGAAAGGCTAGGCCTTATCCTCGGCCAAGTAAACTCTACAAATTAATACAAAACATAGGTTATACATTTCGATATTACTACATTATTCTTATACATTTTCATTATTTCACACAACTTCAGTTATATTTAGTACAATTTCATATAAGTGGCTGACATGCCCCATGGGCACATTTTCAAACGTGCACATTATTTTCTATATTATTAATTTCTCTATGAGCTTTTCATTAATCAAACACACAGACATTCATTAATAATTTTCTAATTAGCATATTTGCACCAGCAGTACAATTCACCATAAAACTGACAAACGTTGATGCTGACTGCCCTATTTGTGTTTCAGTCTAGGTGGGAAAAATTATGATTCCTTCTTCACTGCTACAATCTGCTGCTTCAGCACGCGAAGCTCACTGAAAATGTGGATGAGCTGAAGGCATCACAGTGTCTTTAAACTGCACCAAGATACTGTGTTAAGATTCAATGAGGCTAGCCCCGATCCTGGAACTGGCTGCATCATGGCCATGATGGGTGGAGCTCCCTCTTTTCCTGCACTGACTAGAAATATTTATAACATAAGCAATACATACATTTGCTAACATGAAGCAAAATGTGCATAATGTGGAAAGGTGAAATGTAAGCAATATATACTGAATAGAACACTTTTTTTTAAAAGGAAAGGCTATGAAAAAATAAATTGGAAAGATGAGAATCTTTAAATTTGTATTTTTAAAATATATGGGCAAGCAGAAGTAAAAATGTAGTTGAGTTGTGCATCTCTGTGTGAAATGCTGAAAAGGTTGATGAGACAAGCAACAGTCGTGTTACTGTACCTGCTGTATTAGGGAAGTTTGCACTGTGGATTTGATTTGTGTGTAAAGGAAGCTTGCATCACTGATGTCTTCACTGTACCTCTTGTGTGTGAGCGAAGCTTGCCTTTCTCCTGTGGTGCTGAATCCAGTCTGTCTGTGTAATGGAAACCTCCACTGCAGCCCTTGGTGTGAATATTCTGAGTGATACAAGGAAAGCTTCCACTGGAACAACTTGTACTTTACTTTATTTGCGAGTGAAGTTTTCATTTCTGACCCTCTATCCCAGTTTAATGTATAAGGAAGCTAACTCTCTGGTTACCTCCTGTTTCTAGCATGTGTGTATGTGAAAAGCCTACTTCTATACCTGCACAGGGCTGCATGAGAGTTCCAAGTGGTTCCACTGTACTGCAGAATATCGATAACACAAATATCGTCACATGCAAATATCATTACTACAATATCGAGACCTAGAATACCAACAATACATTAAATCTATGTAAAATTCCAAAATGTTGAAACACAAAATATCATCAGCAACAATATCGAAAAATGTAAATATTGAGAATAAAAACATTGCAAAACACAACATTGACAAACCTATATTTATTATTAACCACCACAAAATATTGACAACCAATAATATTCCCATTAAAAACACTTGCATAAAAAAAAAGAAATGTAAACTTTAACAGACACACTTAAAATGCAATGTTAAATCTAAACTTATTACCAACAACTACGTGATGTAAAAAAATCAATTAAACCAAACACAACAATATGTAAAAAAATACAACCAACCACGTCAGACAATTAACAAACCACAATAAAATAATGAACTTTCTTACTATCCATGTGCCTGCAACCTAAGAAGAAGCCAACCACACTGCCAACAAATGTAAAAACCACTACAAAACAAAGTAAAGAACCAAATTGTAACATAATTACCTAATTGCCCAACTTCCATTCTCCTTCTTTCAACTTGCTCAATTTTTTAAAACAAATTAACCACAATACTAATATATGTAACGTCTCTTCTTGTATTACGAGTGCAGTCCTATCACGAGAACTAAGGCAAAAAAGAAAATACAAGCTAAAGAAAAGAAGCAAAAAAAAAATACCTGAAAAAAACAAAAAGAAGACTGCTTCTAAAAGGAAGTATTAAACACAAACATGCAGTTCAGCTGTGTAATTCATTTCTTAAACAAACAATACAAAACAATATTTAATATCCATATTTTTTAATCTAATACAGACTCTACTATGTCCAAAGAAGCAAGATACACTTTCTCAGAAAGGAAAGCCCCTGCTAACACGCTTAGGCTACACCTACAACCCAAGTAAGTAACAGAAAAAAATGTACAGTGTGCAAATGCATGAAATGCTATTCAAACGGTTGCCATGGCCAGGTAATGGGGTGGCAATTGTTGCAGATTAAGACGTAGAACACACCATTGAGCATAACTACCGGTCAGATATGTCTGGAATAGCAGTCAGAAATATAGTACAAGACCTTAAAGAAGTTTCCACAAGTTCTAAAGCTCTAAGTGGAGCAGTATATGTATTACATGTAAATAAATCCCTGCCAACTGCATTGCATAACTCCCAACTGTGTCTAACTTTAAAAAAAACATGATATCTCGAAAGAGACATGCTGACAAAATAACAGCCCCAGCATCTAAACCCTATGTTGAGATACACATCTCTGAAAGTCTATGCCTTACCCACACAAGAGAATTGTATCCTATTTGAAAATGAAAATAATGAAAAGCAAATTTTCATATTTGCAACAGAAGAAAAGTAGCAAACATTAAAACAGTGCTCCACTGGTTAATGGATGGCACATTTAAAACATGTCAACCTTTCTACCAATTATATACAATGGACCTTTTTTACATGACAATAATATACCATTGTCATATGCTTTACTACCCAATAAACATTTAAACACCCATTCTTAAAAGTTTAATGGAATAAAAGAAAACTGTAAAAAAGTTTTTGTTTGCTCAGCAGTAGGCAAGAAGTATCTACACTTGTGGAGATATATTAAGGACAGAGCTCTCCTGAAAAAGGCATGTTGCCAAAACTTGTAGAGAGCATGATAAAGAGTGACATTAACACAGATAAGTGTGAGCAATATAAAGAACTACAGAAATAGAAACAAGTATGGAGGATAAACATACAGTGGAGGATCATCCACAAAAGGTAACTGGACAATAATGATAGAAAATGATGTAAATAGGTTAATACGGATTGTTGGATTATGTAGTTACCCTTTTTTTTCAAAAGATACTTTTTCCACTTCCTCAAAAAGAACTATGACACGTGCAATTGGGGACAACAATTGTTCTTATTATCATTTTAATGTTTGTTTGAGAATGCTTTAGTATGATTGAGGGTTGAGTCAGCGGTGTGCATGATGGTGCAGAGCAATGAATGTTAAGAGGTTGACTTTTATTGTTCAGTACACTATGGGGGTCATTCTGACCCTGGAGGTAAATACCGCCAGGGCGGAGGTTGGCGGTAGCACCGCCAACAGGCTGGCGGTGCTCCGCCGGGCATTCTGACCGCGGCGGTACAGCCGCGGCCAGAAGCGGAAAGCCGGCGGTGTACCGCCGACTTTCCGCTGCCCATGGGAATCTGCCATGGCGGCGCAGCTTGCTGCGCCGCCATGGGGATTCTGACACCCCATACCGCCATCCTGTTCCTGGCGGTTCGCCCGCCAGGAACAGGATGGCGGTATGGGGTGCCGTGGGGCCCCTGGGGGCCCCTGCAGTGCCCATGCCAATGGCATGGGCACTGCAGGGGCCCCCGTAAGAGGGCCCCACAAAGAATTTCAGTGTCTGCTTTGCAGACACTGAAATTCGCGACGGGTGCAACTGCACCCGTCGCACCTTCCCACTCCGCCGGCTCCATTCTGAGCCGGCGTCCTCGTGGGAAGGGTGTTTCCCGCTGGGCTGGCGGGCGGACTTTCGGCGGTCGCCCGCCAACCCAGTGGGAAACCCAGAATGACCGCCGGGGTCTTTTGACCGCGGTACGGTCTTCTGGCGGTTCCCGCTTGGCGGGCGGCGGTTTTCTCTGAAGCTATAATGTGAGAATTTTTTTAATAGAGTATGGTGTATTATCTTTGAATTTTTTATTAAAAAATAATTTAAAAAATGTAAAGTAAATGTGAAGGTTGACAGAGTTTTTGTGAAATTAGAAACTTGGAAACATTCATGCCACCCCCATTCTGAAAACAATGCCATTAGTGAACCAAAAGGCAAGTAATTTGTCAGGCGCAGCTTGTGTCTAGCCTTAGCTGTCATATAATTAGAACAACATTATAGTATATTAAATAAAACACAAGAGAAGGTTTTGTGTAGCACAAATCCTGAACTTATGTATTTCAAGGGTTGCTCATGTGGCACTGATGAAAAAGGAGGCAAAGTAAAATTAACCAATTGCCTAGGATCACACAGTTTAGTCAAATGGGGAAGCCAGAACTGATGCCAGGTTTTCTGGTTTGACATTTAGCAATTTAGCCACCAGATGCATATCTCTTTCCTTTTCACATTTTACACTAGACGTTAATGCTTTGTCTTTAATTCTTGGTGCATGAGAATAGAGTGTCAGTGGCAGAGCACACATAAAGGCTTGGTTTGATGTCCACGCCATGCATCTGCTTCGTGTTCCCTCATGCCCACCTTTCATCACCCTGACCCTTGCCCTGCTGCCATCAGTGCGGCCCTTGGGCATGCCACAGACAATATTTTATGGCCCCTGGGGGAAAGTTTTGCGAATACCCATGCTCTACATAGTACTCAAAATAACACTACCAAAACGACAACTACATACTCTAAACTAAACTCACAAACATTAAAAATAATATTAAATGAAAAAGTCTTGACTTTCCCCACAGCAGGCTCAATCGGCACTGGCAATCACTGCTTCAAACTCTAAGAAAATATAAAAATCATACACCCTGTAGAAAAAGAAGGCGTCTCAGTAGAAATAAATCAAAATGCCAAACATCTAAAAATGCCAAACATCCACAGAAGCCAAAGGAAATAAAATATAAATATGTCATTATACTTTTAAAAAGTAATGCAAATAAAAAATGTGAAAAAATGTTTAAAAAGTGTCTAAAATGTATGTTTTGTTATGTAAAAGATAATACATGTGATTTGTTTGCAAACAAACTAACATATTTGTGTAAATGATTATTGTGAATGTAACAAAACTCCTAAAAAGGTCATCAAAAAAGTATATTATGAAAATAGTTAAATCAAAGGTACATTTCTACATTCTACATGTCAGAAACGTAAGAATAAACAAAATGAACAAAATGAAAATGTATGACGTGAATATTATTAAAATTTTAATTTAAAAAAGCAAATGATAAAAATGCTCTTTCTCTCTCTCTCTCTCTCTCTCTCTCTCTCTCTCTCTCTCTCTCTCTCTCTATATATATATATATGTATATATATATAATTCTTTACATGGTGAAACATGATTGTATTTAAAAACATCAGGCTGCCTAAAAACTATATATTATACTGTATACACTACATAAAAAATTAAAACAAGGATTTATATATTTAAGTAATAATTAAAATAAATGTGATATACTAGAACAAAAGTGATGCCACTTCCTGTCAACAGCCTGTTCTCTGCATGACTATTTGCCATCTGTGATTGCATTGTGTAGGACACAATCTTTGCCAGTTCCAAAACTTCCAAATGCCTCATCTCGCTGTCTCCACTCCCTTTGATGATCACTTTAATCTTTAAACCCACTGCTTTCAGTTCCAGTCGAACTGCCTGCATGGAGACACTCACTCTCAGGTCTAGCAGGCTTTCTCCCTCCTGGTTTCCAATATGAAATGGTTCATGTAATATACACTGTACCCTGTGCAGCAACAGTGAGGGAAGTGTGACCCTTGTACACCCGTTCAAGGGCATAACCCGAAACCTTGACATACCACCGCACTTTGCACCATACCTCTAATGGCACCATGCAGGAAATGTGAGCCCCCTTACACCCATTTCTTCATCCAACTATTCGGCAATTAATTTGCCATGCCATCCATGCACCTATCCTTTCCTACATTCCTTTCCCCCTTCCATTCATTCTTGCACAAATCCATCATTTTAGCCTTCTTCGGTCCTTCCGTCCAGTCCATTCTCCTTTGCAAAGACTCTTTCACCCTTTGAAACATCGATCCTTCCACCCTTTCTTCGCCTGTCCTACCTTTTTTAACTCATTGTTCCTTTCATGGTTCCATTGTTTCACTCCCTTTCACTTCTCCTTTCATGCGTTCCTTTCATTCTTCCTTTTATGTTACCTAACCTTCCTTTCATCTTTCCTTCCTTCCTTTCACCCTCTCCTATCATCCTTTTTTGCTTCCCTCTCTACCCATATTTCTGCTTTTCTCCATTTTGTACATTTTATTTTTTGCTTTTCTCTCTTTTAGTGACTTTCTACTTGCTTCTCTGTCTCTTTTTCTCTATTTTTATAACTACCCTTTCTATGTCTCCCGCACTCCCCTGAGCTCATTTGGCAGCCACCGGCCCACACATAAAGATTTAATGCATGTAGGTGGTATGTATGTGGTATTTGTACACACAGCCAAAAAGTCAGGGGGGTGCTGCACAGGGTCAAAGGCAAAGGTACAGCCAACAGGTGACAGGAGAGACAGCTGGGTTTCAGATTGTTACTGCATTGTTATGGAGTGTTCTTTAAAGAGGTATGTCTTCAACTTTTTCCTAAATTGGAACAGTGTTGGGGTATACTTTATGGATACAAGGATGTCCTGGGTGCTTTTTACATGTCTTAGGGGCTGATTATGAGTTTGTTGTTTTTTTCTCACCTCTAGGTATAGGAATACAGAGTTACATTTCGGATTATCAAACTTGCCAGAATTTAACAGGGAAAATGTGTGCAGTATTTACTATACCTTGCAGATTTTTGTGTGTCAATCTGCATTCCCCAAAAACTCAGAATATGTGCTATTTGTTGAAACACAGTCAAAAACACCTACAGTGTATCATTTATGAGGTGTGATAAATTGCAACCATACCCAGAATCGGTCATATTTGCTAGTGTGATGATGGTCTTGCTGTGGGTGTGCTGACAGCCACCAGAGGTGGTCCGCAAGATAAGGTGGGTGCTGGTCACGACCTAATACGCATTTTGGGATCCAGCTTACCAGGTTCTGAGGCCCAGTGGTTACTGCCTACTTTAGCTGCCAGAGTGAGGTGATCACAACACCAATGCATCTGTTTTAGAGTAAACAAACGCCTTTTTCGTGTGTCAGTAACCTCCTGCCGTGGGATGGTGTGCAGGAGACTTGCAGATCAATGATCAATTCAGCTTTGAGTGAGGACCCATTTTCAGATAAACATAGACGAAGGACAGCAGCCCTCCGCTAATAACCCCCTTCCTTGCATGTTTCCTTCCTTACAAGTTAAAGCGAGGAATAGGGTTCCAGGTGGCCTACCCCACGGTATAATCACATCAGGGTCAGATCAAGTAGGAGCAAATCATCTGCAGAGGAGCATTTAAACCCCCAGAGTGCCAACTTTGGTGGAAACATCCTTCCACGTTTTACAGATGCCGGAGGACAACAGGGATGCCATCATTCGCCACTGTTTAATCTCATTTGAGGCAGTCTTGTGGTTCAGGAAGTGGGTTCACACTTTACTACTTATGCCACTAATACATTGAAAAGATTACCAGCGATCACACATTTGACTGGCTTTGATCACAACGTTCGCCTTTAGAATTGTGTTTGCCTTTTGCTTTCTATTTTTTAAAATATCAGTTTGATCGTACTCTGTGCTACAAGCAAGTGCTCGTTCTCGAGGGTATTGCAAATGGCGTGCGAGTGTGTAAGGTCAGGTTTCAAAAATGTTCATGTTGCTGGGCAATCGCTTTTACATTTGGAAGTTGCAGTAGTGGCAAAGCCCGATCAAGTACAAAATTGGCATTTGTGGCGAGAATCGTGGGCTGGTTACCGATGCTACCTCAGCGGGCTCTCATCACCTGAAATGTAAAAGATTGGAGGTGAGAAAATACCTTCTCCCCAAGCGCACATCTGTGGAACTCACAGAAAAAAATGAATGTCATGTTTTGACAATTATATATCCACATCTGTCATCTGTTCAAGCCGCCGTGATTTGCATGGTAATGAACTGCAACTGTATTTTTTTTTCTTTTTTATTCTAAACAAGTTGAGTGGGCTGTTTCACATTTTATCCTATTTATGTGTTTAGAAGCCGCGATGATGGTAGGTGTGCTGGATACCGCTGCAGCTGAAGCAGTTATGATTTGATGCGGGAATAAGGGTACCGGGCGCCATTTTTTGCGTCTGTTTTCTTGGGGACTGGGTGAATGGTCGCACAACGGATGCGACTCCCGGTATCTGCAGAGTCCAGACATCAATAGTGCACTCCAGCGGAAGCCACCAGGATAATCTCTCTTGATTTTCAGACTAACCTACAATCACCTGGCACTTGGAGTCGGCATCAAAATTAAATGAATTTTGTTAAACTAAAAACCAACTAAACTCAGAACCCGTATCGCTGTATTTATTTTTGACGCAAGAAATTGGCTAACTCCACAGGAAAACCCATGTTTGCAGATTTATTAACATTGCTACTCCACCCCACCCCTTCCCAAACAATTTAGACATTTTTGGAAAATACGGTGCAGAGCTGAGGCTTTTATCATTCTGACTGGTTGATCATGGGGTCAAAAGCTGCAATCCCAAAACAAGCGGATTTTCAATTTAACATGGGAATCCACAGTCAGGGGCGCCCCCTCCACTATGGCGGAGGAGCGTCACCCCACTGACGAAAAGCAGAAAAATAGAGGGAAAATAAAATTATTTTATTATCCCTTCATTTTTCCACTTTTGTAGGGTGGGGCGAGGCCAGGCTCCTCCACATCAAGTGGAGGAGGAGCGGTTTGTGCGCTTCTAAGTCGCATGTCAGTTTGGGCGGCCAACCAAGGCTCGCCAAACTGACATGCACACTTAGAAACTCTCCACCCGGCTGTATTTTACAGCCTGGTGGAGACCAAACGCAGTGCCCCACTCTCCCCCTAAGCGGCATTTCTGCCAACTCAGGCCAGTCCCAGCACTTCTTTCATGCTGTATAACAGCATGAAAGAAGCGACATGATTAGTTAGGGAGAGAAGACAAGGTGGCTGGAGCGGAGTGGTGCATAATGGAGGGGCAGGTAAGTTTTTTTTAAATTTAACTCCCCCCCCCCCCCCCCCCCCGCACACCTACTGCTCCGTGCGCTGGCCCCAGCTCCACGTGCTGACCCCCCCCCACCCCTTCCTGGTAGCAGCTGTGACTGTCCACAGGTGCAAGTTGAACCATGAAAAACTGAACTGGTATTGGAAAAGCTAGTAGGTCTGGCTTGAATTTTGATTTCTGCTTAAAAATGTTTAAACGCCTGCTGCACTAAAAAAAATATATTTTGGTATAGAATACATTTTGAGATAACTAATTTAACTTGTGAGGTAATTCAGTGTGCTCTTGTGAAAACAAGTCCCTCACACATTACAAAGCTAGAAATCCATAAGAGGTGGAATGATACACCAAACTAGCCTATGATATTAGGTGAGTCCAGAATACTTCTGTAGTTGGTTCCAAAGTTCAGCCTGTGTATATTTTAAATAATTTATAACAATAGGTCGAAGGACTACTGCACTGCCAAGCCAGATCTAAAATCAGCTGAATGAAAGAACAAACTTGACAAACATGGCTGCCTGCATTCGGTATCTTTTAGTGATTTAGTGTATCTTGGGTGGAATCACCTCTCAGGGGTTACAGCCAATCACAATCTTTGTAAGCGTGTTGCTCTTTAGTTTGCCCTTTAAACATCACCTCTACATCCCTCATCCTCAACCCAGTCTTTACCTATGAGGTTTAGTTACCTAGTCCCAGGACAGGAAACAAAAGAGGAAATGCTAGCTGACCACACCCACCCTCAACTGGGTACTATAACAGTGCAGGGCTCCCCCAGTACTTTGTGTTATTTTTCTTGTCTTTCTCACTTTAGATAGGGAATATTGGAGTAGGTGCTGGGCATGTACTCCCTTTGGAGTAGGAGTTTATGTCTCCCTGCAGGGCTCGGGGATATTGTTCCTACCAACGTGGGATCTATGCCAAAGGGGAGTTTGGACCTGATCTCCTGGCAACCTGTTCAGTATACGGGCGAGGACGTGCTTCTGAACTTCATTTCTATGTATGGGAACAAGGTTAGTGCTGGAGGATTGTTTCAGGTGTATTCAGAACGTTATGGTTGCTTACCCCATATGGATGGCTTCTTTCTCCTTGGCATTTATTCAGTTGTTATTCCTGATGTGCTTGTGTCTGTGCATGTGCATAATACTTGATCTTGGTGCATTTATTCCTGCTCTTGTGCGATGCCAAGACACTTCTTCTTCATACATGCGGTATGCCCGCTTGATTGAGCAAGGTTAGCGCACTACTGTTTTTCGGATGATTCTCGCACCCAGGTCAAGTGTGCATGATTGGGCGTTAAGATTTTTTTCCACAGGCTTATAAGGTGAGTGGCTGGGGCATATTTCTGGGTGTGTGCTTTTAATATTGCAGGATTATGGGAGTTTTTCTGCTTTTGTCAATTTAAATCCTGAGTTTAAGAAGAGGCATTTATCCCCTCCTCCTGCTAGAGGCTCTTTCAGTGAATCTTCATCTCCTTTCCCACCTAAAATAAAGAAATCGTCACTAGATGGTGAAATGATCAGGGGATTGGTGTTGGAGACACCGGCGTCTTTAAAGATGCAGAAGGAAGTAAGTAATCAGGTTGATCAGGAAAGCTTGTATTCTGATCTTTTGGGCTCAGATTTATCAGGGGGTTCTTCCCCTCCTCCTGATCACAAAGGAATGTCTTTTTCTAAGGACATAGTACCAGATTGACTTTTCTTTATCATGAGCTGCATGGGTTTTCCTTATGTGGAGGTAGCTGAATCTTCCAAGGATGCTGTCCTGAACCAGTTTAAGAAGCCTGTTAATATTGTGGTTTCCAGCGAACAGCATATCCTTGATGTGGTTCTGACCGAATGGAAGACCTTGATAAGATAAATTCTCCTCACTTTATGTCACGATTATACCCATTGGCAGTGATGGAGGAGAAGCTTCCAGACTCAGTGCATGTAGACTCTGTGGTGGCTATCCTTGTGGATCATTCCTCTATGGTTGAGGACAGTGCTCTTAAGGATCCAGCAAACAAGACATTTGACAGAGCCCTTAAGGTTTACTCTAGTTTCCACATGGCCCTTCGTAGTGTGATTTATGGAGCTTATACTGCACAGTCTTTATTATCTAATTTCAAGGAACTTTTCAGATCTATCCAGAGGGTAGTCAGTGCCCCGACTTGGTGGAAAACATGAAGAAACAGGTCGAACCATTATCTGATTTCAAGGAACTTTTCAGATCTATGCAGATGGTACTCAGTGCCCCGGCTTGGTGGAAAACATGAAGAAACAGGTCAAACCATTATCTGCCATCTCCTTTGATGCTGTCCGGGCAGCTGCACTATCGCGTAGCACATCTGTAGCTGCAAGACAGAATCTTTTCTTAAAAGATTGGGATGCAGACTCTGTTAAAAAGACTGCAGTTTTGAGAATGCCCTTCAAAGAAGATAAACTCTTCGGGTCTGAGTTAGAGGAAAATCTACATAAAAAGAGAGGAAGCATTCATTTTCTTTTCGCAAACAGGCTTTCCCTAAAATTTATTTTCAATATAAGATCAGAACTTTCAGACATTCTTCTAGGAGGCAGCAGAGAATAGACCAAAGATCGAGAACCCAATCTGGATTCTACTCCAGGAAGTTTTAGCAGAAGGGCTAACTGGATCCACAGAACACCAATCGACACTCCTGACGATCCCGGAATGGTGGTAGCAGATGGTTCCAAGTACAAGGTTGGAAGCAGAATCCAGTACTTTTAACAGGTATGGCAGTCAACAACTTTGAACAGATGGGTTCTGGAAATAATCCAGCAAGACTACGAAATCGAGTTTGTCTCCCCTCCAGTCCCGTCAAGAAGCCATTGTCACCCTGGTCTCTCAAGTATCAGGTGGCTTTGAAGGAAGGCATTCTTTCATTAATTCAAAAGAGAGCTATTGTTCCACTCCCGAGAGAAGAGAGAGAAAGGTTGTACTCATTTGTGTGTTTGGTTCACAAGGCCAATGGAGTTTTTCGGATTGTCATACAGCTGAAATCCTTGAATACGTTTCTAAAGATGAGTACTTACAGAAGATCATGCCTCTGGCAGAGTCAAAAACCTGGTTAGCCAAGCTTGACTTATTGGACTGTTATCTGCATGTCCCGATGTGCAATTAGCATCAAAGGTTCCTCCGGTTTTGTGTGTGGAGCAAGCATTGGCAGTACATAGGGCCGTATTTATACTCCGTTTGCGCCGAATTTGCGTCGTTTTTTTCGACGCAAATTCGACGCTAAACTAACGCCAACTAACGCCATATTTATACTATGGCGTTAGAGGCGAATAGCGCCAAAGTTCCCGGAATGTGCGTCATTTTTTAGCGTGAACCCCTTCCTTGCGTTAATGATATGCAAGGGAGGCGTTCCCGTCTAAAAAATGACTCCCAGGCCTTTACGTGGTATTTATACTCCCGGGCAAAAGAGACGCCCGGGAGTGGGCGTGGCTAAAAACGGCGCATTTGCGCCGCTTTGTAACGCCTGGGTCAGGCATGGCGTTAAGGGACAAGTGGGCTCAAAATGAGCCCAGAGTGCCCTCCCCTGCCCCCAGGGACCCCCCCTGCCACCCTTGCCCACCCCAGGAGGACACCCAAGGCTGGAGGGACCCACCCCAGGGACATTCAGGTAAGTATATTTTTATTTTTTTTTAATAATTTTTTTTGGCATAGGGGGGCCTGATTTGTGCCCCCCTACATGCCACTATGCCCAATGACCATGCCCAGGGGACAGAAGTCCCCTGGGCATGGCCATTGGGCAAGGGGGCATGACTCCTATCTTTACAATGATAGGAGTCATGTTGATGGGGGATGGGCGTCGAAAATAAATGGCGCAAGTCGGGTTACGACGATTTTTTCGACGTAACCTGACTTGCCCCATTTTAAGACGCCCATGCGCCATTTTCCCCCTACGCCGGCGCTGCCTGGTGTACGTGGTTTTTCTCGCGCACACCAGGCAGCGCCGGTCTGCTTGCGCCGGCTAACGCCATTCAATAAATACGGCGCCCGCATGGCGCTTCAGAATGGCGTTAGCCGGCGCAAAACTTTTTGACGCTAAACTGCGTTAGCGCAGTTTAGCGTCAAAAAGTATAAATATGGGCCATAGTTCTTTTGTTTGGGCTCCAATCCTCTCTGAGAGTATTTACAAAGATGGAGGTCCCTCTGGAAGCACATCTTCATCTCAAAAGAGTGTCAATATTCCCATATCTCGATGACTGGTTAGTCCAAGCTCCATCAATTTTGACTCTCAAACATCATATTTCAATCAATCATGGTATTTGTAGAGCGCGCTACTCACCCGTGATGGTCTCAAGGCGCTGGGGGGGGGGAGGGGGTCACTGCTGCTCGAAGAGCCAGGTCTTGGGGCGCTTCCTGAAGGCGAGGTGGTCCTGGGCAGTCCTGAGGTGGGCAGGGAGGGAATTCCACGTCTTGGCTGCCAGGTAGGAGAAGGATTTCCCTCCAGCGTTGGTTCGGCAGATGCGAGGGACGGCGGCGAGAGCGAGGCTGGTAGAGCAAAGTTGACGGGTGGGCGTGTAGAAGGCGAGGTGGCTGTTGAGGTATTCGGGCCTTTGTTGTGGAGGGCTTTGTGTGCGTGGGTGAGGAGCCTGAAGGTGATCCTTTTGTTGACGGGTAGCCAGTGCAGGTGTTTCAGGTGGGCGGAGATGTGGCTGTGGCGGGGTATGTCGAGGATGAGGCGTGCAGAGGCGTTTTGTATGCACTGAAGACGTTTCTGAAGTTATGCGGTGGTTCCTGCGTATAGGGTGTTTCCGTAGTCCAGGCGACTTGTGACGAGGGCGTGGGTCACAGTTTTTCTGGTGTCGGCGGGGATCCGGCGGAAGATCTTTCGGAGCATGCGGAGTGTGTGGAAGCAAGAGGACGAGACGGCGTTGACTTGCTTGGTCATGGTGAGAAAGGGGTCTAGGATGAATCCGAGGTTGTGTGCGTGGTCTGAAGGGGTCGGTGCGGTGCCCAGGGCCGTGGGCCACCAAGAGTCGTCCCAGGCGGACGGGGAGTTTCCAAGGATGAGGACTTCCGTCTTGTCTGAGTTCAGCTTTAGGCGGCTGAGCTTCATCCAATGCAATGTCTTTCATTCCATCCTGTAGGTTGGCTTTGGCGGTGGCTGGGTCTTTGGTGAGGGAGAGTATCAGCTGGGTGTCGTCGCCGTAGGAGATGATGTTGATGTTGTGTTTGCGAGCGATGTTGGCGAGGGGGCTCATGTAGACATTGAAGAGAGTAGGGCTGAGCGAGGAGCCTTGCGGGACGCCGCAGATGATCTTGGTGGGTTCCGAGCGGAAGGGCGGGAGGTAGACTCTTTGGGATCGGTCCGAGAGGAAAGAGATGATCCAGTCCAGGGCCTGTCATCGGATTCCAGTGGAATGGAGGTGGGTTACTAGGGTGCAGTGGCAGACAGTGTCGAAGGCAGCCGAGAGGTCAAGGAGGATGAGGGCGGTTGTTTCTCCGTTGTCCAGCATGGTTCGGATGTCATCGGTGACTGCGATGAGGGCGGTTTCCGTGCTGTGGTTGGCCCGAAAGCCGGACTGGGAGGGGTCGAGCAGGTTGTTGTCTTCGAGGAAGTTGGTCAGTTGCTTGTTGACGGCCTTCTCGATGACCTTGGTCGGGAAGGGGAGGAGCGAGATGGGGCGGAAGTTCTTCAGGTCGTTGGGGTCTGCCGTAGGTTTTTTCAGGAGAGCGTTGACTTCCGCGTGTTTCCAGCTCTCGGGGAAGGTGGCAGATGCAAACGAGCTGTTGATGATGCTCTGGAGATAGGGGGCGATGATGGCGTCGGCTTTGTTGAAGATGTGATGTGGGCACGGGTCCGAGGGGGCGCCGGAGTGGATGGTGTTCATGGTGGCTCTAGTTTCTTCGGTGCTGATGGGTGTCCAGGCGTTGAGGGTGATGGTTGGGGCTGTGAGATCCGTGGTGATCGGCGGGGTCTGTGGTCCGAAGCTGTCGTGTAGGTTGGTGATCTTTCGATGGAAGAAGGTAGCGAGGGAGTTGCAGAGTTCTTGTGAGGGTGTGATGGAGTTGGAGCTGGCGTTGGGATTGGAGAGCTCTTTGACGATGTTGAAGAGTTCTTTGCTGTTGTGGGTGTTCTTGTCCATTCTCTCTTTGAAGGATGCTCTTTTGGTGGAGCGGATCAGCTGGTGGTGTTCGCGGGTGGCGATTTTGAGGGCTGACATGTTTTCTGCGGTGTGTTTTTTGCGCCAGGTTTTTTCGAGGGTACGGCAGGTTTTCATGAATTCTTTGAGGGCGTCTGTGAACCAAGGAGGTTTCCTGATGTTGGTCTGTCTTGGGTGGCTTCTGAGGGGGGCGAGGTTGTCGGCGCAGTTGGTGATCCACTGTGTGAGGCTGAAGGCTGCGTTGTTGGCGTCGGAGGTGATGGCAGGTTGGTTATGGTTGAGAGTGGAGAGTAGCTGTTCTGTGGAGATTTTGTTCCAGGGTCTGCGGGTGATAGGTTGTGTGCAAAGGCAGTGGGTCTTGCGTCTGAATTGCTACTCTATGCCATCATGGATTCTCGTTGACTCTTTTCAAGTGCCATCCCTTCCCCTCCAGGGATCTTCAGTTCATTGGGGCAGCGCTCAACACTCAGCTGGCAAGATGTTTCTTCCCATGGACAGGATGATACAGCTCCAAGAATTGCTAGGAAATCTTCTCATGAACAAGTCTGCCTCTCTTTTCCCATGGTTGAACGGACAAGGTCATATGGCAGGAGCTGTTTTCATGGTGCCATGAGAAAGACTTAATATGAGACCCCTGCTGTACCATTTCCTATACTATGGTGCTCTGTTAGTCAAGAACCTCAACCATGTCATTCCTGCATCCCCAGATATCAAGTGTGCTCTGTAGTGGTGGATGGACTGGGACAACCTCTGCAAGGGACTAGTTAGGCATCCAGACTCTTCAATAATAGTGACAATGGATGCCAGTGCTAGGGGCTGGGGAGCTTCATTGGGATCTTTGACAGTTCAGTCAAAATGGTCTGGGGCAGAAGGACGGAGGTCATCCAATTGGATATGGTTGATGGCTTCCTCCATGCTTTTTATCTTTTCAGTCAATATCTGTTCCACCACAATGTGTTGATAAGATCAGACAACACAGTGACAGTGGCATGCACTAATCATAGGGAAAGTACCCACTGCTGATTGCTAAATGAGTTGGCCTGTAATTTGTGTCAGTGGTACACATCAGGGGTCCCAACAATGTGATGGCAGACACCTTGAGTGGGAAGTTTTCCTCTTCCCGAGATTTGCAACGGACAAAAATCCATATTCAGGGACATTTGCCAGAGGTTTTTCATCCCCTTCCTGGATTTGTTTCCCTCCCAGAGCAATGCTTTTCTTGTGAGGTTTTGCTTAGGAAGGGAGCTTAGAGTGTTTTGCTTAGGGAGGGAGTTTAGGGTGTGGAAGCACTAAGCTTCAAATGGGCCCAGAAACGTATTTTTGCCTTCCCACCTATTTATTTGATTCATAGACTGTTGTGCAGGATTCAGCAGGAGAAGGCCCAAGTAATTGTAGTGGATCCTTACTTGCCCAGATGCAGCTGGTTCCCGCTTCTGAGGTGCACGGCACATTGTTTTCAACGGATCCTCCCTCTATCTCCTGCTCCCCTGAGGTCTTGCATACAGCTACAACTTCATTGACTTTCCCTCTCCATTTGGAGGTTGAAAGGATGAGGTTGGAGGAACAAGGTTTATCTCCCCATCTTATTGATGTTGTACAGAAATCTAGAAGGTCTTCTACTCTTGCCTACTATTCTAAACAATGGAAGGTCCTTGATTTATGGTATTCTGTACAGGGAGTTTTTTTCAGTGGAATATTATGTATCTTCTATTCTTTAGTTTCTCTTAGATGGTTTTCAGAAAAACCTTTCTCTTTCAACTTTGAAATCACAATGGTATGCAATTATGGCATTCCATGTGAAGCATGCCATGGTTAATGGTGCAGGTCCTTTGGTTTCTAGAATATACAAAAGTTTTGCTATCTCTAATCCTTCCATGGAGTTGGGACCTTCCCTTGGTTTTGACGGCATTGCAGAATGCCCTCTTTGAGTCTTTGGAAACAGTGGATCTCAAAGTCCAATCTTTTATGGTCCTGTTCTTGGTGGTTATCACTTCTGCTTGGTAGTTGGGAAAACTCTATGCTCTGCTGTGCCTTCCTCCCTTTATTTCCTTTCTAGGTGATGCAGTGGTACTTTACACAGATCCCACCTTCCTTCCTAAAGTTCTGTTGAAAGTCCATGTTTCTCGGGAGCTTATTCCTTCAAGTTTCTTTTCTGATCCCACTTCTGAAGAAGAATGTAGATTGCATCTGTTGGATGTTAAACATGCTCTCTCAATATACCTTGCCAGGTTCAAGGAATACAGAAAGTCCAATTTGTTGTTTGTCACTTTTTGGCATCCCGGGAAGGGAGAGGAAAGCATCACGCTGGGTTGCTGGATAAAAGAGGCTATGTCCTTGGCTTATCTGGCCTGCAGGGTCATTCCCCAAGAAGTGTGGCTGCCTCTTGTGCAGAATTTAAAGGAGTGGCTTTGGATGAGAATCGTAGAGCTGGAACTTGGGCCTTGGAGCACACCTTTATGAAACATTACAGGCTGCATGAACTTTCATATGGGAACCGGAATTTTGGCTCTGGTGTTTTGCAATCGATATTACCTTCAGGGACGTTTTTTATGTGTTTGCTGGTTGTTTTGGCATTAAATCATTTAGTGTTGCGTCATATCTGGCTCTCCTGGGAGTTATTTTATCAAACATCCTATACGTAGGTACATAGAAGTAATGCCCTGATTACTTACCGGTATTCTTTGTTACTCCTAGTCCTACTCATCCTCAACCCAGTCATTTATTCCTGCCCACTCTGCCTGTTATCACAGTACGTACTGGGGGAGGCATGCACTCTCGAAGGACCCAGTTGAGGGTGGGTGTGGTCAGCTAGCATTTCCTGTTTTGTTTCCTGTTCTGGGATTGGGTAACTAAACCTCATAGGTAAGAACTGAGCCGAGGATGAAGTAAGACTAAGAGTAATGAAGATTACCAGTAAGCAATCAGGGCATCATCCCGTCACCTTGCAACGGGGCAGCACAGAGTTATGACTTTTTTATACACACTCCTGCCTTTACACATTGGGAGGCATTAAAGTGTCTCCTTTTTGTCCCTTTTTCCGTTTTTGCCAAGTGCAGGGTAATTGTCACCATTATCTTCGCCCTAAACCCTCCCTCCAGCCATTCCAAGGGTCCAGTACTGAAACGGCCTCTATTTTTACTCTGTTGACCCCCCACCCATTACTTACATGAACCGTCTGTTATGTTGGTCGAATATACATTTTCCTTCAGTGACACTCTCACGGACAGCATTTGTCCTTAATAGGAATATGGCTGGCTGAGAGCCAGTGAGCTGCTGTATTCACACCAGCATTCCAGAAATATAATGCTGATTGTGGACTAATGATTAGGGTGTAAAACTCTCAGTTTAAAGGTTAAGGTTTCGAATCCTGCTGTCACCATGATCATGTGTCTGCTTAAATCCTGTTCCATTACAAAGAATGTTAAGACTTATTCAATAAACAATTAAACGCGTTTGAACTGTCTCTATAGGCCTAACGTGTTTGTTAAAGGGAGATTAATAGGATTAGGCAACTACTATTTTTTATTGATTAGCAACTATTTTAATTGGCACGCAGAAAATATACTTTTTTTATATATGTCAAGCCCCAAAAAACACAAAGCAACTTCTTAGTCTCTCTCCAGCCCATTGCAAGGCTGTAGTTTACTGGTCTTTATATCCTTCTCACGTCCCCCTGGTTTGTTAGTGAGCCTTTGTGATGTGTGTTACATTTACTTCATCCCCTGGCACCTTTGCTGAAGAGACTAATATTATCTACAGATCAGGTGCAAGCATTAGGTGATGATAAATTACACTTTGAGATTTCATTGCTCCCTATGCCCAGGGCCATTGGAATTCAGTGATTCCCCAGCTGTGGCATAATCATGGAATTACCACATTTGCTACTTAATACACCATCTGTTCTATAAAGTGATGATTTTAACAAAGTACGTTTCTAGCTCAAACTAATCCAAAGTTACAGTCCCTCAAGTATTCCATATTTCATTGGAGTCAGTTTCTGCACAGTGGCAAACTCTTTACCAGGTTGACAAACAATGCTTAATTTGAGCCAGTGCTTTCTGATGCTCATCACTTAATTGTCAAAACTGGAACTTATGACAGTCTTCCACATGTTTCCACTGTTTGTCTAGTTTGAAGATGAACAAGACATTAGTTGTTTATTAATGCAATATACATTAAAAGTTACCAATACTCGCCGTCCAAGCCATTCCTATGGTTTTGGGGGCCTGGAATGGTCTGAATTATCACATTTGTAGGAATGTGATACAGAGTAGCTCTGTTGGCACTGTCATTGACAATGCTGACAGGGGATTTTTTTAAACAAATCAAGCACTGTTGATAGGTCACTTTTTATTTGCTGATTGGTCTATCTAAGCACTAAACTGGCTCTAATGCATGTACCCTTTTAATGTAAGCTGCAACAGCAACCTATACTGGGCATAGAACTGGCAATTTTTTCAAACTTGCCTGGTGAAGTTCCTGATGTAAACAAAAACTGGTGTCATTTATACTTTCCATGCCTTCAGCCATGCAACAACAAAGGAGATATTTTCCTAATACAATTCACCTGGCTAGACACGCAAAATAGCTACAATTTGACTTGTTAAAGTGGCACTTCAGATCCAGGTTAATTTGAAATACTCTGCTCAGACTTCTATTTATTTGCTCTTGGAAACAAAGACAACTTTCTATGTGTACCAGCTTTGATAAAAGGTGCACCTTCTAAAAGAATATTTAAACTAGCAGTGCTATCGTCCATGAACTTTAAGTCCACGTTCCCCCACAGAGCACTGCTCCTGGCACAATCATTCACAGTGCAGGGTTAGAATTGTGGCTGATGTTGGCTATCTAATTCTGCTTAGTCTTTATCTTTGCAAACTGTGATTTCAGCCTGGCAAAATAAACCTTTTGCAAAACCTAAACCTTCCATTTTAATATGTATGTTACCCTAAAATAGGACATAAAAGTCCATAGTGCAGGGTGCATGGGATTTCAAAAGCAGGACATGCATGTTTAAGGTTTTACATGTCCTGGCAGTGAAAAATCTCTAAAGTTGTTTTTCATTGTAGCAAGGCTGGCTCTCCCAAAGAAAAGCAATGGGTTACATTGTAACACTTTATTGTGCAAAACTTCAGTTTGAGACTAGCTAGGAAAATAATTTAAGGACTCATTGGAAAAGAAATGTGAAGTCCAACTTATTGGTCAAGTTGGATTTTAAATTACTATTTTGAAAATGCTACAAGTTAACATTTTCCTGCCTAAGCCAAATGTGCCTTTCTGCTAGTGTCCAGGGTCACCTGAGTCTTCTGTGATGTTATGTGTATTCCTCCCAGACAGTGGACAAAAGGGCATGGGTGTGGGGAGTGGAGGTGAGGGTTTTCCTGACATGGTGGCTAGGGAGGAGCTATGCCCCTGCCCTGATTACACTTCAAAGAGGCCTGTCCTGGCCCAGCCAGAAGAATCTGATACCAGGCCTACCCCACCTTTGTTTCACTATCCAGTTTGAACCCAAACATAGAGAAAAAGGAGAAACTGGCCAGAACCTGTTGTAGGGTTAGACAAAGGGGAATCCCCCACCCTGGAGCTGAGCATAAAAGTCACATTCCCAGAACCAGAAACTCCTTGACCTGTAAAGACTTTAAACAACTGTCCAGCTGCCTGAAACATGATGGAAGACTGGACCTGCTTACCGTGAACCCAGGACCTTTCACAGGCTTGTATGTAATATGCATATTTAATTGAAAACAATCCAGCCACACACAATATAATGTTACTTTAGATTCAAGGGCAGCTCCCCTGCTATAGCGCCCCCCCCCCGCAAGCAGTAGCAGCTGCAAAACTTTTACAACAAAACCATAATAAACTATGTTTATTAAGGTTTTCTTGTAAAAGGGGGGGCCATGGGGCGTGGCAGGGACCTAGGGTGCTCGTGTATGTTTGGCCAGCCGTCTCGGGCCGGCCAAACACACATGCGCACTGGGACCACTCCAACCCAACACTGTGTTGCCAGGTTGAAGACAGCAGGAAGAGACTTCTACTCTGCCTTGGAGCGCTGAGCCAGGGTGCTTCTTCCAATCCTAATGCTGCTTTCATGCTGCCAGCAGCATGAAAGCAGCATTAGGATTGGGTTCAGGGCAGGCCTTGGAGCCTATGTATGCAACTTCTGGCAACCAGAGGAGCGGATCGGAACGGCACGGCAAGAAAGGTAATTTTTTTGAATAATATTTTTTCGTTCCCCTGCCACACTCCGTGCCGCCACACCCCTTTTCCCTTCCGCAAGCCGCGACTGTTTAAACTGTTAAAAAGTGTTCGGATGTTATTCTTAGTATCAATGAGGAATGCACATAACCGCTTGGTGTCATCCATGATGAAGCACAACAAATTATATTATTAATTAAAACGACAAAGGAAAAAGCCTCACTAAAAACACACCTGATTCAACACTATCAAGCAACTGAAATCTCTAACTAAAATTTATATTAGCTTGAAACTTCATGCCAGCATTGCTCAATACAACAGATGCCAAAATATCACCAGAGGCATAAGGATCACATTGAAACCATCAATATGTATGGATATTTCTAAACTGACGTTCACCTGATTTGATATTATATACAGTGCAGGGATTGGCTTGGTCATTAACTTATCTAGATAATGGAATTTTCCAGTTTAAATCCCAGAATCCATTTTAATTAGCTAAGCAAGGCCTTAGTTGATACCAACCAGAAATTAGAAAGTTAGAAAAAGGACCATTGACAAAAACAAATCTGGAAATTCTACCGCGATACATAGGGTTGTAAAAATGATCAAGTATTCAAATGGGCTGACATTTACATAGAATAATGTATAGCGTGGGATAAAAAAGGCAAATGGCATCATAACAGAGTAGGTTCACTGTGACACAGTATTAATGGCATGAGCTGATTTAACAACTCCACCCATGATTCAAGAGATGTCCCCCAGCGAGGGTATTCAAAAGCCATCTATGACATTGCAGAGATTTTTTTAACGGCTAGCCACTCTCAAGAAATCAAATAAATGAATGGATAAAACATAGTTGCAAATCTAAACACATAGAGGGATTTTAGGCCCGCCCTCTTCATCCATTGATCTGTTCAACTTTCACTATCGTTTTGCTTCTGCGTACTACAGCACACTATGACAATGCACCAACTCACTTCAGCCATTGCCTGTCTGGCACTGTAAGTGACAGCCTTCAGCCTGGTCACATGTGCACACTGACCTAAAACAAAATGCACCTCAGGACCGGAGCTGGTGGGCAACTGCTGGTCTGAGCTAGTGTTTTCTTTCCAGTCTTTGGATTTTTCATTTTTTTTACCGCCATCCTTGTGTGTTTAAACTATATCTTCTCAATAAAACTTTTTCACTACACCAATAAAGGCCATATGTTCTTCTGATAAAAATGTAAAACTAAAAAGAGTGTCTATATCTGTTCTCAATACACCTGCTTGCTATGAAGCACCTTGACTGTTCTATTAAAATGATGTATGTAATTCCGTGACAGTTCGACATGTAAAGAACGCCCTGCCAGACGGGTCGTGGCATACATATGTAAATATTGGTTGGGGTTTTTCACTCTCATATTCGTTTGTGTTGTTTACAGTGCGTTGAGAATATTTTGATCGGTCCCCTTGCAATATTTGGATTTTTTGTTTCCACAGATGGAATTAAACGACCATAGGGATGGAAACTTTTGGGCAATGAATACATATCTCATTATTGATAGTATGAGTTTATGGAATCTTAGGCTACTTGAGCCACAAAACGCAGGAAGTTATTATTCATGAGGACATTCATCTTTATATGGCTGCTCAGGCATTGAAACCGGGTTGTTATTTAAATTTTTGCCTTTTCAATTTAATTGCGTTGATTCAAAATTTAAATGTAATGGGACACTACAGTTTCAAACTGCATAAAATACCGAGTCATCTGAAATGAGTAACACTCTCACGAGTGAGCGGAATCAACGTACGGAAAGAGTTCACATGTTTTCCAAAAAATGTATGCAGCAATAATTTTGAGGAATTATTTTTAAAAAACGAATAATGTATGCTTTATGGGAATCAAACAAATGGATTTTAAAGTAGTATCACGAATATTTGTTTTCAGTATTTCTTACGGGATGATGTTGTTAAATTTTGGAAAATGGCGGTTACGGGTCACATGACCAAGACTGCACAGGTCCAAATGCATTATCATTTTGTCTGACTGTCATATTAGGAGGTAATTTAAAAAATCCAGTTGGAGTGGCTTGTTTTTTCCACGGAGAAGGTGGGGTGGTGGGGTAAAACTATATATGATAGATTTTTTTTTTATTGTAAATATTTTATTAAAAGCTTATAGCCCCCATATTTGGGAGGCAGCACTTTCTTTTTATTGTATGGTATATGCTTGCTATTAAAAAAAGCAATCTAACTATATCATCATCCTTCAAAGGCCAGGCCCATTGGCTTTGTCAATTCTTCTTTTGAGTTGGAAGAGACCTTAAAAGGAAAAGGTGAAGAAAATTTAGAAGAAACATGGCCGAAAAAAATAAACTGAGACAATAGAAGATGGAGTGATTAATGTAACCCACTATCAATTTACCTATTTGAAAAGAAAACTCTTCAAAAAAGGAAACCATATGTGTCAACTTAATCCACTGGCCTATAGATAAGTAAATGTGATTTATTTGGCTTCACTTAGAAATTTAAATTAAACGTGTTTTTATAATCTTGCAAAATACGGAGAACATATTTAAATAGTACCAGTAAGCACATTTATACCATCATTGGCCAATAACATCATTGTTGAAATTTGGTTGGAATACATGTGACAAAACTCTCCTATTGATCCATCTGCATTATGCAAACCTTAATGAATACATATCCACACTGAACAAATGACCGTAAAATAAAGATTGAGAGAGAGCACATAAAGGTGAAGCTGGGATTATCGTGTAAACTGAAATGTATCAGAGGAAAGTAGTGATTATCATATTAAACTAAGCACGTATTTGCCTTATCAGAATATTGGACGAAAGAATATAATTTGATCACACAAAATGTCTCGAATGGCTCATTAAACAATGGTTGACTAAAGGGAAAGCCTTATCAATACTAAAACCACAAACATCTGCAAACTCCAATAATTTAAATGTTGATGAAGATACACAATACACGTTTGCAACTATAATCTAATCCATAAAGCCTCAAATACAATCTTTGAACATATAATGTACGCTAATACTTTTTCACACTTGATAGACAGGAACATGAGGACATATATTTCTTAGGACTCGGAAGGCGCCAGCAGGCCTTTTCCCCAACACAGGTCATACACCACCGACAAGACAATTAATTCGTTGGAAGAAGTATTTATTTATATACTTTCGTTTAAGATCAAAATATCATTAATCAACATTAAAATCATGCAAAACATCTTATGCAAATTACTCTATTAAACCTTTCACTGCACATCCTCAATATACACGGATATATGTACATTTTACATTTTTGTAACCATCCATTTTTGACAGGATCCCTTCCTGTCCTAAACCTCCTTTGGACCACACAGGGACTGGTCGTCACCTGTATCCCTAGGGGGGCGGTACGCCTGCTTCCTTGCACCCATGCTCAGGGTTCCGCCCCCTCTCCAAACACCAATCAGCCAAGGGGTGTACCGGGGCGGCCCAGGGCATGAGCCCCGTGACCACCCCAGTAATCTGGGCTCCCTACCCCCAATCTGGTGTGTCCATCCGCAGGTTGAGTCCAGGACTTCAGGATCCTATCTCTGTTGCTATACCAGGGCTCCACCCTTGGGGTCCCCTCCGTTGCTTCAGGTTACTTTAGTCTCTCTTCTTCCGCCACGAGGGTGACCAGGGCCCTAAAGGTCCTTCGCCCTCCCCACCAGAGAAGAGGCACCTAGCAAAGAACCACATATCGGCTATGAACTGGTCAGTACCAGCATCGGACAAATGAACCAGGTCCCTGTGAAACATTTCCGGTCCTTTTAATTGTCTATGAGGAATGTTCCACAAACGGCCTGGACCAGGACAGAGTTTTGACATCTCTGCATTGAGTCTCCTAACAGACACATTGATTGTCCTTGGCTTTATTCCTGGTCCCCATTTCTTCCGTGGCACCATGTGGGACCAAGCAATGGATGCGTGTGGGAATTGTTTAGCTAGCTGCGTAATTTCTAGAAATATGGCCTCCCTGAGTGCCTTTCGACCTAAGCGTACCAGGTCGTTGCCCCCGAGGTGAATGATGATGAGGTCCGGGGACTGGAGCCCTGCACTTCCACGAGCCAGGTCTACCAACTGTTGCAGCTGTTTAATTCCTGTGCCGCCAACCCCGCACCACCTGAAGGCCACGTCTAAGCTTGCCACCGGATTCGGTTTACGGAGCGGCTGCAACCAGTATGCCGCACGACGAACGAATGAATGCCCCAATACCCAAACCACACGAGGAGCCATCTACTGAAATAAAGGAAAATTGTGTGAGAAAAAGGAATAACTGCGAAGACATGACAAATAACCACTTCTTATACCAATTCTGGCCTAACGTAATGTTTATAGCAACTGGATGATCATCTTCCAATGGCTTTCACCTCTGAGATGGCCATGCCAGCCCCCGCTGTCAAGGTGGCCGCACCAATTCTGAATGAATGGGGGGAGTACCCTCCAGGTTCCACGCCTGCTGCCAGTAGTGTAATCTTTAACACCTCTGCAAATTGGTAACGTGACAAGCAAGCCCCATTAGCATGTATGAATAGGGCAGTGGAGTTCTCAATGGGGCGTACCTTCAAGTAAGCAGCTAGATTGTCTACAGGACAGATTGTTGAACCATGCGCTGCCCGTAGTATAATCCTCGCACACTTGCCTAACTGATCAGTTTTTGACTTACGCAGATGTATAGTGGTAGAGTTACTATCGACTGTTACATCGTGCCACTGAAGACCCCACACGTGGTCATTCGTGGAGGCACCCATCAATTCCCCTATGCGAAAGGCCCCGTAAAAAGCCACAGTGAAGGCCGCTGTGAATAAGTTAGCCTCAAACTGTGAGAATGTAACTAGGGTGACTGAGCTCATCAATTTTTCCAATAATTGCGGGGTTATGGGCCGCCTGGCGTCTGTTCTGGGACCGTCTGCTCTAGACCACCCCACTAGTGCCTGCTTAATAACAAAGGCATAGAGCTTAGAGTCTTGCCCTCTTAGTTTGGCAAAAAAGCGGATGGCTGACAAGTTGGCTTTCGCGCAAGACACTGGTTTACCCTGGGTCTTTAAATTCTGCAAAAAGGCACAGATTGCTTCTGATGAAAACCAATCTGGTATGTTCACAGATGTCAAGAACCGTCTGTAATGCAAGAAAGCCCTTTCATATGCCCCCCTAGTGCGTTTTGCCAATGATGACACTACTAAGGCAGTTAATGCGGGACACCAATCTTCCACAGTGATGTTGGGAACTCCGTCATCTTCTCCGCCGCCTGTGGGTGGAACCCCTGAAAATCCTGCATCAATGATCGAGACAAGGCATCAGCTGCATTGTTATTTACCCCTGGAACATGCTTTGCCCGGAATGTGACGTTGAGCTTCAAACACTGCAGCACCAAATGTTTCAGTAATCTAAGTACCCATCTGCAACTAGCTTTCTGTCTATTGATACTCTCCACGACAGCCATGTTGTCTGACCAAAATACTTCAGATTTGTCTCTTGATATGTCGCCCCAGACTGATACCACGACGATGTTGGGAAATAATTCCAAGAATGCAATATTTTTAGTGAGTCCTAGGTTAGCCCATTCTCTTGGCCAATCCGCCCTGCACCAGGCGGATCCAAGAATAGCCCTGAACCCCACGCTGCCTGCAGCGTCTGTGAATAGACCGAAGGAGGGGTTATCTACTGCCTGGTGAGGCCAAATTACCGCCCCATTGAAGTCTTGCAGGAAAGCATCCCAGACTCTCAAATCTTCTTTTACTTCAGCAGACAGTCTGGTGTGGTGGTGCTTCTCCGTCAATCCCACCATGGACCTAGCTATGGATCTGGAAAAAGGACAGGCCATGGGGATGATTCTCAGGGCGAAATTCAATTGTCCGACCAGGACCTGCAGTTGGTGAAGTGTGACTTTAGTATGGGACAGGACGGTACGTATGGACCCCTTAAAAGCCTGAAGCTTATCTAAAGGAAGGCGACACTCACCCGCCTCTGAGTCAATTTCGATGCCCAGAAAAGTGATGCAAGTGGAGGGGCCCTCTGTTTTGTCCTGCGCAATTGGGACCCCAAATTCCATGAACATGGTAGTTAGTGACTGTAAGGCCCATAGGCATTTTTTAGACCTATGGGGGCCAAGGACTAGAAAATCATCCAAGTAATGGATCACGTTACCATGACTGGTACGCCTGGTGAATATCCACTGTAAGGCTGAACTGAACTGCTCAAAATAACTGCAGGACACACTACACCCCATGGGCATACACTTGTCATAAAAATAGACCCCATTAAACTGAAATCCCAGGAAATGGTAATCTTCAGGGTGGACTGGCAAGAGCCGGAAGGCTGCCTCAATATCTGTTTTTGCTAGCAGTGTACCGCGCCCCAGAACCCTCAGCTTCTCCAGTGCCTGATCAACGGTAGCATAGCGAACTGAGCAGAGGACCGGGTCAATAGCGTCATTTACTGAAGCACCCCTAGGGGCTGACAGGTTATGAATCAACCTGAACTGACCAGGGTCTTTCTTGGGTACTACCCCTTAGGGGGAACAGACAAAGTCATTAGTGGGGGGGACGGGAAAGGACCTGCCAGTCTGCCTAATGCGCGTTCTTTAGCAATTTTTCTCGCAACCACTTCAGGGTTCCTTAGAGCAGACAGCAGATTCCTGCAATGCTTTAGGGGGGACCCTGGAGGCGGGAATTCTAAAGCCCTGGGAGAAACCTTCGATCAATAGTCCGGCTGAAGCTTTAGCCGGGTAAGCCTTCAACCAGGGAATAAGTGCGTCTAAGTCAATGGGCGAGGGCAGGGATGAATTATACATTGGGCTTACTCCCCTCTTTAACTTTATCCCTTGATCTCTTAAGGCATTTAAACTCGGGGTGGGAAGGATGCCCACAAAATGAACAGGAGTGCCTGAATTTGCACGTCCCGGCAGGACGTGAACATATCTTTCTGTTAAACGCCCAACATGAGCCTTTTTTGTCATTCGCGTACTGTGCTCGAAAGGGCTGCTTGCTGGGTAACTTGTTATTCACGCACTCTAACCAAATGTTCACTTTCGTCTGGTCCCGCCCTATCGCTGGGTCCTCCACCTTTGCCCACCTGAAGTCCCTGTCATATTCTAGCCAAGCGTTCCTTCCATACACATGGTGAGCCTTTAATATTTTGTTCGCATAGCATATCATAGCGATACCAGTTTCCGGCTTTTTCTCTAGCATAACTGACATAAACACATTGTAACCGAACAACCAATTCGTAATGTTCTCCTCAATCTTCTGTTTTTTCTCGCCAAATGAAGAGGCTTTTGCATCCTTTTCTTTTGTTTCTACTTCCCTTCTCTTAGCCCTGACCAGGCTAAAAATATCTACAAATTCCCCTTTCCATATTTTCTCTTTAATCTCGGGAGCCACATGCGCGGCTAACTTCCCTGGCCTGGACAGCAAAGTGTCCACCCCTGTCCCCTCAGCAGAAGCAAGTGGTTTTGTGGCACTAACGCCTATTTCGCTGCCCTTACCATGCTCTTTTTCCACCTGTGGATTCTGAGGGAGCGAGCCCGGTGCCAGGCTGACACAGGGGCTGGCTGTCATCACCTGCAAAGAAGGAACAGCACGCGCCGTCGCCAAAGCTTCAACCTGGCGCTTAAGATCTTGCACTGAACTCTGAAATGAATCGCTAGCCCATGGAGTTGTGGGGGGAGGTGGAGGGGCGGGAGGCGCACTCAGCTTGGATAACATCTGTGATACTTCCAATAGGGCTTGGGTTGTTGGGTCTTGAGACGCTCCCGGGGGGTTCGTCTCACTCCGCCCCTGCTCTGACGTTGTGCCCCCCACTGGTGTCACCCCCTGGGTACTGTGGGATGCGTGGACGGGTAATCCCTTGGTTGGAGCTGCTAATACTGATGAAGCCCGAACGTCCGGCCCAGACCGGTTCGGCCCGCACGTCGGGCCGACGTTCCTCCCAAGAGGTACTTCCGCTTCCACGCCTCGCGAGGCAACTAGTGCGAAGGTTCGGCCCCGGCGTCCCGACCCCTAAGGGGCCGCGCTCCCCCCACGCTTTTCCAGAATCTACGGATATTCTAAAAATATTTATACCAATTCTTCAAACTATTCTCTCCTTCAAAGTCCCCATTCCTGAACTGCCCATGACTCATCTCACCTAGACAGCAACCACTATGAAACAATTGCTAAAGAAATCATGCGTGATCGCTCACCTTTCCATTTACCATCTCCATAACTCCCCGTGTGCTGTAATCAAGTACCTAACGTGTTAAAATATACATGTTGATTTCCTTCATATGACTGCATCACGTGTATATTTTCATGGTGAAGAAGTGTATCCACGCAAATACCAGGGGAAATAAGCAACTTTTGAATTTGTTTATTTCTTGACTGTATCTTGTTTTTTTTACTGTTGACAAGGCATTGTATATGTAACAAAATGTTGGCCTTCATAACATTCTGTGAGTTTTCCCGCTATAGGTCACAAAGAAACCGTGTTCCTGCCTGTCAAATCATATCTTAATTCATGGTTGAATGTTGGAGGCAAACCTCCAGATTACCTCAGATATACCAGGCTCAGGGACACTGCCTACACATGGAAGCAATAGGAGAGATGGGGCCAGTGGGAGATCCCTCACAGTCATCTGCTCTAACTGCACATTGAGAAACGACCAGGAGACACAAAAGGGTGCAGAAAAGTGACCCCCAATACTCGTTCACCAGTTCAAATGTGCCCCTGATCACCTTAACTCTTTCCTCTCCGAGTCCCATGGAAACAGAGAGGAAGGGATAGACACTGCCTGCACCTTTCATATAGCAGCTGACGTGTGCATACATATGCTGGTCATGTGAGTGTGCAACTGCACCCTTCTGGGGTAGGACTGCACGCTGGTGGCAGGGGAGGCCTGTACCTCCAATCCAGGAAGCCCTAGAGACACTGTAGAAGGCATACAGCAAATGCATCTGGTCTGAATCCTGTTAGAAAACAAGCATTGGCAAAGCCAATAGGTCTTGCCTATGTTAGAGCAATTGGCTTTGGCAATGTGTTTTAGCAAGGTTGTACACCAATGTAGCTGCTGTTCGGCATGGCTAAAATTAGTGTGGAGTGGAGCGGGGTAGAGTAGATTGGAGTAGGGTAGACTGGGGTAGAGTGGAATGGGGTGGATTGGGATAGATTAGAGTGGGATGGATTGGAGTGGGGGAGTTGAGTAGATTAGCATGGTGATTGGAGTGTGGTAAACTGAATTGAGGTAGATTGGGGTGGAGCGGGCTAGACTGAAATGGAGTAGATTGGGTAGATTAGAATGGGGTAGATTGGAGTTGGGTAGATTGCAGTAGGGTAGAGTGGAGTTGGATATATTTCAGTAGATTTAAGTGGAGTGTGGTAGACTGGGAAAGTGTGGAATAGGATAGTTTGGGTACGATGGAGTGGAGTTGGGTAGATTGGAGTGAGGTGCATTATAGAAGGGTAGAATGGAATGGAGTGGAGGTAGATTGAGGTAGTTTGGAGTGAGGTAGAATGAATGAATTAGGGTACCTTGGGGGAGTGGGGTAGATGGCAGTGGTGTAAGGTAGAGTGGGATGGGTAGGGTAGATTAGACTGGAATGGAGTGGGGTAGAGTAGGGTAAATTAGAGTGGAGTGGGTTGGAGTGGCAGAGTGGGGTAGAGTGAATTGGAGTAGATTGTTGTGGAGTGTGGTAGATTGGAGTGGAGTGGTGTGGATTGGAGTAGAATGGGGTAGGCTGGAGTGGGATATATTGGGGTAGATCGGAGTGAAGTGCAGTGAATTGTGGTAGATCGGAGTGGAGTGGGGTAGACTGGAGTGGGTAGATTGGAGTGTGGTAGTTTGGAGAGGAAAGAAGTAGACTTGAGTGGATTGGGATAGATTAGGGTGGAGTGGGATAGCGTGGAGTGGGGTGGATTAGAGTGGGACAGATTGGGTGGGTTATGATTGTGTAGATTGGAATTAAGTGGGGTAGATTGGAGTGGAGAAGGTTGGAGTGGAGTTGGATAGAGTGGTGTTGGGTAGATTGAGATGGGGTGAAGTATACTGGAGAGGGGTAGATGGGGTTAGGGTGGGGTAGATTGGAGTGAAGTGCAGTTGATTGGAATGGAGTAGATTTGGGTACATTGGAGTGGGATAGATTGGAGCGGGGCAGACTGGATAGGGTAGATTGGAGTAGGGCACGTTGGGGTGGAGTGGGATAGGGTAGATTGGTGTGAGGTGGATTGTGCTGGAGTGGGTTTCAATGGACAGAAGTGGGGTAGATTTGAGAGGCATGTGGTAGTATGGAGTGAAGAGGGGTGGGTAGATTGGGTAGGGTAGAATGGAGCATGGTAGATTTGGGTAGAGTGAAGTGTGATAAATTGGGAATATTGGAGTGGGTAGATTGGGATAGAGTGGAGTGGCGTCGATAGAGTTGGATAGAGTATAGTTTGGAGTGGAGCTGAGGTTGAAGTGGAGTGACACAGATTGGGAAAGAGTGAGTGGACTGGGCCAGTTTGGAGTGAAGTGTAATGGGATACATTAGGGTGAAGTGAAGTGGGGTAGATTGGGTGGAATAGAGTAGGGTAGATTGGAATGGAGTGAGGTAGATTCAAGTGGGGTAGATTGGAGTGGGATAGATTGAAGAGGGATAATTAAAGTGGGGTAGTTTGGTTTGGGTAGATTGGAGTGAAGTGGAGTGGGGTAACTTTGGGTAGATTGGAGTGTGGTAGGTTAGAGTGGCGTGAGGTTGATTTAAATGAAGTGGGGTACACTGGAGTGGGCAGATTACGGTAGAGTGGAGTAGTTGGGTAGAGTAGTGTATATTGGAGTGGAGTGGAGTGGAGTGGACTCGGTAGATCTGAATGAGGTAGATTTAAGTGGAGAAGTTGGGGGATTGAATTGGATTTGATTGGAGTGGAGTAGCTTGGTGTGGAGTGGGGTAGACTGGAGGGGAGTGGGGTAGATCGGAGTAGAGAGGAGTGGAATATATTGGGGTGGACTGGAGTGGAGAGCGTAGAGTAGAGTGGAGTGGTGTAGATTGGAGTGGGGCAAACTGGAGTGGGGGTAGATTGGAGTGGAGTGGTGTAGATTGGAGTGGGGTAAACAGGAGTAGGGGTAGATTGGAGTGGAGTCGGGTAGATTGAAGTGGAGCTGGGTAGTGTGGTATGAGGTAAATTGGGATGGGGTGAGATATATTGGAGGGGATGGGTGGAGGTGGAGTAGATTGGAGTGAAGTGCAGTAGTTTGGAGTGGAGTAGATTGGAGTGGGGTGGATTGGAGTATGGTAGTTTAGGGTTGAGTGGGGTATGTTAGATTGGAGTTTGGTTGAGTGGGATGGATTGGGGTGGCATGGGGTGGATTGGATTAGAGTGGGATAGATTTGAGTGGCATGTGGTTTATTGCAGTGAAGTGGTGAGGGATAGATAACATAGAGTGGATATAAATGTGGTAAATTGGGGTAGAGTATAGTGGGGTAGATTTAGTGGATTGGGGTTGGTAGGTTGAAGGTGGGTAAATTGGGGTAGAGTGGAGTGGGGTAGAGTGGGATGGAGTAGAGTTTGATAGATTGGAGTATAGTCAAGATTGGGGTGGAGTGCGATAGATTGAGGAAGAGTGGAGTGGGGAGACCAGGGTGGAGTGGGGTAGATTAGGTGGAGTGACGTGGGGTAGACGTAGTGGATTACAGTAGGGTAGATTGGAATGGAGTGGGGTAGATTGGAGGGGGTAGAATGAAGAGGGATGATTGAAGTGGGGTAGTTTGGAGTGGAGTAATTGGTGTGGAGTAGGGTAGATTGAAGTAAGGTGGGGGATTTGAGTGAGGATTAGTGGGGTGGGGTAGACTGCAGTAGTGTGGGGTGGAAAAGTAGATGAGGTAGATTGGAATAGGGTAGATTGGGGTGGGGTAAATTCGGGGAAGGGTAGATTGAGCTAGGATAAATTGGGGTGGAGCAGGGGGTACATTTGAATGGGGTGGATTGGAGTGCAGTGAGTTAGATTGGAGTGGAGTACATTGGAGAGAAGTGGGGATAGTGTGTGAATTGGAGTATGGTAGATTGGAGTGGGTAGATGGTGGTAGTCTGGAGTAGGGTAGATTGTGGTGAAGTGGTATAGATTGGAGTGTGGTAGATTACAGTGAAGAGGAGTTGGATACATTACAGTGGAGTTTGGAGTAGAGTGTGGTAAACTGGAATTAAGTGGGGTATATTGGACTGGGGTGGATTAGAGTGCTGTGGAGTAGAGTGGAGTATTGTATTTTGGAGCAGAGCTGGGTAGATTGGAGTGGAGTGGGTTGGACTGGGGTAGACTGGAATGGGTAGAACGGGGTAGATTGGAGTGGTTCGGAGTGGAGTTGGGTAGACTGGGGAACATTGGAGCAGAGTTGGGTAGATTTGAGTGGAGTGGGATAAACTGGGATGGAATGGGATAGATTGGAGTGTGGTATGGTTGACTGGGTTAGATGGAATGGAGTGGGGTAGATCAGAGTGGAGTGGACCAGATTGGAAAAGAGTGGAGTGGAGTAGATTGGAGTGGAGAGGGGTAGATTGGAGTGGGGTGTGGAAAGACTGGTTCTTGGTACAGTGCAGTGGAGTAGACTGGAGTGGTGCAGAGTGGATTAGATTAGGGTAGACTGACGTGGGGTGGGGCGGGTTAAAGTTGGGTAGACTGGAGAGGTATGGGGCAGATTGAGGTATAGTAGAGTGGGGTAGGTACATTGGGGTGGTGTAGATTGGAGTGAGGTAAATTGGAATGGAGTGGGGTAGAATGGAGTGGAGTGGGGTAAATTGAGTGGAGTGAAGTGGGGTATATTGTAATAGTGGAGATTGGGGTAGATTTATAGTGAAGTGGAGAGTGGGCTAGATTAGGGTACATTGGTGTGGAGTGGAATAGGATAGATTGGAGTGGTGTGGGGTAGGTTGGAGTGGGGTTTTGTGGAGTGGGGAAATGGTGTTGAGTGGAGGGGCATAGAGTGGAGTGGTGTGGTGTGTTGTGGAGTGAGTGGCTTAGATTGGAGTGGTGTGGAGTTGAGTGGGTTGGCGTGTTGCAGAGTGTCTTGGGGGGACATAGAGTGGAGTGGTAGGTCATAGAGGGATGTATGATGGAACCACGCATGGTTTACCACGCATGCCTTTACAACACGGGGCACTACAATGCATGCATTGTTATCCTGCATGCATTTACAATGAAAGTTTTTTACCATGCATATGCCTTTACCATGAAAATGTTGTTGTAAAGACATGGTTGGTAAAGGCATATGCGTGGTAAAAACTAAAGTAGTAAGTACAACCCATATATATATATAATCACCTTGACACCTAAACCCCCAAAAACCCATATCCACCCTAAAACTACCCTTACCACCCTAAATCCCATACCCACCCTAAACACCCCTTACCACCCAAAAACCCATACCCACCCTGAAACCTAAAAATGCCCTTACCACCCAAAAACCAATACCCACCCTAAAACCTAAACATCCTTTCCCTCCAAAAAACACATACCCACCCTAAAACCTAAAAATTCCCTCACCACCCAAAAGCCCATACCCAATCTAAACCCTAAAAACCCCTTACCACTCAAAAACCCATACCCACTCTAAAACCTAAAAATATCCTTACCACCCCAAAACAGATACCTTTTCTAAAACCTAAAAACTCTCTTACTATCCAAAAACCCATACCCACCCTAAAACCTAAAAATGCCCTTACCACCCAAAAACTCATACCCAACCTAAAACCTAAAAATACCCTTATCACCCGAAAAACCCATCCCCACCCTAAAACCTAAAAACCTCTTACCACCCAAAAACCCATACCCACCCTAAAACCACAAGCCCCTTACCACCCTAAAACCCATACCCACCCTAAAACCTAAAAATGCCCTTACCACCCAAAAATCCATACCCGCCCTAAAACCTAAAAATGCCCTTACCACCCAGAAAACGTACCCAACCAAAAACCTAAAAATGCCCTTATCACCCAAAAACTCATACCCACCATAGCACCTAAAAAACCTTACCACCCATAAACCCATACCCACCCTAAAAAACACAAACCCCTTACTACCCAAAAACCAATACCCACCCTAAAACCTAAAAATGCCCTTACCAACCCAAAAAAAATACCCATCCTAAAAATTCCTTTGCCACCCACAAAACCCATACCCACCCTAAGACCTGTAAATGCCCTTACCACCCAAAAGCCTATACCCACCCTAAACCCTAGAAAACCCTTACCACTTTAATTCATACCCACCCTAAAACCTAAAAATACCCTTACCACCCAAAATCCTGTACCCACCTTAAAACCTAAAAAGCCCCTTACCACCCAAAACCCATACCCACCCTAAAAATTCCTTTGCCACCCAAAAACCCATACCCACCCTAAAAATGCCCTTACCACTCAAAAGCCCATGCCTATCCTAAAACCTAAAAACCTGTTACCACTCCAGAACCCATACTAACCCTAAAAGCTAGAAATGCCCCTACCACTCAAAAAACATTACCCACCCTAAACCCTAAAACCATATATATATTTCTAAAAAACGTAATACTTACCTGTACAACCTTTACCACGCTTATGGCTTTACCATTCATGCCTTTAGAACAAAATTTGTTGTAAAGGCATGCATGCTAAAGGTGTATTTGTGGTAAAGGCATATGCGTGGTAATGGTTTTGTTGTAGCACTCATGCATGGGTATGATCGTGTTGTAATGGCTGTTTACCATCATATATTGGAGTGGAGAATCGTAGAAGGGAGTAACATGGCAGAGGGTGGAAGGCTATAGAATGGAGTAGCGCAGTGTGGAGGACTCATGGTGTAGTAATGCACTGCCATTACAGACAACACATTTTCTATTGAACTGACCATTACATTTGCACTGAAATACGGTTTTACTGCACACAAATGATAATGTGTGCAAATGTCATCACTATGGGGGTATATTTAAGGCCAAATCACGCAGTGAAGTGCAGCAAGTTACCTTGCTGGGGTGCACTGCGTGAAAGGGCAGGAATGCACCATATTTAGGGCAATACAGTGCATTCCTACCTTTCCCTTGTGCTGGCGCACTATGGGCTGCCTAGAACCAATGCAGATACTCTTGCACCATAGTGCAAAAGTGACTGAGTTGCATGCAGAGTTATTTTTGTGCAGGAAGGGGCACTTTCCTGCACAAAAACAATCCACTGAGGGTTTTTCCTCTTTCTAGTGTGCTGCACATATAAAGAGAAAAAGCGAGGAGAAATAAAGATATTCTTCCTCGTTATGTATATTTGTGGCGCATTCCCAGGTTTACCTGTTCTTGTAAATCTGGGAATGCGTCAAAATCCATGCAAGACCCAAGGTAACCCCTCCCGTGCTCTGAGTAATGCAGTGCAGCAATTTGAGCTGTGTTACATTATGTGAGATTTATGAAGCAATGCAGGGCCATGCAAGATGGTCTTGCGTGACGTCATAAATCTCATTTTTCATTTGCGTCGCTCTTGCACTACATTGCGGGGTGCAAGAGCAACACAAGGGGGCCTATAAATGTGCCCCTTAGTGTATTGATCTGTTTTGATCATGTTCAAATAGTTGTTTCAATCATACTTCAACATTACAAAAAAACAAATTACATTAATTCTGAAATATTCTGAAACTTCAGCACAGTTCTTTTTTGTGCTAGAAAATAAAACATCCTACACTCTCCTCTTTCATGGGTATCCAGCAGGATTGCCACATAACTTTTCTAACTTTGTAGTCATAGGAAAAAAATCAGAAATACCAAGCTCCGTGTAAGAGGAAGAGTGACATTTGACCTCTGTCTTTAAATGCATTACAAATATAACAAGATTAAAACAAGATTTGAAGGCTTGCTTACAGAAAGCAAGTTTAAGGAAGAATACAGTAAACAAGGTTTGGGTAAACGGGAGGAACGAACTCAAGCAGGAGAGCCTAAAGCAAATAAAGCCTGAAAATAGACGGCCAGAAAATGGGAGGTACAAAACACACAGCCAGTGGTATGCAACGGGTGAAATGCATTCCTAGGTCAGCTTTGTGAATGTCCCCAAGATGTCTTTAGCAAACTAGATAGCTGTGCTATCTGTTAAGCTTCAACCTAGAAAGGGTCAAATTACAGATTGCGTGCTTGAGAAGCACCATTTTATGGCCTGGTCTGTGACATGGTCTATGGTGAATTGCCTGCTGAAAGGCTGCAGAAATGGGGTTGCAGCATTCTAGTACCTGTGATAGAGGTGCTTGTTTTTCACTTCAACTCTAATAGAAGGTTTAACTTTGGGGCAAGAAGTAGCTGCACTTCTTGAAGTCTGTAGTGGAAGTTAATAACACAACATTTACAGAGAGATCAACAATAAAACAGACCAACTGGATATCAATACAAAACACCACAACAGCCCAATACCAAGAGGAAGTAAAAACAGAACAAAAACACAATATATCACAACACATAAGTACGGATCAAAACACAAGGAAAACAGAGCCTTGATGCGCCACAATAGCAAAAATATCAACACAACTACAGTCTCTAAAAACACAACACACAACAATAAAAATGAGCAAAACCACAAAAACCTAATGCAAACACAAACAAAATAGAAAAGAAAACAACACAACTGTATGTGGAATACCAGATCAGGGGTAGGGATTTGCAGCTGGAGCTCCACTAGGATCTTGGGAATTATGCTGCAAGTTCTTTGGGTCCTACATTGTTTTGGGAATGACTTGTGTGAAATCCCTGGGAGCCATTATGGAATGTGGAAGTGGACCAAGTCAAGGTATTGGATTCACCTCTAAAATGCTTTTCGACAAAGCTGCTTAAGGGACCAACAACAGGAAATGGAAACTATGGTTGGAGAGAGAACAGGCCTGGAGGAGGTCAGAGAATTGTGAGGTACATCTTTAAACGGAGCTGTTCGTTTCCGAGGCAGTTATTTTATCTGAAAGGTGCTTCCTGAGAGATCTTAAGATGCGGCCTTTGACCTTTGATTTCATATTCGCACTCGAACGTTTTGAGATTGTTCTTATATTAAAGGGCCTTAGAAGTCCACTATGTCTATGAGATGCACTTTCTCCCACATTTAGAAACGTTGATGTGGTTATTAAATTTGAAACATGTAATATAAATGAGTCATAAGGTTTTTCACATAAATTATTTTTGGGGAGTGTACCTCTGAGCCCAGATGAGGGATATTTAAAATCACATACAGATAGGATAAAGAATAAAAATGTCAGTTGCGGCAAAAAGTAAAAGGGCTCCCAATCATTGCTCTGACACATCCCTCCTCTAACCCTAAAAAGCATTAAAGTTTCTTGGTGCCAGATTTCTAAATGCCCTGCTGCTGCCTCCACCTCACAGCTACAGGGCGACTCAAAATTAGAGTATTTTGGTGTATTGAGTGCTGGTCTGTTTTGCTGTTGTGCAGTATTGTTTCGGACTGCCGTTGTCCTGTTGTGTCATAATATCATCATGTTTTGGTGTTTTTTATGTTGGTGTGTTATGTTGTTGATGTATTGTCTTGTGTTTAGTTGTGCTGTGCTCTGTTGAAGGTTATGTTGTTAGGTATTCTTGTGTGGAGATATGGTGGTGTGTTTCAGTTGGTTTGTTCGCCGATGTACCAGTGCTTAATTTGTAAATACAGAGGTGCCGGTGCCCAAAACCCTCCTCTTAAACATGCGGCTGCTGTAATTAAATGTGTGAACATGGAATACTAAAGCGGCGTAATCCTTAAACCATGTCGGGCCTCTTTAATCCATTTACAACCACTTGCTGCCCCTTCAGCTCACTCTTTCATTTTTGTACTTTCTCATTTTGTGACGCTTTTTCGTTTTTCCCTTCATCCGTCTTTCCCATGTGTGTCTTTTGCTCGCAGCAAATGGTTGAGGCATACGAATAAGCCCCGGCCCTAAAAAATAAGTGCCGGTGCTCGGCACCGGAAAGAACAACCACAAATTAAGCACTGCGAAGTACTGATTTTAATATTGTCTTGCACCATTGTTTCATGTTTTACAGTTGTTCGTTCTTGTTGAATACGTCGTGTACGGGTATATTGTATCTTCTTGTTTTAGTATTTTGTATTGTATCGGGTTCATATATCATATTATTTCCTGATGTGTTCCATTGCTTTGGTGTCATTGTAATATTCAGGGTCAGTTCTGTGTCTTGTCACATCCAGATATGTGCCTGGGAATGCAGGAGACAAATCCCTCTAATCCAAGGAAACAATTTAATCCCACTCTAAGGGCTTCGCTGCCAGGCGGTGTTTTAAATGGGCAGGTGCGTAGTACCTGCACTTCTTTTAAAATTGACTTGAGAGTTCCGGCACTTCTTAGCAGGGGTGCAATACTTTTAAAGAGGCAGCACCTGCACTTCTCAGTAGCAGACAAGTCCTCTGGGACACTGGGTACCTACACTTTTATATATCAGCTTGAATAGTGCTGCCAGGACCTGTTTAAAGAGGCCAGCATGCTGGAGGTAGCCTTTGAGAAGCATACATCCTTATTGACTGCAGCCTTTCTGTTCTGTCTCCGAGTACACTGCACGTGCAGCTTCTACTTTTAGTAAATGCTGATGGTTTGTCTGAAACTCGTAAGTTTTTTTTACACACAAAAACATTACCGCTTCACAAAATTACAATCTGCACATTGAATTGGATTTATTCTATGACAATGAAACCAGCGCGTGTTCACCGAAGTAAACTCCTGATTTTATTTTTAAACTTTTGCACTTTGACTGCGAGCAAAGCTCAATTGCTTGGCTATTTTGAAGAGCTAAGGAGCATATTTATACTCCGTTTGCCCCGAATTTGCGTCGTTTTTTTCGACGCAAAACTAACTCCATATTTATACTTTGGCGTTAGACGCGTCTAGCGCCAAAGTTCATGGAGTTAGCGTCATTTTTTTGCGTGAACACCTTCCTTGCGTTATTGATATGCAAGGTAGGCGTTCCCGTCTTAAAAAATGACTCCGATGCTATTGCGTCGGATTTATACTCCCGGGCAAAAATGATGCCCGGGAGTGGGCGGGACTAAAAAACCCGCATTTGCGCCGGATTTTAGCGCCTGGGTCAGGGCAGGCGTTAAGGGACCTGTGGGCTCAGAATGACCCCAGAGGTGCCCTCCCAAGCCCCCAGGGACACCCCCTGCCACCCTTGCCCACCCCAGGAGGACACCCAAGGATGGAGGGACCCACCCCAGGGAAGAAAAGGTAAGTTGTGGTAAGTATTTTTTTTTATTTTTTTTTTTGGCATAGGGGGGCCTGATTTGTGCCCCCTACATGCCACTATGCCCAATGACCATGCCCAGGGGACAGAAGTCCCCTAGGCATGGCCATTGGGCAAGGGGGCATGACTCCTGTCTTTGCTAAGACAGGAGTCATGTTAATGGCGTCTGGGCGCCCAAAAAAAATGGCGCAAATCGGGTTAAGACGTTTTTTTTGCCTCAGCCTGACTTGCCCCATTTTTGGACGCCCAAACACCATTTTTCCCTACGCCGGCGCTGCATGGTGTACGTGTTTTTTTTTCACGCACACCAGGCAGCGGCGGTCGGCTAACGCCATTCAATAAATATGGCGCCCGCATGGCGCTTCAGAATGGCGTTAGCTGGCGCTAATTTTTTGGGCGCAAAACTGCGTTAGCGCAGTTTTGCGTCAAAAAGTATAAATATGGCCCTAAATGTGATTTGGTGGATGCGCAAATGCCTTTGGATGTGTTTATGCGCGCAAGTCTGCGCGCGCTCACAGGGCAGGTGGGACTATGGTGTGTACTTGGGCATTTTAACTCAAGGCAGTAAAGTGACTAGAACAGGCCGCAGTATGCTGTGCTGTTATGGCGCCAACCGGCAAATGTTTATTATCCGCCCATAGAGCGTGGGGTGGGGATGGACTTCTGCTGCAAGATTCTTGGAGACTTTCCCTTGAGTCAGCAACAGTGGTGTAACGAAACTTGAAAGTACTGCAAAATACATGGAGGGCCCCCCTCCAGATTTTCTCAGGAGCTCTCAGGTCTGAGTACCCTGCTGAGGGGGCCTTTGTTAAGCCACTGGTCAGCCACTACAGAGGACTGCGAGGGGCTAAGAGGTCACGCTCAGAGTAGGACGCGGAGACACCTGTAAGGCAGATGAGGGGGCTTTTATCTGGTTGCAGAAATGCGCACAACTTTCGGGTCACGCGCTGGAGAAGTATTGGCGGATCTGCGCCGTTCATCCTGTCAAGGTCGATATAATCCATTCCATTGGCGGAGTCACGGGGTGACACAACACCATCCGTTATTTACGGGTGATACGCAGAGTGTGAAAGCGACGTGGACGCACATTACACACACATAGGCACGGGCTTAGTGTGCCTTTCACGTCCACGATACACCTTAAAACCTCAAGCGCAGCTGCATTTATTGAAGAGAGAACCGCACTGCTCGGGCTGGCACGAAAAGGCTTACCTTGAACGTGGGTTCGGATTACATATTTAAAATATGTCACTGGGGAAATGCGCAAACGATTCCACGTGCCAGGGATACACGACAAGTTCCGTAAAGTGTTATTTAAATATAAACTCAACCACAGCAATTATTATTAATACCAATGTTTTTTTATTAAAATTATTATGACTAGTTTGTGATAGTAATTATAATATTCGTGTTATTAATACACTTAGGCTCAAGTTCAGTCCTTACAAAGCGGTAACAACAGGTATATTAAATACCTCCCACGACGTATTCAGATGTGATTCCTTCTGCCTCCGAAAAGGCACTTGCACTACGTCTTTCTGACGGTCGGTCTAGGGTGCTTCACGCCTCCCCTCCAGCCCGTTTCCCTTGCTTTGAAACGGATCCGACTGAAACGCGCGCCCTCTGCTGCTTCAGGGTACATGCACCGTGCGCTGGTTGCCTCGGGAAGCTTCCACGCGCTCTCTCGAACTTTAAATTCCACTTTAGTTGAGGGGGGCGGGAGACCCTTGTAAACAGATCCCAGCAGAAGGCCACGCAATGGAACACTGATCGTACGTCATCTATATTACGTCAAGGTGGTTGCCTGCGCGTCGCCGTGAATGCACGTAGCGTGGAGATGTGACGTCAGCAGTTGACGCTCCCGTGTTTATCTGCGCAAGGAGGTTCAGGTGGAAAGGTGCGCCCTCTGTGACCTCATCCCGGATACGCGCCTTGTCGAGGAGTGAAAAAGAGCTCGCGAGAATGAGATAAAGAGACCTCAAAGAATGAGGTTGTGAGGTGGAGCCACACCCAGGCATTTTTAGTATTAGGAAACCCTGAGTGGGCAGCGCTAGCTAAGGGCTCCCGGGGAAAATGTCTCTTCCCTTATGTATAATTATTATTAATGATGATGATAATAATAACTATTGTGGTTATTAAATTCACTCTACAAATTAATCTCTGCCTGTGTACTTTTCTTAAAACCGGGCTCTGATCTTTTGGTTCCGTACAGCGGCGAGTGTGAGTGCCGGGGAGGCCAGGGCGAGAGTTGCTGCCTCTCTAGCTGGAAATGTGAGGCGGCAATGCTGGCGTCAATATGGGAAGCCAATGTGTGCAGGCCCTCTCAGGAGTGGCTACGTCCTCCTGTTAGACTGCAGGGGGCTGTGGGTGGCTTCGGCACATGCTGGAGTGTGGTTGTGGAAGACTCCGTGGCCTCTGAGATGGAGTCTCTGGTTTGACAGTCTCCCTTACGGAAGCTGCAGGGGCATTCACTGGTAGCGAGGGGGGTTTGGCACGATTGTGGCATGTGAAGTGCTGCTCCTCCGGCTCTTGAGGACTGCGCGCAGCAGTGTGTGCAACGCTGTAAGAGGCGGCACAGTAGTGTGTACAGACAGTGAAAAGGAGCCTGCGGACAGTTGTGTGCACGCGCTGTGTGTGCACCGCTGTAAGGCTGCACAGAGGTGTGTGCAGACAGTGAATAAGAGGCTGCAAATAGTTGTGTGCACTCGCTGTGTGCGCACCGCTGTATGAGGCGGAAGATAGTTGTGTGCACGCGCTGTGTGCACCGGTGTAAGATGCTGCAAAGAGTTGTGTGCAGGGAATGAATGTTTACTACTGCACGAGGCTCCACGGGGCTGTATGCAGGGAGTGAGTGTGTATCGCTGTAAGAGGCTGACAGGAGTGTGAGCAGACAGATGTATGCACCGCTGTAGGAGGCTGCAGAGGGCTGTGTGCAGACAATGAATGTTTTACTGCTGGGAGTGAGTGCGCACTGCTGTAAGAGACTGGAGGGGGCTGTGTGCACCGATGAAACAAGCTTCACAGGGGCGTTTGCATGCAGTGAATAAGAGGCTGCAGATAGTATTTTGCACACGCACTGTGTGTGCACGGCTGTAAGAGGCTGCGGTGGCTCCTGTGCCACTCTGGTCAAGGCTGACGGTCACTTGCAGTGTGCGCCTCGAGGGATGCCGGCTGCACCTTAAGGATGCCGGGCAGGTGCTTGAGTTCGTTTCCTGGTATAAAAGTTGATGGAAGTCGTTACCCGAGTAATGTGGAGCTCGGACCCAATACAGTTTTAAAGGCAGCGCCTGTCTAAACCAGTGTTTTTCCCGCCCTCAAGTGTGCTGGTTATAAATTGGAGATGTCTGTGTCACAATTCTCGGAAGTGGGGCTTCAAGAGCGACGCTCTGATCCTGGGTGTGCGGGTCCTTGTTGCTCTGCCCCCGGGCGTGTGGGCCCTTTATGCTCTCCCCTGGGTGTGCGGGACTTTGCTGCTGTGCAGGGTGGGGAGGGGGATTTGCTGCTGTACCACGTTGGTATATGCTGTTGCTACTTTGTCCTTTATTCTGCTATGCACAGGAACAGGAGGTGGGAGAGTCTTTGAAACAAAAGCACAAGCCAAGGACCCTGGACAGCTCCTGAGACTATGTGCTCTTGGTAAGGCTCAGTACAGAGCCCTGCACCTTCGGCTGCGGGCCGCTGCTGAAAGCAGGAGCAGCCTCTGCTCAGGAACAGAAAGTACGTCTCCTCCCGCACTCGGGCTGCTGCTGAGAGTAGCAGGGGCCTTCATACATAAAAAGTGATCCCCTTATTTACAGTTCGCTAGGCGCTGGTGAAAGGAGGAGGGGCCTTTGTACACTAACAGAGAGCAATCGGTTAGGGGAGCATTTTCTAACCTCTCTTCTCCGTATCGGGTGCCCTGGAGCTGATGAAAGGAGGAGCGCAGCTTCTAAGGGGTCAAAAGCTCCTGGTGAAAAGAGTATCCCTGTCAGACCCAAAAAATCGAATATCCCTCCAGAGTGGGGGTCTGACAAAACCACAAAACGTACCATTAGGTTATTTTTAATTATTTACCGAAAATCTGGCTCTGTAAATGCTGCGCCTGGCCACCTAAAATCGCCAACACGACATCAGCAAAACTACCGAGTTTTGTGGATAAAATACGTCTAAATAGTTCAGGGAAGTACGGATTCCAGATGAGTAGGAGGAGCGCGCAGTGAGCCATGTTCGAAACAGCGAAAGACGCGACCTTAGAAAAAGTAGAAATTGTATTTCAGTTCCTTCTAAGTCCCACAAATATAATTTAAGGACATGAGCCCTCACCATGAAAAGGGGCAGGGAAGAACACTCTTCATACTACAAGTCAAAGACACACTGAGTTGCGAAGAGCTCCCGGCGCAGGGAAGGATGGACCTGGTGCGTTTACCGTGTGATGGAGCGGAAGATGGGGTTTATTGCACACGATTTTGGGAGCGTGGCTAAGTTCCTTATATAGTGGTATTTACCCCTCCTGTCTGCTGGGCGTGTCAGGAGGCGCAGCTATCTACAGTGCAGCCGGTGCAGCAGTACCGGGCGCAGTTATGTTATGGGCCTGTGCACTCACATTATGACTGTATTTTACCACTCAGCCAGTAGGCTGGGTTTGGACCTTGCTTGCACCAGGGCCCATAGCACGTTTGCTTCTCCGCTGAACTTGTCTAGTTCAACAGTCCCATCTATCGTGGCCCTAACGTGATTCATGATGTTGTTTTTTAGCGCTGAGCCAGAGTGGAAGGGGGCTGTGCGCTTCTTCCCTGAATCTTGTGCATGTACTTTAACTCTGAGGCCCATATTTTAGCGCCGTATTTGTGCCGCTTTTTGACGCAAAGCGGCGCAAACATAAAATACAATTATATTTTGTAAGTTTGCGCCGCTCTTGCATAAATAAATGACGCAAATGCGGCGCTAAAAAAGTATAAATATGGGCCTGAATATTTCCGAGGTAACGCATGTTTCGCTGACAGCAGGGCTCGGAAATACGAAGTGAAATCAATGTCCTGTATCTTCAAGCTCTGCTGTCAGCGAAACCTGCATTAACTCAAAGCTATTTGGACGCCAAGAATAAGCGCACAGATCTATTACGCGCGTGTCAGCGCAGAAAAATGCATAAGAATAGGCACCTGTTTCCAGCATGTGTGATCTTCGACAGATATCTTTACCTACCAGCGTTTCTGTCATTCATCTGTTTAATAACGTGCGCTCAAGGGAAATTGTATGTAGACTGGAGCGCCGGGATCAGAAGCACGTACTTATGAAGTGGAACCAGGCCACGAACTAGGCCGGCAGCGGCCAGTGACCCTCTGTGGGATGGGTCCTGTCATGTTATCCCGCTCTTTCCCTCTGTCACCTCATCTTCGTTGAGGTGGGGTGTGGGGGCGGGGGGAAGTGGGGGGGTGGGGTGCTGGAGGCGCACGCAAAACCCGCAGCGGCAGATGGGCTAAAGACTTTAATTACCGCCTTTCTACCTGTCTGATCAGCGGAAGGGGGCGGGGGGGGGGGGGGGGGGCAGCAGAGTACGAACCAGGCATACGGGAGAATATACTATGTACCAGGGGCAGGCACAGGTGGGGTAGTTGCTCTGTACAGGCACCTGACATGGACGGGAAAGAAGTGCTTTATACCAGGCGCTGTCTACCTGACACCCGGGAGAGGGGGAACTCGGTGTACCAGGAGCACAGTGGGATGCTGATGTGTACCCGATGCCAGGCATAGAAGGGGTCGCTGCCAGTACCAGGCACCCCTCATAGAGGGGGTTGCTGAGAACCAAGCACCAAGGGGGAGCTGCGGTGTACCCGGGAGATGCCACGGAGTGGGGTGCTGATGAACGAGAAGCAGAGGGGGTAATTCTGTGTACCAGGAACTAGGCACAAAGAGAAAAACGAATGTGCACAAATTATGTACGGAGTGGAGAGTGCTGCGTGCCAGGGACCAGGCACAATGAGGAGGAAGATCTGTGCACACAGTTCTAGACAGAAAGTGGGTAATACGGCTCTGTACCGAACACCATCCTCGAAACAGACCTATAATGGATCAGACAGGGCCTGGGATATATACCAGGAACTTCCATATAGCAAAAAGAAGGCAAAGAGGCGACGAGACACAGAGAAAATGTTACTGTATTCCACCAACTAGGCACAGAGGGAACATACGTATGTGTACTAACATTATCCTAACAGCACCAAAGTTTAACCACCACAGCTCCAGAACACCACTCCACACAACTGCATTGCATCTCCACACCACCGCACTACTACCACAATACAAGCCTTCACATTAGGTTATGAGCTCACAGAATCACCATCCAGCAACCAGAGGTTCACGGTCACTCGGAGCCCTCTCTCTTCCACAGCAGGATGTTAGACCTTCACAACACCGCCTACCGGCCAGAGCCACCGACTTTGGGACTAGGGAACCAGGTTCGAATCTCGGCTTCGGCTCAACATCCTGTGATTCTGGGCAAATCACTTAAACTTCCCCTGCCTACAAAACATGAAATGACCTTTTTTTGTAATGTAACTGGTGCTCATGTAAAACGCTCCAGTCCCCTCCAGTCGACTTCCCGCCGTATAAAAACTGCAAAAAAACAAACTCCAACACCCGACAACAACAGTTTCCGGCATTCCCACAACTGCACACACAAAGCTTCTTCAGCACAAATGCCAATCACTTTTCACTATAACAATCAACACCTGTTGTGGTTGACTGTAAATTTCAAACCCCTAGGCTAAAGCGCAAATGTATATGAAGCACTTGGACTAGAGCCCCTTCAGTCAGTGGCATAACAAAATCCCCCGCGGTGCGGTTGACGGGGGGTGGGGGAGCTTCAGGGGGTCCCCTCAGCACAGTCCACTGTGCACGGCCGGCAGGACCCAGGCAGGGTCCAGGAGGAAGGAGGCCTCCTCCAGGTACTTTGCAAGGGGGCCCCTCTCAAGTTTCGTCGCACCGCTGCCAGCAATGTTTCAGCTGAGGTGTTTGTGAGGGCGCACCAAAGCCTCTGCTCCAGGACAGCTAGTGGTGAGACATTATTTTCTTCCTGTAATTCTGCCATGTTCAGATGCCTGTGTTGCTGCCACAGTGTGTGACACACGAGAGGCGAGCGTTGAAAGAGGTGCAGTGAGCCAAGACCCACACCCCGTAGGATCTTTCATTGTGGTGGGCAGTGAAGTATTCAGCCACCTCCATTTTTTTTTTAGAAGAGTGTGAATATTTGTCCACAAGCCCTGAAATGCCAGAGTCTGCACATGAAATACAACCTCCACCCTTTCAGCATTTCCCTAATTATACCTTTGCCTGCTTCCAAGAAGAAAGGTTGAATATGCAAACTGAAACTTGATTTTTTAATCTTTTTACATAGCTGTCAAGTGGCCCTCCATCCTGTGTGACACTTTCAGCCAATCCCAGTTATTCATGCACAACAACACTGCACTAACACCCCTTGTGTCTTTTTTTAACATCATAAATAGGACTAAATATATCACATGCAAAGTGCTGCTGGCTAAAAAGGCAGGACTGTCAGATCTTAGGTCATGCATGACGCCATGCATTACATAAGATCATTTGGACGCAATCTTTTCAATTTTAGAAAGTGGTCTAGTCAATTTCAAATACTAGTATTGATTTATCACATGCTGTGCCAAATAGTCACCTATTGTGTGGAAAGGTAACATTTCATTCACATCAAATATGAAAACAAACTTTTGCACTGCGATTTGAGTACATTCCTGTGGACAAGTGCTTTAAAGTGCACATATTTTCAAAACCTTCTTGAAGTGCTAGACCTCCTTCCCATAACATCTACCCCTTTAACTCTTCTAGAAGAAGTGTGGCTCACTGAGACCACTGGTGAGCAGGAAGGGCATTATGTCAGCCGAGGGGCCTGCCGTGTGCACAGAAGGCAGGAAAAGAGTTTTGGCAATTAAACTAGCAGCTTTGTCTAATCTTAAAATGACTAGAACCGCTTACACGTCACCAGTGGGCAAGCCTGTGCATCTGCCCATGAAAAAAATAGTCAGTAATTTGGTGATCCTGGGTCCCATGGCCCTTATGGTTGCTGCCAGATAAGGCACTGGGCACTCGGTGCTAAGGGTGAGAGTCTGGTACTCAGGCGGTTTGGGGCTCGGTACCCCTGGGACGCTACTCGAAGAACCTTTTTCTGGTGTGGCCCCCGGTGAGACTCTCCTAGAGGGAAAGGGCAACCATGGGGACGGGTTTGCCTCCCTTGACTTCGCCAGATCACAGGCACGAAAACGGAGACAAAGGTAATAATCTGTGGCCCGACCCCAAAACAGAGTAAACCAGAAATGGGATTCGAGCGAGGGCTGGGGCGGGAAGCAAGTAGATGGAGAAGGCTGGGGGAGCGTACAGGAAGAGATATGGTGATGGGGAGTAGAAGCGAACGCGATACACAAACCAAAAGGAAGGGAAAGGAGGGAGGTGGCCGAGTGACAGAGGGGGAGGGGAGAGAGTGACAGCAGCGGCAGGAGAGGGAGGCGCGGCACCTCCTCTGGGCGGGCGAACTGCAATCTCCAATAAAAACTCTTCGCTTACTAAGGAAAAAAAAAGTTTGCCTCTGTTGGCTGTTGGAAGCGAATTGAGCAATTCTCTCGGCCGCCGCCTGGTCCTGGAAGTTAACGATTGCGCGCTCTTGGCGGGCTTATTGACACAACACTTCCCTGCGCCTGGCAGGCGGAGCCATGTGAGGTGGACAGGCTGCACCCCTCCGCGGCCGGGGGCACCGGGGGCCCGGGGGCAGGGCCAGGAGGATGCTGGCAGAGGAGCGCGCACTGCCCTCGCCACTTCAGTGACAGCAGGCGGGAGGCGCCCACCAGGAGTCGGCGCAGAGACCCCCCAGACATGGACCACGCTGCCACTACTCTCTTCACCTCCACGGGCACCAGGGAGGCCCTGTCCAGGGGCAGCATGCTGACCGGCGCCAAGCCACTCGCCTTCTCCATCGAGAGGATCATGGCCAGGACCCCTGAGCCCAGGGTGCCCACGGGCCACCACCTGCCGCCCGGCTCCCTGGCCAAGGGAGAGGGCAAGCAGGGCCTACACATCGGGCCCCCGGCTCTTCCCTGCGTCCTCCCCTTCGTGCCCGCCAGCCTGGATCTGAGGAAGAGCCCCCTGCAGACCCCCGGCGCATTCAGCTGCGCCCTGGCGCTGAGGGCGGACCTGCCCCGCGAGGCGCTGCCCCTGCACCAGTACAAGGTGGTGCGCCCACGGGTGCTCAAGCACTCATCCTTCCAGGCCATGGGGGCCGCTTTCTGTTACTTCAACCGCGGGGAGGGGCCCTGCCACTCGTCGGCCGGCCTCAGCATCCACCCCGTGGCCTCCTACTTCCTGGGCTCCCCCCTGCAGCCGCCCCCCAAGGCCCACCTGTCCGAGAGGAGCAAACTGCCCGGGCCCGCCCTGGACAAGTACTGCTCGGGCCTGGCTTTCAAGGACCTGTCAGCGGCCCAGCTGCAGCACTACGTCAAGGAGAGCGCCCACCTGCTGTCCGACAAGATGGCCTTCAAGGAGCTATCCCAGGCCCAGCTGCAGCACTACATGAAGGAGGGCGCCCAGCTGCTCTCCGACAAGATGGCCTTCAAGGAGCTATCCCAGGCCCAGCTGCAGCACTACATGAAGGAGAGCGCCCACCTGCTGTCCGACACCATGGTCCTGAAGCCCTCCTCCAAGTTCCTGGCTGCCGGCCCGGCGGCCTGCAAGCCCAAGGTGTTCACCTGCGAGGTGTGCGGCAAGGCAAGTACAGGGGACGGAGGGCACGGCCTGGTCCTGCAGCCCCCACGTGCCACCGAAGCTAACCCCGCTCTCTTGTTTTCTTTAAAGGTGTTCAATGCGCATTACAACCTCACCCGGCACATGCCAGTGCACACTGGAGCCAGACCCTTCGTGTGCAAAGTCTGTGGCAAGGGCTTCCGGCAGGCCAGCACCCTGTGCCGGCACAAGATCATCCACACGCAGGTACTGGCAGCTGCTGATGGCGCGGGGCTGTGCCACTGCCGGAATGTGAGCCGTGCCTGCGACGGTGCAAGTGCGCCAGTGTCAGAAAGTGAGCCGTTCATCTGAAAGTGCAAACTGAAGTGCAAGTATGTTAGTGCAAGTGTGTCAGTGCCAGAATGTGAGTTGTGCCTGTGACAGTGCAAGTGTGTTAGTGCAAGTGTGTCAGTGCCAGAATGTGAGTTGTGCCCGTGACAGTGCCAGTGTGGTAGTGCAAGTGTGTCAGTGCCAGAATGTGAGTTGTGCCCGTGACAGTGCCAGTGTGGTAGTGCAAGTGTGTCAGTGCCAGAATGTGAGTAGTGCCTGTGACAGTGCCAGTGTGTCAGTACCAGAATGTGAGCCGTGCCTGCGACGGTGCAAGTGTACCAGTGTCAGAAAGTGAGCCGTGCATCTGAAAGTGCAAGCTGTAGTGCAAGTGTGTCTCAGTGCCAGAATGTGAGTAGTGCCTGTGACAGTGCAAGTGTGTTAGTGGTAGAATGAGGGCCGTGCCTCTGACAGTGCAAGCTGTTAGTGCAAGTGTGTCAGCGCCAGTATGTGAGTTGTGCCCGTGACAGTGCAAGTGTGTCAGTGCCAGAATGTGAGTTCTGCCCGTGCCAGTGCCAGTGCCAGTGTGTCAGTGCCAGAATGTGAGCCGTGCCTGTGACAGTGCAAGGGTGGCAGTGCCAAAATGTGAGGCGTAACTGTCGCAGTGCGAGCTGTCAGTGCCAATGTTAGTCCTAGAAAGTGCACGCTGTCAGTGCCAGTGTGTTAGTCCTACAAAGTGCAGGCTGCAATTGCCAGTATGTTAGCGCTAGAATGTGTGTCGTGCCTGTGACAGTGCAAGCTGTCAGTACCAGTGTGTTAGTGCCAGATTGTGAGAGTGCAAGCTATTATTGCAAGTGTTTCAGTGCCAGAATGTGAGCCGTGCCTGTGACAGTGCAAGTGTGTTACCGTTAGGATGTGAGCAGTGCATGTGTGCACATACACGCACATAAATGCGTGTGTACACACACATCAATATCATTTGCACTTATATCAATATGATATACACTTCACTATGCTGTAGAATACAGGATCGAACTTCCCACAAGGAGTAAATTCTTGGCTTTGTACGGACATATCATTCACTCGAGGGAAGTAGCGGTGTGATGCGGTTGAAATACTGCGCTGCAATAAATGTACTGTGTGCCAGGTACAGAGATGTGTGTGTTTCACCTGTGGGCACACGCGCATCCTGTTATATGCAGATATAGGCATTAAAATGGGAAGCCGGAAGTCCTGATGCTAAGTACCGCATGTTCACACACTTCCTGCGGAGGAGGGTTCCAAATGTCCCACGCACACTAAAGAAGTGCAGGGATTAAGCGCCAAATGATAGTTTGAAGGGTCTGCGTCGGTGTAAGTGCGCTTGTTTCTTTTTAATGAAGCCCATTAGTTAAATTCCAAAACAATTGTGGCGTTGTTTCAGATGAGGTTGTCATGCCACCTGTCCTTTGCCCTGTGTGCCCGCGTTTTGTTTTTTGTCCCCTCTCCGTGGCTCTCCTTGTTGCTCACACTCCCTGGGGAAGGAGGGCGCAGCTTCCGCTGACTGGGTCTTTGCGCTATCAGAGCACTAGGCGGCTGAACCCCAGCACGTCCTGGGGAGTAGAGAGCTTGATACTCGCCAGGACACCCCTTGCGCCGGATGTGAAACCATCAACCGAGGGCCACAGGGAAAACCCGCAAACAAAATTAAAATGCGCAACTAGCTGAGACGATCCGCACATTCAAACGGCGGTGTACCGTTGCCCTGCAGAGTAGGGGGGGTTGGGAGTTTGGGAAATGTCCATCCTCTAGCAGGTCACCCATTTTTTAGGAGATCAGGTATCCTCCAATCTCAAATAGCCCCTTTATTAGACTACAGGCTTTTCTGTCTCCGCGCCGTGGCTTCAGGGAGTCCGTCTGAGGCCCTCCAGTTTAGGCGGCATGTTGCCCTGGGCAGGGTCCAGTTTGGAAAAAGAAAGAGAAAGTGAGGGTGGTGTGTAATTCGTCTCTGACATTAATCTGTTTTTTCTTCATGTTTTGTGCAGGAAAAACCTCACAAGTGCAACCAGTGCGGCAAAGCCTTCAACCGCAGCTCGACGCTGAACACGCACACCCGCATCCACGCCGGATACAAGCCCTTCGTCTGCGAGTTCTGCGGGAAGGGGTTCCACCAGAAAGGTACGAGCACTGCTGGGGCACTGAGCACAAGGGGAGCGGGGTTCCGTGCAGTGCCAAGTGAGAAACCGGCGCTTCTGGGCAGCGCTGGGCACTGCGCGCAAGGTTAACGGTAAGATGCCGGACGCTTCTGTGCGCCGCCGGGTACTGCGCACAGTTGTAACAGAAGTAAACGTGCTAGGCTCAGTTAAGAAACTGGCGCTTCTGGGCGCCCCTGGGCACTACGAACAAGGGTAAAAGAAAGATGCGCGCAGTGCTCGAATAAGAAACAGCGCAACCGCGTAGAAGTAAGATACTTGCAGAGCTCAAATAAGAAACGAGCACTTCTAGGCGCCGCTGGCAGTGCGCACAATTGTAACGGAAAGGTACACATACCCCTCGAATAAAGATCTGGAAATTGTGCGCACCACTGGGACACTGCAAACAAAGGTAAGGGAAAGGGCGGCACACCCCGGAGGGAACACCCAAATAATGGGCATTTCTGGGCACATGCAGTGTGTGCAAAGGTATCGAAAAAAAGATCAACTCGAGGGCACCAGAGAGAATAGTGCCAGGAGGGAACGGGCCCTACTTCAATTAGAAGGGTACCCAAAACGTACGAAAATCGAGGGCAAATGTTGCCGAGACTTAACACAAAGGTACTGAGCTTTTCTGGAATTTCGGTTGTTTGTTGTCCTCTCAGGGTGGATATAAAATGTACTTTTATTTGATTTCGAGTAAGGAGTTTGTCGAGGGCTGGATCACGGGGGTCCTACTCGTGTTTCACGCAGTACACGTTGCCCAGTGTCTAGATAGTTTTCGTGGATATTTCGCGGCGCTTTAAGAATATTATCGGACTCTGCGCGGTGCTCGCAGTCTGCTGTAAATATGACCGGAGACGGCTTGTCGATTAAAAAGGCTGAGCCTAAAATAAAGAGCCGATCACTCCTCGGAGTAATGTGGCTACAGTGTATTAAGCGCCTTGAAGTGCTGCTTTACACCAATGTCTGCTCCATCGATTGGCAGAGTTATTAGGTTTCATCTGAATTTATGAGGCCAGTTTTAGGACTTTGGAAATAGCACATGGAGTCGTCGAAAGGTCCGAGTCCGTCTTCAAGGCAGTGACTGTGGGCGCCAATCTAGTCCCGGGTCTGTGCCTTTTGTTAGACTTAGGGGACCCTGGGTGTGCTACCGTGCACATCAAAGCAGGGGACTCGCGACGCTATACCAGGCGGGGATGTAGGAGCTGTGGGTGGTGCCCAAGACAAGCCTGGCAGGAGTCACGAGCGGTGATCGTGAACTCTGTGCCAGCGCAAGAAAAGTGCCAAGTTCTATGTGGCGCCTTCGAGCGCCTTCCATAGAACGTAGTCGCGCAAACAGGCACACTTCAGCGCTAAGTGCGCAAAGCTTCTTGCAACAAGGAAGACAGCGAGAAGGATGAATTTGCCCTATTTTTGATGCGTTCAACGAAACAATTTTTTTTTGTGTGCATTTTTAAATGTAAACTTAGAGGCACAAATGATGTCGTTTTATGAAAACAAAGCAAATTAAGCCTAATACCTCCCCTCAGCCTCCTGTCAAAATAGTGCAACACCACTTGCTTTATTTTATCCACAAATGTTACTGGCCGAGCAGCCCTGTGTCAAAATATCACCGAAAAATATTTATAAGTAAAGGTCGCGTGGTATATACATTGTTTGTAAATTGTTCTACATTGCGTTCTCTACTATTCTGCCGTGGTGCCAAAGGGAGTGAGCAACGAGGATTGGTGCAAACCCTCTTCGACCCTTTCTCATTTCCCCGTCACTTGCCCCTGGCTGCCTTCCTGCAAGACGCTGTAACCTGGTCACTGTATTGCGGCAAAAAACACCCAGGGGAATACAACAGCGCACACAGGAAACGTAAGAAAGACACGCCGGGATCGAAGTTACCGAACGGAAGTGACGCAAGGCCCCTGGCGATACGAATTTTGAACCAGTGCAAAAACGTAGCAATTATTTTTTTCTATCGGTTTTGGTTCCCGGGAATGCAAGAAAAGAAACATTTTTTTCTCCAGGGCACTTTACATGAGCATGTTATTACTGGCCAAAAATGAAAGATACGCGTGTGAAATAGTTTAAAAAAATGATATAGCGTGTGGTTTTAAATGATTGTTAAGGTAAAAGGCAGTTTGAAATAAATCTTTGATACAAAAAAAGGCTTTGTTTAAAAAAAAAGTAGCAAGCTGATTTTGTTACTTATATACATCTAGCGAACTCTACCCGAAGGTATTGGAACGCATTAGACAAGGCCACATTTAAGGCCCATACTTATACTTTTTTAGCGCAGCATTTGCGTCATTTTTTGACACAAAAGCGATGCAATCTTACAAAATACAATTGCATTTTGTAAGTTTGCACCGCTTTTGTGTCAAAAAGCGGCGCAAAAGCGGCGCGAAAAAAGTATAAGTACGGGCCTTATTTTTGAGGCACAGGGGAGCATCTAGCGATTTGCCCAGAATCACAGGATGTCGAGCCAACGCCGAGACTGGAAGTGGGTTCCCCAGTTCCAAAGTGGGCAGCTCGGGCCGTGATGTCACATCCCCCTATTTGTACCACAAAAATAAAACCCGGTTAAACCTTTCTATTCTGCTTTACTCATAAGAAATTGAACAAAATCATTTTGCCACAAACTTCGTTTTACAAAAGTGGAAAAACATGCACATGTTTTATTTTCGATTAGTGGAAAAATGCGCACACTGTCTACTCTTTTGTATTTATATAATACAATACGTACATAAAGTGCTAGTAGAGCGAGAAAGAAGTATGGAAGTGTATTTGCTAACTTAGTCAGCACCTGCGCAAAGTTTGTCATTAGTAGACAGCTGCGCAAAAAAGAAAATCGAACTGAGTTCATTCTGTGAACCCACAAGGATCGAAGAAAAAAAAAATCGGGCCTTGTCCGCACAGGCAGCTTTTCATTCAAAAGATATTGCAGAGTACAAGATACAGAGACGAAACAGCAAGAATCCGTCCGGGACGTGACCGTGTAGTCTACCAGGGTCTTGAAAATGCGCACCTTTGTTAAAAACAAAACTACATAAAACCAATCATTATTTGCGCACTTTCGCTTTTATGCTTGCGCATTTTTCAGTTTGTACACATTCCCCGTTACGATTCGCTAAAATGCAAATATCACAGCATCATCACTTTGTGGCAATTTAGGAAGTTTTTCCCAACAGAGACCGTTGCAGACCACGTGCTCATTAATTCAAAAACGCATTCGTTTTTGTCATATTTTCTGGTAGGAACGACTTTTTAAAGTGTCATCACCTGATGGAAATGTTAAACGCTGGTGCGCAAAGTGCTGATCCCCGGCACAAATCCGAGAAACTGAGCTGCCGGTGTGGAAGCGGAACGCGCAAACCGTGTCTCTTTTGAGGCAATATTTTCATCCCCTGCTTCACCAGAGAGCTTTTTGAAAAGCAGATCGAGGGTCTTGTGTAACCTTTGAGCCAACAAAGTAAAATCCACTTTGCACAAAGTGATTATCTATCTATCTATCTATCTATCTATCTGCCTGTCTATCTCGGTTATCGTTGAAAATGTACATTAATATCCATCTTTATACAAATAACACTTTCGCATATTGTTATAATTTTAGCAGGTGTCCAATAAGTAGGAGGCGGATTTCATTCTAACCAAGTCAAATTCCTTTGTTTCTTAGAATTTAAAAAGAGTCACACCAAAAAAAATCTGCAAAGTCATTTTTTTTCATTTTCAATTAGATTTTTATCCTTAGCTTTATGTGGCGCAAAAACGGCTCTCAAAGTGGAGTGAGTGCTGTCTCTTCACCAGCTGACCGCGGCGGCAGTCAGGGCGTAAATAATGCCCACTAGCAATGGTGCACGTTTAATGAAGAGGGAATGGACGCTTTCTTGTGGGTACTAACTCAGTGGAAGCTGTGAAATGCTGAGTGGTCACACTAGTGTCTGTGGGTGTGGGGGAGAGTGGGCGCTATAGTAGAAACGGAAAGGATGCTTGGCCCCGGCGCTAACCTCTGTAATTTGCTCCTCCTTTTCTCAGGGAATTACAAGAACCACAAGCTGACGCACAGCGGCGAGAAGCAGTTCAAGTGCAGCATCTGCAGCAAGGCCTTCCACCAGGTGTACAACCTCACCTTCCACATGCACACGCACAACGACAAGAAGCCCTTCACCTGCCCCGCCTGCGGCAAGGGCTTCTGCCGGAACTTTGACCTCAAGAAGCACGTGCGCAAGCTGCACGAGGGGGGGCTCCAGGGGGGGAGCCCCGGGGCCACCGGAGACCTGATGAACCCCGGCGGCCGCAGCCCCAGCCCGAGCCCTTGAGGGAGGGGCGCCGCCCTGGGCCACCGCCCACTGCAGCCACAGACTGCAGCGAATACCTGCCCCCACTTCCGGGTGTCCCCTGACTCAACCCTGGGGACCCCATCCTTCCAACGTCCCTCCGATCCAGTCCTGCAGGAGCCGGGACAAGCAGCTCAGGGCAGGCACAGCAAGTACAAAGTGTCCCCCTGCACCCCAAAAGACCGGCTGCTCCCCAGCCGCCCCGTTCTCACGGGGGTAGGGGTGCTGGGGAGCCGCCCTGGGCCATCGCCAACTGCAGCCACACACTAGGGCCCGGCGATCAGCACAGCTGAGACAATTAACAGGGGGTGAGTGGGGGGCGCCCCCCAGACCCGCATGAATCCCGGTGGGCCTGTGCTCAGCGCCCCCGGTATGGCTGGATTCTCCTCCCCCCGGGGGTGTTGCTTGTTTCCCGTCCCTCTCACCCCAGGACCCCGCCATGTGAAGCCAAACACAAGAGACGCAGACAGGAGGTGCTCCAGTATTTATTGAACTCTGTATTACCCGCCCGGAGGATTATATTTAAAGTGTACAGATTACATTTCCGTTGTGTTCCTTTTTTGTTACTCCCGTGCCAGATGTTTGCTGGTTCCCCCTTTTCTACCTGTTTTGAGTATCTTATATAAATATATATATATAAATATATAAATATTCTATATGGAGAGACGGTGTTAAATATGTCGTGGATTAAACGTTACTTTGGTTACTGGACGCGAAGTGGGTGTCTCCGACCCTCTATGAGTAACCCACCCCCGCCCTGGGAGTGGGGGGACTGGCTTGGGAGTGGGGTTGTGGGGAGGTGTGGTATGGCATCGCCGTGGCTGCGGGTTTTACTGGTGGTTTGCCTGCCTGGCCATGTGTGTGTGTTGGGGAGGGGAGCGGGTGGGTGTTAGGGGGTTGCTTGCCTGGCATGGAGACGGGAACGGGTGCTTTTTGGGATGGGGACGTCTGACATGCTAAGCTTTGGGATTTTATGGGGGCGCGTCTCGTGCTCTCGAGGTTCTGTGGATCAGACTGACTGAAACTGGAAGCAGGGAGAATGGATGCTAAAAACAGATCCATCTGAACTTCTTGGTCCTACCCCCCACCCCCCACCTCCGCCCCACCCAGGGGAAGGATGGAGGGCCCAGCACCAGCCGCAGGCGCGCTCTTGTTGTCTTGCCAGGCAGTGACACAAACTGTTAAAGACTTTAATTAAGAGGGGTAATTAGTTCAGATTTATCAAAGACGTGCTTGTTACACAATTAGCGATTGAGCACGCGCGCCGGAGCCGCCAGATGAGCCCCTGCGTCGGTAGAGGAGGGGGGAGGGGCGGGTTCAGGAGCAGGAATAACATGTGGACAATAACAGGGGACAATAGCACGGGGACAAAAGACGACAAGGTCAGTCACGGACGGACGGCCCCACTAACCCTGCACTGAATAATGGGGTGGTGATTGGGGGGGCAGAGACCCCTTTTTCCTCATCCCAGGAAGAAATGCACTAGGAACCTCAGACACCTGTTTTCAGCGCCCCATAGCGCCCATCACACGCTTCTCTGAGCTATGAAAAGACCACCACCTCTACAGTTCGAGTGGACACATTGTTCTACGGGGTCTACGTGACCCTAAACTTGGCAAGGAAACAGACCACAGAAGAGGTGTCCACGATCACAACGCCAATCAATAAAATATATAGCGCAGGCTGATTCTTAACTCAGCTTTCCTTCATTATCCCAAAATTAAACTGCAATTCTTACTGTCACGGAGGTTTATAATAACCATATACACGTTTTTTTCGTAAATGCTCAAACAACCTAGTTTGTTCTATCTATCTATCTATCTATCTATCTATCTATCTATCTATCTATCTATCTATCTATCTATTTACACACACGCATGTGTGTGTTTATATAATATATACGTGTTTATGTATATATAATATAAACGTGTGTGTATCCTGACAGTGCACTTTTTTTATGGTAATTTAGAAATGTTATTGTCACACAAGTGCCCTATAATTTGTGTTTAATAATTTATTACACATTTTCTGCAAACATTGTAACCAGTACTCGGGAAGGCAAGAAAGGTATCGAGATAAAGTTATCCATACGTGAAACGGCCCCGCACGCAACAAGCACAGGCCCCAGGAGGAACGTTCCTTGTTTGCGCTCATGTTTTCCATTCCTGTTTTTCGATTTTTTCTGATAGACTGTACGGCCCCTTGCACTCGAACAAAAAAATGGAAATGTATTTGGTGATGCCAGTACAGGATCGAACCCGCCAACCCCCGCGAGTGGTTGGAGCTGCGGAATTAAGCTCCGCAGGCGGGATTTCCCTGGCGGTCCGTGCTCCGCCATAACGCGGTGCGCTCTCCTTAACAGCCTTAAAAACACAAAGACTTGACTCCGAGGTTAACACGACAGTAGGAAACAATTATAGGATTAGGGCGTCCTTTTACCAATTACCAGCGCACAATATGCGAGTACGTGTTGAAAGGGCGGACTGCGCAGGCAGCGCCGCGGCAGACGAGGCCGCTTGATAAAGAAGGGACAGTGTGGATCCAGGAGGGGGGCGTGGGACAAGGACCTGTTCCGGCGCCCCTCTGGCCCTGGAAGAAGGGCTCGGGCCCCTTCGCCCTCGTCCAAGGTGGGTGTGCGCTGCGCACTGCCCTCTGAGCTGACGGTGAGGTTGGGGGGCTTCAATGCTGTCACTTAATGCCAGACCCCTGCGGGACCCCCACAAGAGGTTCTACGCTGCGCTACACTGTGTACGGAGCAGAGCGCCTTCTACAAACTAAAGTTTTGCACCACGAAAAAAAATAACAACAGAAAAACAAAATAAAAAAGGGCAAGCTGGCTTTGCAATCTGTTGCTGCTTACATCTTTTTTCCACAGTAAATGGAGCATTATATTTTCCGAAAATGGAATGAAATCAGCTTCTTTCATTTTTTATTTATTGTGCGAATAATCTGAAAACTATTTAATATTTTCTAAACACCCAGAACACTTTAATAGCAAGATATATAATACTTTATATTACCCCGATGCGCCACATTTTTTAATGTATTAATTATTCTTGCCCTGCCATTTTTGGTGCACAATTATTTGTAATGACAGCTTTTTATATAACTCTTCGTGCTGCTAGGCTGACCAGATTTTAATACCAAAAACCGGGACTTTTCACAAAAATTAAAGAAGGACTATAATTTTAAATCAACCCAGCAGCATCGAATGACAGCACTTATCAACCTAAAATCAGTGCTTTAAATGGGCCGGTACTCTCCGGTACTGAGTACCGGCACTTTTGTATTTTGCGAGGGAGAGTACCGGCAATTCTCAAGAAAAACGTAATACTTTTAATTGGAGAGTACCGGCACTTCTCAGAAACAAGCAGGTAGTCTGGTACAGAGTACCTGCACTTCTATTTTTCCATTTAAAGCACTGCCTAAAATCACAAAGGAGCCACTAATAAAGTAAATAAAATGCATTTTTTAAACCCAGCAAGATACTTTTTAATTAAATTGTTCTCTAATAAAAGCTGCTAACGAGCCCTTCTTTGTAACACATAAAGACACAACTCCCTCTGCTTTCAGTCAGCTGTCGCGAAAAACCGGTACATGAGTCAAATTTGCCTGAATTCGGCGCAGTGTGGATTTTGCATGTTTTTTTTGCGCTAGAGCAATCCTGATGAAATGTGGGCCCCACGGTGCTAAGCATCTCTTTGATATTAAACCGCAGTGTCCACGGTACACACAATAAAGCTGCAGTAACAGCTCTTAGTGATGGCTGCTGCCTTTCTTGCCCAAAGGATGCCCGGATATGACGTAGTAGTGGAATCATAAAGTTAGCGCGTACATAGGCAGCACGAGTTCCCTGAAAATAGTCTCACAGCTCCATTCTGCGTTGATGCACACTTTTCTTAAAAACATTTGGCCCATATTTATACTTTTTTAGCGCTGCCTTTGCGCCGCTTTTTGACGCAAAAGCGGCGCAAATTTACAAAATACAATTGTATTTTGTAATTTTGCGCCGCTTTTGCGTCCTAAAGCGGCGCAAATGCGGCGCTAAAACAGTATAAATACGAGCCAAACTGTATTCAAGCAACCTTGCAATGGGGCACACACAGTTTGCGCCGTTTTCTTGGTTCTGAAATACACAGTGGAGCAGATTTTACTTCGGTTCATGTTGCTGAGATATTTTTGCATCAGGACAAAAAGAGAGGGAATTAATTGTGGAGCAAAGAGAACATGTTCAGTGTATGATTTATTATTTGAATGGATAATCCACATTTTGGACATAATCCGGTAATCTCATTATAAAATAGAACAGGCTAATTTGCACAGCTTTTGTTAGACATACAATTAAATGGAGCAAACTGGATTTACTTAAAACTTGGTCCCACAGTTCATGGTCAGATGACGGTAAAATATATTTCGCACCTTCTTTTAATGGACGACGGTGAAGGCAGAGCCCATCCAGCCTTGTTATGTAGACACTTGTGCAAATGCGGGTTGGCCTGTTTGCTCTCACACAAGCAGCAACGTTTATGTAAACTGCATTATTCCATATAATATGGCACATTTTGTGACAGTATTACTTCTTTATTTTTACATTGTACAGAATTTGCCACTGGATGGTCAAAACGTTCATTTTATCAGTATCAGTCTAACAGCCAAATACAGAAATAAGTAACAGACGGGGGGCAATCAACCTTTGCAAAAGGCCTTCCACTGTGGGGCAACACATGTTGCTGTTTTTTAGCAATTTAAGATTTCTGTGAACTAGAAACGTGTTTTTGTTGATGTAATCTGCAGATTATGCAGCAGATGATGGAGTATGTGGCGAATGCGGTTAATCCATAATTATGTGAAAAATCTACAGCCGCAGAATCTATTTCCACAGGCCCTGACTGCAAGTCTGAAAATCTACAAGTTAGTGCGGGAGCTACCAGGAGGGGCCCAAAGAAACTTGAGGGGGACCCCCTGCAAAGTACATGGAGCCCCCCCAACCACCACTCTGGACTCACCCAGGGTCTTTCATGCTAGGGTTCTGTGCTGAGGGCCCCCATGGAGTTCACCACACCCTTCCCCTTCATCCCCGACACATCACCGGTGGGAGGCTTTGTTACGCCACTGGCTACCAACAGTAGGGCAGTTTATTGAGCTAAAAACGCGTGCTAAAGTCTGAGCAATATCTATGAACAGGCAGGAGCCCCCTTCTCCTCACGCACACGGGTGCACAGCTCATCCGTGATACATCACTTCCGGAAGTGGCCTTTCACCCGTGCCCGTGGCACAGAACAAACATAGACGGTTTTCCCTTTTTTTCATCTCACAACCTGAGAGTTTGCAATCTCTACGCGCCAGCGGACCGAGGAGCCTCAGACGTGCAGCTATGGTGCCACGGGGGCCCAGTGAAGGCAAGTAAAGTGGACAAGCAAGCTGCAGAGCAACATTCTGCAGAAGCCAGGCATCAGTGGGCCCCGGTGCCACTGCTCCTGCTGCACCACCGCCCACCGAAGCAACGAGATGCTCAGCACGAGGCGACAGCACGCTGGACAATATTGCGCAGTGACGTGCTTCCAATGTGTGTTTTTCTCCCTGGCATCCTGGACCCTTTGCACACGGTGATTTGTGCAGCTGGCATTAGAAGACGGTTTGTTAGGGCTTAAGGCCTTCATGTCCAGCAATAATTTATGTTTTGAGTCCGAGGAGCAGGTTAGGGACTCTGGAACTTTTTATCCTAGCCAGGCCTGCCAGAGGCTAGCTGCACTTCCATGGCCTGCTTTCTGAAGGGCCAGATGCTGAATAGAAGGGTTGCCATCCACATAGTGTGGGGGGCCGGAGGCGGAAACACACAGGAGCACGTAATCAAAAGCCACCCTTTACGTCCTGGAGTCTTATTGCAACCGCAAGCACCACCACACTAAACACAGAAGATTGTTTAACTCTTTGAAAGCGGCCCATTTTAATGTACCAAGCAACCTTACCTCCCCATTAATGCAAACGATTGACACTGTCAATCATTTGTAAAGTCAACTATGCCTTCCTATGTGTAACTATGTAATTTACAGAAAAGTAACTTTGAAAGGTTATTTTGCCATTTGTCAAGCAATCTAGTTAGTTGCATGTGTGCAATGCTTACATGTCACAGGTGCAGACGCTAGTGAGACCTGTGGGCTAGTAACAAACATTGTACTTTAGGGCTATGGACAACTTTGCTAGTGGATGTCACGACCCTTCACAAGTGACAGTGGTACACCCTAGCCTGGGTTATTCTAAAAACTAAAAGAGCCAAATAGCATCTTGAATCCGCCTGTACTTATATCTGTGACGCCAATGTTCTCAACCTGTTTTGTAGTCAAAAATGACTCCTCAACCGCACCCCAAACATAGGTTATTGCTGCTAGCGGGCAGTGTGGGTGGGTAGAGGCAACTCTCCTCCAAGTCTCTGAGGCAGCGCGCGTGGGCAGTGTTCAGGGGCAGGGAGGCATCAAGGTGACTGATAGGGCGAGATCTCCCCCTTTCTACCTTTACTGCCGCTCCTTCCGACTGCCCAGGCGACCTCGCTGCCCCTCCTCCCACAGGCAACCAATCCTTGCACCAGAAGCAAGCCAGGGAAATTCAAAAGCATAGCAGGCTCACAAACCTCTGCAAAACACAATATGATTGCTGCAGCCCTATACGTAAAATTGTACCCTTGTCCCATGGCACCCGTTCTATACCCGAAACGAGCGCATTTGACATGATGCGTCTTCACTGACGTCAGCATGATGTGTTCCACATAGAAAAGGATAGTCCCTCTCAGCAGTGAGCATCGCCTTAAAGCATCACGTGCATTCCCCAGTTTGTTGTGGGTATCACCGATTTATTAATTAATTATGCCTTCTTTTTTAATATCGGCCTATGTATTGCCTAAAAAACGCACTGCTAGGCAGCGACAGGTAGATGCCTAAATGTGTGATTTATATATTGTCATTCGCTGTGGACTCCTACACAGCGCTCTGAGCACTGACACTGCTCCTCCCCCACAGTGCACCCGGTTATACCTGACTCTGTGACCTTGGCACGGTGGGCCTTCCTACAGTGGGTCTGTGCGCTGGCACGGTGTGCACTCTGACACTCGTGGGTCCGTGCTCTAGCACTGTGTGCACCCTGTCACTCGGGGGTCCGTGCCCTGGCACAGTGGACACTTGATCACTCGTGGGTACGTGTCTTGGTACAGTGGGCACCCTGGCACTCGTGGGTCCGTGCCATTGCACTGTGTACACTCTGACACTCGTGGGTCCGTGCTCTGGCACTGTGTGCACCCTGCCACTCGGGGGCCCGTGCCCTGGCACTGTGCGCACTTGAACACTCGTGGGTACGTGTCTTGGCACAGTGGGCACTCTGGCACTCGTGGGTCCGTGTCTTGGCACAGTGGGCACTCTGGCACTCGTGGGTCCGTGCCATTGCACTGTGTACACTCTGACACTCGTGGGTCCGTGCTCTGGCACTGTGTCCACCCTGCCACTCGGGGGTCCGTGCCCTGGCACAGTGGGCACTTGAACACTCGTGGGTCCGTGTCTTGCCACAGTGGGCACCCTGGCACTCGTGGGTCCGTGCCATTGCACTGTGTACACTCTGACACTCGTGGGTCCGTGCACGGCACTGTGTGCACCCTGGCCATCGTGGTTCCGTGCCGTGGCATTGTGGGCACTGGGACACTCGTGGTTCTGTGCCATGGCACAGTGGGCACTCGGACACCTGTCAGTCCGTGCCCTGGCACGGCGAACGCCTTGCGACAGCTTTTTCTGGCATGTCGCTAATGTTCCACAAATACTGTCTCAGGAAGGTCAGTGTACCACCCTGAGGGCCACTAGCGGAAGGATAACAGGTCTGAGGGTGCCAGTCCAGCGCCGCTCGGTGTGAAGTGACCGCAGCAGTAGAACAACCCCGGCTTGACACGCGCCCTGTGTGAGGGTCTGCCGCGACCACCCACCCATGCTCTCTACTGCGCCCCTCCCTGGAAATAGAAACACTCGCAGAGCCGCTCCCTCCACGGCACCTCACAGGCTGGCAGTGCTGGGAGGCGTGTGTGTGCCTCTCTGGTTCCTCGGGGGACAGCCTTGTGAAGGTGTGAACGAAAACGTGCTGGGCCAAACGCCTCAAACCGCACTCTGACGTCGTTGTGTATTTCCATAGTCGTGAGATGTGTTTCATTCTTGCTAGGGAGGCCCGAGGACAAGGGGCACGGGCCAGGCGATGGGCTGGAAATCACTGTCATCAAGGCGAGGACCAGGGCCTGTGTTGTGTTCTGGCAGTAACTGCGTCACTTACCAAATAAATGCTCTGAACACACGTTCATTTTGTTATGCAGGAAAACTGAGGCGGAGGTCGAGGTCTGCTCCATAACACGCTCGGCGTTCTTAGTGACATCACCTCCGTCCCAGCCTCTCATTTATTAACTTTAAACCGTGACCCAGGGTCATACCAATAAAACATTAACAAAGGGGGTTGCTGTGGCAACACCCCTCTTAGTGGCTCCTCTTGGTAGTGGCCATGCTCCCCTTAACTAAGGGGAGACACTACATCCCTTCCAAAATGTACACAACAAACAAATATGATAAGATTAAATTAAAGGCAAAGTCTAATATTGAGTTAGCTTCATTGTATCATATCAGGAAATCACGCAATTTCGTTGAGGGTGCAGGATTACTTCTCAAGTGGTATCTTGATTGGCTAGTTCTTCCGTTAGATGAGCCTGTGTTGTTGGGGTTAGTGTCAGAGTTACTGTCAGGTCTTTCACATATATTTTCCGTGTCATTAGGGGCTGGGTTGGTCGGATTGTGTTCCGGCTCCTCGTCCTCTTCGGATCCACCCACCTCTATTGCGGGGTATTATGTTGTAGACTGACATTGGGTGACTCTCGTGGAGCTTGAAACCTCTTGAACCAGGATATGTTCCTTGCAACTTGTTCGGACCCTCTTTTTGTCACCACCAGCGATCCTTGGCGACTGGTTACTATCCATGGTTTGTCTTCGAAGGGTAGACAAAATTTGCTCCCTGGGAACCAGTCTCTGATGAGTACAGAGTCTCCTACTTGAATATCCGAATGACATGCTTTCCTGTGGCGGCTCGCCATGTCATTTGATCGTTTCCTTTTGGCGTATTCTTTTGTTTCGTTGATAGGAGCAGGCTTCCATAATTTATGATGTGGTACAACGTCAGTCACTACTCGACCCATTGACAGGTAGTTCTGAGCTACTCCAGTGGTAGAGTGGGGTGTCATTCGGTAATTACGGAGGAAAGAGTAGACAGCTCTTTCGGGTGCTTCGTTCTTGGCCAGTGCAATTCAAACTATTTTATTCAAGGTCCTCATAAATCTTTCGACCTCTCAGTTGGCTTGAGGCCATCTGGGTGTGATCTTTCTGTGCTTGATGCCAAGTGATCGTACGTATTCTCCAAACTCACTTCTGTGAAATGGCAGTCCGTTGTCAGTCTTGACTTTTCTTACTAGCCCATGAGTGGCGAACATCTTCTCCATCTTTGAGATTATTTCAGACGCTGTCAAAGTTCGGACTTCTTCCACCTCCGGGTAACGAGAATAGTCATCAATCATTACCATCAGATGATCTCCGTTAGGCAGACTTCCAAAATCAAGGCTGGTAGATACCCACGACTTGTGGGATCGTTCCTCGGTCTCTATCGGAACTGGCTCATTGGGCATTCCAGTCGTTTGGCACCAGTGGCATTAACGTACTAACTCCTCTACCTTCTCATCCATCGTTGGGAACCATACCTTTGTCCTCAACCTGCTTTTGGTCTTCACCATTCCCTGGTGGCCAGCGTGTGCGAGCTGAACTACTCTATTTGTGAGGCTGGAGGGGATCACTAACCTGTGACCTCGGAGAAGGCATCCATCTTCACTTATCGTCAGCTCTTGCTGCACTTGGCGCAGCTCTTCCATGACCATTCTCACTTCAGGGGTTAGAGAGTGCCACTGTTTCGGTCCGGCGCGCCAGCTGTTGTTCTTCATCGCTTGTATTGCTCTCTGGAGATTATCGTCCACTTCCGTGGCCTGTCTTATAGTGTCCATCGAGATGGGCAGTGGTCAAGATCTCTCTGCTACACATTTGACGTCCTCCTCTGTTTCACGGGCTTCACTTTCCTCTCTCGGGGTGGCAGGTCTGGCGTGTCTTGAGAGATAATCCACAGGGTTGTTTACTCCTGGGTGATATTCTACTTTACAGTTGTATTCATGCAACTGGAGCATCCATTTTTCAATGCGTGGAGGTGGTTTGGACGCGGTGCCTTGAAAGAGCTGTATTAGTGATTTGTGGTCCTTATTGACAACAAATGGATGCCCATACACATATAGGTGGAAATGATTACATCCCCAGTGGATGGCAATTGCTTCTCGCTCAATCTGGGAATAACTTTTCTCAGTATCTGTCAGCGAGCGGCTTGCGTATGCAACTGGGGCCCAATCTTCTGCGTGGACTTTCTGGAGGAGCACAGCTCCTAGCCCCGTCGGGCTGGCATCTACCGCAATGGAGATTTCCCGCTGGGGATCAAAGTATCGTAGGGTCGTATCTGCTGACAGCGCTTCTTTTGTTGCTTGAAAGGCTTGTTCTTGTTCAGGGCCCCAGGACCATGTCGGTGACGCCTTGGTGAGGTCCCTCAAAGGTTGTGTTAGTGACATGAGGTTTTTTTATGAAGCGGCCACAGTAGTTCACCATCCCCAGAAAGCTTCGAACTCCTGTTACTGTCGTAGGGGGGTGGGCGTTTTTGATGTTAGTCACCTTTCCAGGATCGGGGGCAATGCCGCTTGTTGAGAAAGTGTATCCAAAGAATTGTATTGTTTCTTTTAGGAATTCACATTTCTTCTTGTGCAGAGTGAGGCCTGACTCGTGGATACGCTGGAGGACTCTTTTGAGATTGTCATGATGTTTCTGGATGGTTTTTGTAAAAACTAGGATGTCGTCGCTGACGTTCATGACACCTTTCAAGTCTATCAGCAACTCTCGTATCGTATTTTGGAAAACTTCTGCTGCACTTGAGATCCCAAAATGTAGTCTCTTGTGGGTGGAGAAGGTCGTGATATACCTAGACTCCTCTGCTAGGACTAGTTGGTGGTACCCTGACCTGAGGTCCAGTTTTGAAAACCTGTGGTAAATAATTTAAAATACCTCTGAATTTGCCTTGTAAGTTAAATAAATAATAAAAAAGGAAAGAGACGGGGTCCGAGATGTAGAGAATAATCAGGATTTATTCAATAACTTGAGTTAAGGGAGAGCTCCTTCACTAAGCGGGTTAGGGAGTAGTCTGTCTTACTTCGCGCAGCATAGAGCTTTTATACATTTTTCTACTACATGCAAACAAATGGCAGAGGTTCAATCATTTTCCACTAGTTAGGTATAAAAACATTTGTATGCCTCAGGGGAGAGGAGTGGGAGATTGCTTACAAACAAAAATGTGCAAACAGCTGAAGCGTATAATAGTGTGTAGTAAATGGCAGGTATGACCTTGTTCCAATTGCAGGTTATTCCGTGGAAATTAGTTTTTCTCAAAATTGGCTTAACCGCAGGTATGTGGCCAGTCTGGTATTCGGCCTTAGGCATATTACACGATGTAGCTGCTTTCAAGCTGCATCTTTTTCTGCCTATTTCCTCTGCGACGGGGTGTTTAAAACACTTACAAAATGGATGCCATATTCAATATGGTTGTCCTGATATCAAATGAACAGTAGTTGCACGAAGGGTGAGAAACTATTTTTCCACATTCCCTCCTTGCACCAGAGTGCAACCATTGTCCTCTATTTCGATGGCCATAAGATCATCAATATGATCTTGGAGCATAATCTTAACATTTTCTTTTTTCTGGATGTGTGGTTTAGGAATGCACATGGTAGCACACAATCCACAGAGTGGCGGGCCACACTGGATGCACAGGCAGCATCCCATTAATGTAAACAATGCTATGCCAATAGCAGAAATCAATTTCCAGCCCCATGTGGAGACTAGTCCCCAAAACCATCCTGACCAGGTCCAGTTGCCAGGATCCTGGTGTAAACTGGACGCAATTTTGTGCAATCTAGAAATAGCCTCATAGACAGAGGGGCCATTATCAGGTATGAAAACACAGCAGCTCGACCCAATAATTTTACATGCTCCGCCCCTCTCTGCTAGTATGACATCAAGAACAAGACGATTTTGAAGCGCTACCATTCTGATAGCGGATTGTTCCTGTGTCAAATTTCCCAGAGCAGCTATAGTCTGATTTACAACTGCTTCTACTGTTCGAGTAAGCCTACGGATAAGCTTACTATTCTGAATCGGTCCAATAAAGAAGAAGAAACCTCTATTGAAGTCTGTATACTGTTCCAGGGTAGTCTCTGTTTGGTCTATCCCCGAAGTATCTATAGATCTCTTATGCCTTTCATTAGGGAGTAGGCGATCCTTATGATACATCGGCGGGGCAAGGAAAACGGGAGGCAATAGGAAAGATATATAGCATCTTCCTCCCCATCCGAGGGGAAGACGTATATAGGCTATCTCTCCACAGACAAAATATGTATGTCTAGACGCTGGAAACGTTGATTGGCCTTTATCCTCGAAACTCACAGTAATATTACATTCACTGTGTCCTACCTGGATTATGTCAGTCTTCTGGACACACAGCTGTCCTTTCATTTTGGAAACAGATATGGAGGTTGGTCCGCCTTTCTTTTTAGGCTTGGTATTTACCAATTTGGAAGACCAATACTCCTGTTTATACTCTTCACTTTCGAATATAGTCCCCTTAGCCTGTGGTATTCCATTATCGTCGGGATAACAGACTTGATTAAGGACGGTATTCATATCTCCCCATGGCCACCCATTCTTACATATCCGAGCATCTCCTTCAGGGCATGCGGAATTGGAGGTATTGTACGCTGTTATTAAGGCAAACCAAGCCTCACAGGTACCATTATATGAAAATGGAAAAGGTACCAGTGGCATCCCTCCGTCATTCTGATGAGGGGGAATCTGTCCACATATCCATCAATCGGTAGTATTGGCAACCTGGTGAGTATAGTGCAACATCCGTACAAAGGAGTTATTTTGCATAGCTAATCTGTGGGCCCGTTCATGAGGCGTAAGATCATAATAGGTATGTTCTTGTGTACTGTTGGGTGAGAATATAGGGAGTTGACTAGATGGAAAAATTAAATGTAAAACCCAACCTAAACACATTGCTGCTGCCAGAAACAACATTAACATCATTATACAAAAATTTCTTTTCTCACACATTTTCTTTCTGTATTTGTCTCTCAACATCTTCTGCTTCACTGTTTCCGTCGTCATTTTTGTCAGGTATACTTCTCAGAGCCCCTGCCGTTTCACCAACAAGTAGAGCTTGTTTGGAATTAATTGACCTGGGCTCGAGTAGATGACCTGAGTTTAGATCTATAAGTCTGGTGGAGACTTTCTTCTGTGGGTAATGTCAATTGTTCTGCGTTCTGTTGTGTCTGAAGTGGCGATGTCTGTCTGCTTTTTTCTTTGGGAAAATGTTTCTTACAGTGACTGGCATGGAGCCATCCCTTACGACCTTCGTTACGATTTCAATATCTGTTATAGACTTAGCTCGAGGTATCCCCCATATGTTAGGTGGTCTTCCAAAAACTATCTCATAGGGCGTGAGCCCCATTCTGGAATGAGGAATCATACGCATGTAAAACAGAGCTACTGGTAAGGCAGTAATCCAATCAACTCCCTTTTCAGCACATATCTTTGCCATCTTGTTTTTTAAAGTCTGGTTATGTCGCTAAACCAGGCCTGCTGCCTGTGGATGACGCACACAGTGAAATTTCCACTGGTATCCCAACAGTAGCGATATCTTTTTCATTAATTCAGATGAGAATGGTTGACCATTATCAGAATATATAACTCGGGGCAGACCGAACCTAGGGAAATACTCCTTAATCAATTGTTTAGCTGTAGTGCTGGCAGTATAGTCAGGTACAGGATAAGCTTCGGTCCATCGTGTTAATGCACATACTACTACGAGTACATACTTCTGTCCTCTGCACCTTTCCATTTGTATATAGTCCATCTGTATAACTTCAAAAGGGTGTTCAGGAGGATGAAATCCTCCTGCCCCTACTGTTGTGCCTTTTCCAATATTATACTGACAACATATCATACATGTTTGGACTCTTTGTTTGGCTGCTGCCCTAAGATGTTTATTGTCCCATATATGTTGTATTGCGTCTAGCATAGCTTTTTCCCCAAGGTGGGCTGGTCCATGTATTGTATCTATAATAATCTGCACCATGGCATCGGGAAGATACCAGACTGCTTTATGTGGTGTCATCCATCCTTGATCAGTTAGTATCCCTCCTTCCTTGTTCCATTTTTCTTTTTCCTCATTTGTGGCGTGACTCTGTATGTCTTGGATGTCCATAGTTATATCTCGTGTGACCTGCATATGCATAAATTCGGGACCGTGATGCAGCGTACTCTCTACGTCTTTCTGTGTCATGTCTTGAGCTGTTTGATCTGCTAATGCATTTCCTAATATAACATGATCTGTTCCCTTTGTGTGTGCTTTGCATTTTATTATAGCTATTTGTTCTGGTAGATGTATATCATCTAACAATTGTGTTATCAAATCTGCATGTTGTATTTTTGATCCATGCGATGTCATGAATCCTCTTTCTCTCCATAATGTTCCAAAATTGTGTACTACTCCAAAAGCGTACTGTGAATCAGTATAAATATATTTTTTTTTCCTTTACCCAATCGACAGGCTCTGCTCAATGCTATCAACTCGGCCGCTTGTGCTGAGAGAATGGGTATCTGTTTGCTCTCTAAAATTTGAGTATTTGTGGTAACAGCATAGGTGGCCCTTATCTCCCCCTTTTCTGTTCTTTTACAAGAACCATCAACGTAAATATTTTCTTCTGCATCTGGTAATGGAATGTCTTTTAAATCTGTTCGTGGTTTCGTCATTTGTTCAATCACTTCCATACAATCATGTACCTCATCTATGTTCTCGTGAATGGGTAAAAGTGTGGCAGGGTTCAGGGTATTGCATCTTAAGATCTGTATGTGAGGTTGAAAAAGTGTCAGTTCATACCCTGACAGTCTTGCTATTGTTAGAGGTTGTGTCTGTGTTCTGTTAAGTAATAGTTCTACTGCATGGGGAACTCGTACTATCAAAGGGTGTCCCAATACTATAGCATCGCTTTGTCTAATAGCTTGAGCTGTTGCTGCTACAGCCTTCAGGCATGCGGAAAGAGCTTGTGCTACAGGATCTAAGGTGGATGAAAAATATCCACATGGTCTTTGTTTTCCAGCTTGCTCTTGTGTCAGGACCGATAGAGCAGTCCCATTCTTTTCAGTGACGAATAGTGTAAAATCTTTATGATAATCAGGGGTGGCCAACACCGGGGCCTGACACATCGCCTCTTTCAATGTTTTGAAAGCGAGCGTGTGTTCCTCTGTCCATGGAAGCTGGGGAGACGTGCTGGCTTCTAATGTTGTCAATTTTACAAGTGGTTTTGATATTAGTGCAAATTGGGGTATCCATTGTCTGCAGTAGGATGTTAGTCCTATGAATTCGCGTACCTGTCTCTGTGTTTTTGGCTGTGGTATATTTTGTATCAATTGTATTCTCTCCTTTGTTAGGTGCCTTCCCTCCTTTGACAGTAAGTGCCCTAAGTAGGTCACTTGCTGTTGACAGAATTGCAATTTCTTTGGCGACACTTTGTGGCCATTTTCAGCCAAGAATGTTAATACCAATAATGAAGCTTCGACACATGACTGTTCAGATCTGGCCGTAATGAGTATATCATCGACATACTGCAGAAGAGCTGTTTGATCAGGCATTTGTATGGTGTCTAGCTGTCTTTTTAGTGCTTGCCTATAAATGCTTGGGCTGTCAGTAAATCCTTGAGGAGCTCGGGTAAACCGGAAACTCCTTCCGCATAATGAGAACCCAAACAAATATTGACTGTCTTCATGTATTGGTACACTGAAAAACGCGTTTTTGAGATCGATAACGGTAAAATGTGTGGCTTCACAATCAATTGTTGTTAAAAGGGTAGATATGTCTGGTACGACAGGATGTTGTGCCACAACACATTTATTTAATTCCCGTAAGTCTACCACAAGTCTATAGTTGGTATTTTCTCCTTGTTGTACTTTCTTTGCCACAGGTAATACAGGTGAATTCACGGTATTTGATGGTACTTCGATCACCACTCCACTAGTGATGAGGTCCTCTATAATGGAAATAAGGTCTTTCTCAGCTTGTGGAGGCATTTTATATTGACGGAGTCGTGGTAGTATGGCTCCCTCCTTTAAAACGATCTTGTGGGGTGTAATGACCATCCGCCCGACCGATGTGGGACTGGTGGCCCACAACTCGGCTGGGAGGTGGGCCAATCGAGGATCTAAATCTCTGACTGTATAATGGCCCTTGAAGTCTCGAAGGAACAGACGCACATCCTGGGGGGAGCACACTATTATGGCTCCTAATTCTTTCAATTGTTTTTTTCCTAATAGATTCTCGTGGCAAGCATCAGTCAAGAGAAGATCTGTCGTAGTGGTAAGGGGGCCAATTTGTAAGGGTAGTGGCTCTGATGTATTACTTGTAATGGGTTGACCAGAGAAACCCAGTGAAATATTTTTATTCCCAGAGAGTGGAGCTTGCGGAAGCTCGTTATGATCTATTGTTGTCTTACTTGACCCTGTATCCAATAGGAATTTCTTGTCTTGTCCCAGGAGGTGAACGTCTACATATGGACCAGTTTGGTCCACAGGTATAGGAATAAGGGGAAATTTATCCTCAACCCCCCCTGGGCAGCCTCATAAAAAACTGGGAAAATCAGCATATCCAGTATTTTCATCAGATATGTACATTTGCGTTGTGTTTGGTATTCCCTGATTCTGTTCTTGGGGCGTTCCTTCTTGAGGTCTGTACTGATCTCAAGGAACATGTATTCTGGGTGTAGTTTTCCCAGTGGCCACATTATGGGGGTCATTCTGACCCTGGCGGTCATGGACCGCCAGGGCCAACGACCGCGGGATCACCGCCAACAGGCTGGCGGTGCTCCCATGGGCATTCTGACCGTCGCGGTCAGAAACGGGAAACCGGCGGTGTCCCGCCGGTTTCCCGCTGCCCAAGGGAATCCTCCATGGCGGCGCTGCAAGCAGCGCCGCCATGGGGATTCCGACCCCCTTACCGCCAGCCTGGTTCTGGCGGTTTTGACCGCCAGAACCTGGCTGGCGGGAACGGGTGTCGTGGGGCCCCTGGGGGCCCCTGCAGTGCCCATGCCAATGGCATGGGCACTGCAGGGGCCCCCTAACAGGGCCCCACCAGGATTTTCAGTGTCTGCCAAGCAGACACTGAAAATCGCGACGGGTGCAACTGCACCCGTCGCACCCCTTCCACTCCGCCGGCTCCATTTGGAGCCGGCATCCTCATGGAAGGGGGTTTCCCGCTGGGCTGGCGGGCGGCCTTCTGGCGGTCGCCCGCCAGCCCAGCGGGAAACTCACAATTACCATGGCGGTCTTCTGACCGCGCAGCGGTATTCTGACGGCGGGACTTTGGCGGGCGGCCTCCGCAGCCCGCCAAAGTCAGAATGACCGCCTATGTTTTAGAACTGGGCACGTAACGTTCCCTTGTAAATCTTTAACATAATGTCCTGGTTTTTTACAATAGTTACAAACACCTTTAGAATTATTACTCTTTCTTTGTACCTGAGGTTGTGGCCCTGATTTGGGCATCACTGTTTGTGCCACTAATGCTCTCAACTTAGTCTCTTTTACCCTAACCTTTTCGCTTTCTTCTTCCCCCCTTATCCTGTTTTGGTGGTATTGTAATATTCGTAGGACTTGGGAGGGACTTTGTGCTTGCCAGGAGCTCAATACTTTCTGAACTCTTTCCCTTAACTTCGGGAGGCTGTTTTCCACCAATTTGGATACAAAAAGATGTGCATATGAATCACTTTCTAATTTAAGACCACTATTGGCAGTGAAACATTTCTCTAATCTCGTATAATAATCCCCTATATCTTCACCTGGCTTTTGTTTACAGGTGGAGATAGCATCCCAATCCTCTTTCCTTGTGGTAAGAAGTTGGGGCAACACTTTAAGAATGAGGGTCGGTGCTAATTTCACATCATCTGGTATGTCAGCTCCAGCTGTCCTGGCGTTGTCATTTGTCTCTAGGGCGGCCCAATTCAAATTAGCGTTATCCACTAACCAGTCTTGTCCCCTTAATTTCTCATAAATACCTGGGGGCAGCAAATTTTTTAGTATAATTGTCAGATCTGTTAAGGTATATATTCCCATAGTAAGGACGTCTGTGAGTTCCTTAAAAAACCCAACAGGATCCTTAGAATGCGGTGGTACCATTTCTTTCATTTTTATTATTTCTAATTTAGTAAGAGGTGGATACACAAAAACTTTCTGCAATTCATTTGCAGCGTTTACTCTAGGATGGACCTCTCTGAGAGGGTATTGTCGATACATTTCTTTCTCCCTATAATCAGTATGGCGGGCCCGAAGGAGTGTCCTAGCCACTTCATCATGATATTCCTGTCTTGCATCTAAAAATATGTTAAGGAAGTGTGCAGGATCTTGCAAAAAGGCCAAGGAGGTACATTTGGATAACAAGTCTTCAAGGGCTGATTGATGGGGTCTGAAAACTCTATTCAGTGTCATCAAGTGTTGTGTCATGTACAGACTTGCTAACCTACGCTGGGTGAGAGGTAAACTAGAGTATAACTGGGCTATAATGTCCAAATTATAAATCTTCGGTTGTGAAGTCCATATGGTAGCAGTACGGACCAGTTCTTGTTCCCCGGCTGTCAATGGCGGTTCTTGTTCAAAGTACCAGTCTAGAGCTTCCTCAGTTTCCTCATATAATTCTTCGCTACTGGGTGGTTCTGGGAACGCGAGTAGGGGAGCAAACCTATCCCCTAGGGGTGGTACGCATCATACAGGGTGCTGTTTACTGATTTTCCTCTCGGAGTTACTGTTCCTTCTTTAAATTTATGTCTATGTTCTCTCATGAGATCTAATAATTTGTTTAATTTGGAATCCACTCCTTCTCCCTTATCCCCCCTTTCCTCTTCCTCCACCACCTCTTCCATTAAATCTTCTAATTTCGCCGGATTTCTTAATCTCTTAAATTGGAAGTATCGAGCAAATAGATATAACATGAAGGTATATATATACATTTGTTGTTTTCTGTTTCTTCCTTTCAAGACATCTTGGTAGGGAGTAGAGTCGCCCCCTCTTAACATGAATTCTAGCATACCATTGATATTATTTTGTACAGCGGGGATCTTTTCTATTTTTTTCCAAATGGCAACTAGTCTTTTTCCCTCGTCCCCTAAGGCGGGGTATATCGTGGATGAGGGATCGTGTGAGCACTGTCCTTCTGGTTCTCCCCCTCCCGCTTCGTCCTTCTTATCCTCTTCTGCTATAGAGAGAAATCTTGCGGCTTCGGAGAGATCCTCGACAGTTTCAGGAGAAACCAATGGTGGTAGATTATGTACGGGTAAGAGTGGTCGTGTATTAGTAGAATATGGGGGTGGCACATCTAATAAGTCTATAAGCGCCGAATCATCAGGGGGCATAGGTGCACTGGGAAGGAGAGGATACTTTTTTGATTTATCGGGGCAGGAATTTTCACAACTTGGCAGTACGGGGTATAAACCTGTAACATTTCCTTGAGTTTCCCTTATCATCTGCTCAAGAACTACCTCCTTTCCTTTCTCTTGTAGTTCCTCCTGTCTATTTTTTCCTGACATTCTCTGGGCTTTCTCAACTTTTCCTTGCGCTTTCTCTTGCCTCCGTTGGGCTTCTTTCCTCCACCATTCTATGGCCTCTAACTGGCCCTGTCTTGCTTTTCTCCTGAACAACTGTTCCTCTACTTTGAGGACATTTTCTATATCAAAAGTCCCCGTGCTTGGCCATTTAAATCGTTCTGCTAATTGACTAGTATATTCTACCCATAGGTCCAAGGATACAATGGCGGGCATACCATGTTTGTTATACATGAACCTAGCTGGAGTGTCCTTGGGTGGGAATGCAATCGCCCTCTCTAACAATTTTTTCTCTTTTGCCCGATACTTGAATTTAGTAAATAATGACATTCTTAATGTAAATCTGTACCGTTTCTGTTTAAACAAAAAACGTCTTGATACTTTTCAGCAGTACTCACCGAAAAGCAAACTCTTTATTCTTCGATCGAATCCAGACGCTGCGCGTTTTGAGGGGTCTCGGACGTCTCGGACTCCTCTTCTCCTCGTTGTCGCACTCGGGTATGGACTTTCCGCGTCTCTCACCGCCTCATGTGTATGCCGGGCGCTGGTCCGCCCCAGGGTCTCCCAGGGAGTTCGGCGGGAAATCCCCACCGGGTGCACCTAAAGTCCGTCGCGAGAGAGAGTAGGGGAAAAACCCGCGACCGGCAAAACCGGCGCGTGTAGAGAAGGGAAAGTCCCTGTTCGGGCGCCAAACTGTGGTAAATAATTTAAAATACCTCTGAATTTGCCTTGTAAGTTAAATAAATAATAAAAAAGGAAAGAGACGGGGTCCGAGATGTGGAGAATAATCAGGATTTATTCAATAACTCGAGTTAAGGGAGAGCTCCTTCACCAAGCGGGTTAGGGAGTAGTCTGTCTTACTTCGCGCAGCATAGAGCTTTTATACATTTTTCTACTACATGCAAACAAATGGCAGAGGTTCAATCATTTCCCACTAGTTAGGTATAAAAACATTTGTATGCCTCAGGGGAGAGGAGTGGGAGATTGCTTACAAACAAAAATGTGCAAACAGCTGAAGCGTATAATAGTGTGTAGTAAATGGCAGGTATGACCTTGTTCCAATTGCAGGTTATTCCGTGGAAATTAGTTTTTCTCAAAATTGGCTTAACCGCAGGTATGTGGCCAGTCTGGTATTCGGCCTTAGGAATATTACACGATGTAGCTGCTTTCAAGCTGCATCTTTTTCTGCCTATTTCCCCTGTGACGGGGTGTTTAAAACACTCACAAAATGGATGCCATATTCAATATGGTTGTCCTGATATCAAATGAACAGTGGTTGTACGAAGGGTGAGAAACTATTTTTCCACAAACCATCTAGCCTCACTTACCTCTCCGATTAGGTCGTCGATGGTAGGTGTAATGTGTTGTTCTCTTTTTATGGCCACATTAGGCAGTCTCATGTTGACACAGATCCTAACTTCTCCCGGTTGTTTGGGTTTCTTAGCTAACACAATCGGCGATACCCATGGTGTAGGGCCATCCACTTTCTCAATGTTCCCTTCAGATTCCAATTTGCAGAGTTCCCTGTCCACTAGGGGTCTGAGGTGAAATGCTATCCTTCGATGTCTTAAAGCCACTTGTTGGACTGACTTGTCAATGTGCAATGTAAATACCTTATTCTTTAGGCACCCTATGCCTTCGAACACATTTGTATATGATTCTAAAATGTCACTCAGGGACTCCATGTATATCTCAAAAGTGAAGGTCACAATACCCAGGGCTTCCGCAGTGTGGCATCCTAGTAGAGTTTGCTGTACATATATGTATGTCTCAGTCTCCTGGGATCCATGAGCCACAGTAGTACGGAATTTCCCTTTCATCGTCAGTGGTCACACTTGACCATACGCAAACACTCTGACTTGTGTTGGTGTAAGTGGTGGAGATGGCTTTAACGTTTGGTACGTCGTTTGTGCCATGATGTTGATGGATGCTCCAGTGTCTACTATGACTTGTACTGGGCATCCGGCCACTTGTATTTGGCACTTTGGCAACCCTTCCTGTCGACTTGCTGCCGTACTGATGGTGAAGAGTGAGTGGACTATTTGTATTCCTTCTTTATCATCATCCATATCACTGCCTCTGGGTTGTGCTTCTATGGCAGTGTTTACTGTGGTTTGGGTGTTTGTGCCTTTCGTTCTCTGCATACTTTAACAAAATGGTTAAACCTTCCACACCCTATGCATTTCTTTCCTTTGGCGGGACAATTGACGAGGGGGTGGTTCATTCCTCTGCATCTCCCACATGTTTTCTTTGACTGTGGTGGCTTTTGCATCCTTGTCTTGGAGGATGCCACCATCATTGCCACCACCTGTTCTGTCTTGATCGGGGTCTGAAGAGCAGCTTCCATGTGGGATACTCTCGCCTTTGACAGTTCTTTAGTTCTCCCCATCGTAAGAATGTGTTGTAAAGACCGCCCTGACTCTTCAAGGATCCTTTCTCTTAGTTTGGCCTTGAATAATTTGACCTCTGATCTCGTCATTTTCATTATGGAACGCGCACGTGGCCTGCAAGCTCTTTTAATCTCAGATAGAACATGTCGATGGATTTGTCAGTATTTTGTCGAGCTTGTCGAAATATGAATCTCTCATAGTCAACGTTGACCATGGGTGCAAAATGCGTCCGGAGTGCTGCAATGAGTGTTAAGAGCGTCTTTGGTTCTACTTAATTTATTTTTCTCGATATGCAGTATATGTCTTTTCCCCCTAGGTGTACCACCATTGCCCTCTTTTGCTCATCTTCAGTTTTTGTGGCTTCAAAATAGAACATCAGCCGCTCCACCCACTCATTCCATCGCGACGCCTGTGTGGACGGGGCCCCTTCTAATATAAACGGTTCAATGGGGGGTACTGTGTTCATCTTGTAGGCTTTTAGGGGTTTGTGTCTGTGTCGGTTGACTATATATTATTATTTCTTTATGTCACTTTATAAATAGTTTGTGTGCCTTCCTCCTTGTTTTTTTTTTTTTTGAGGAGGAGACAAAACCTAACTTGCAGTCTTCTTTCCCTGAGACCAGGGTGCTGTCCCTTTATAAATGGTTTGTATGCCTTCCTCCTTGTTTTTTTTTTGGTTGCTGTCTCTTTAATTACAGCCTGGGGGCAACGCTTGGTGTTGTGTTCTCTGTTTGTTGTGCAGATGAATACGTGACTGAAGGCCAGCAAGCTTACCGGTGTGTAAGCTTCGCGTGTGGAGTCCTTCTTCCTTTTTTTTTTTTTAGATGCAGCAGCCGGGATCCAATGTCTTTCTGCAGCGATATGTGGCCGCCTCGCCACGTGGGTTTGGCCGAGGCACGAGCACCGCAGTCCTTGACAGCACGGAGCGATCGTCGGGCAGGTAGGCTGTGCCCACCCTTGTCACCAGTGTTGTGTTCTGGCAGTAACTGCGCCGCTTACCAAATAAATGCTCTGAACACACGTTAATTTTGTTATGCAGGAAAACTGAGGCGGAGGTCGAGGTCTTCTCTATAACATGCTCGGCGTTCTCAGTGACCTCACCTCCGTCCCAGCCTCTCATTTATTAACTTTAAATCGTGACCCAGGGTCATACCAATAAAACATTAACAACAGGGGTTGCCGTGGCAACACCCCTCTTAATGGCTCCTCTTGGTATTGGCCGCGCACCCGTTACCGCACGGGCGCAACACTACAGGCCTCCTCCCTACAAGGAACCGAGGGGAATGGAGGATGGGGGTATGGGAAGAAAGAAGGAGAGAGGATGGAGGGATGGCTGGAGAGAAGGATGAATGGATGGCGTGAAAACACGTATGAACGGAAAGAAACAAGGATGATAAGATGGATAAAGAGAAGGATGGATGGATGGATTATAAGAAATGTATAAAGAAAGATGGATGAATAAAGGAGATGGATGGAAACGTACAAAAAGAATAGAAAGAATGAAGAAGTGCAAGCGACTGATAAAAGGATAGATACAAGGAAGTCATGAAATGTAAGAACTTCAGAATTCCCTCAGAGCGAGCAACTTCACCAACTGGTGGGTTTGCTTGCCTCATATGCTCACTCAGATCTCTTTGGGATGTGGTTCAAAGTGAGGGTATTTTATTTTATTGACTACTCATATTTCAAGGAACCCACGCCGATGTTTGAATGAGCCCTGATCCTCCCCAGTCCCCCATCCAGGCCACTGACCAGGGGCATGGACGCCATAACCACTGGTTATGACAATCAGCTTTCACATCTGATGCACCCTGGGAAAGTTAAGGACCCTCTAGCACCCCAGGAAGGAGGAAAACCGTAAGACGTTCCTAAGATACTGAAAGACATCCAGGTCTCGGACAGACAAATGGACTCCTCCCTATGGAACATTAGACACCTGCCTCAGCTGCCTCTTTCCTCAAGTTGACTTAGCCAGGTGTCTATTTAGGTACATCACAGACACATTCTAAATTCTGAAACCAACTCCAGGTCTCCAAGACCTTCTCAGGATCACATATGGTCATACAATGCGTATGCAATGATAATTAGGCAACCGCTTCAATTGATGGACAATGTTCTCAAGGACAGATTACCTGTTGGATTGTTACCGCCCAAATGAAGAACCAGAAGTCCTAAAGGCATCAGCCCCTTTTCAGGTTTTGCCTACCAACAGCCGTAGCTGTCTGTTGTCTAAACACCCTTTGGGGCATACTTACAAGCCCCTTGCGCCACATTAGCTCATTCTTTTGACACAAATGTGGCATTAGGTAGGCATTTTCGACGCACCATATTTACAAGGTGGCACAATGCTCACATTGTGCCACTTTGTAACCCATTGCGCTACATCATACCTGTGCCAGGCATAATGTATGCAAAGGGGGTGTTCCGGGGCTGGGAGGCCCGAAAATTTTCCACAGTCAAATTTTCAACATTTCACTGCGCCATTTTTTGCAACAGTTTTAACACCTGCTCAGAGCAGGCATTAAAATGACTCACCAATTATGTTCAATGTGCCTCCCTGTGCTTTGCAGCACTAGCTTAAAAAATGTTAATGCTAGTGTAGCAAGGCGCCACAATAGCGTAAAAAATGTTGACGCTATTTTGCTAACGACCGCCATGGTGCACCATATTGTAACTCTGATGCAACCATGGTGTCATTAGGTGCCGGTAGGGGGGGGGTGCAAGAAAAGAGGCGTATCATTTATGATGCACCACCTTCTTGTAAATATTCCCCTTTGTGTACATTACCAATCCTTACCCTGGACTTTGGGTCAGCCCATTGCTTATCATTGGCTGGCTTTCTTGTCAATCCCATTTGCTTGCTTCATATTCAATGCCTTTCTTTCTTCTGCTTCTCAGTGCCCCTATTCTGGAGCATAGTTTATTTACTATCATGTTGGTTGGATGACATCTATCCTTCCACAGCAGACATAAGGGAACTTCTTTTTCCCTTTCTTTCAGCTCTCCATGGAATTGTAGTAGTTTTCTTGCTCTCTCCCAACGTCCTGCTTTCTACCTTAATCCTTCACCCCCACATTATCCATTTTGCTCCACTCCTCTGTCGCTTTCCATGGAACTCCCATCTCCATTTTGCTTGGCTTCTGTTTCTGATATTTTTCCAACCTGCCCAGCTCTTCTATTGCTCCACTGCCCATCCCTGCTCACTGTTTCTCCCTGCCACTCACCGATCTCAACATGCCCTGCTTCTCATTGCTTCCTCCGTGCCCTGCTCCTCACTGCTTCCTCCGTGCCCTGCTCCTTATTCCTTCCTCCTTCTTTGGTTAGTGTTTTTCCATATTTCAAGGGACCCAGTAGATGCAATTTGCTACTGGCCCCCACTCATTTTTCACACTTTTTAGGTCTCATATACCAGACAGCACAAGCTTTCTAGTTTCAAAAGACCCATTGTGGGCTAACAAAGAATTTACAGTGGGCCCAGAACACCCTCATTGCTTACCATTGTTTGGCTTTATTGTCATTCTTATTTGCTAGTTTTTTGTTCAGTGGCTTTTCTTGTACCATCTTGTCCATCTTAAATTAGTACCTACACTAGAGTATAGCCTCTTTGCTATCCTTTTGCTTGTTTGACTTGTACTCTTCCACTGCTCACTTTTAGAGGACTACTTTTTTCTTGTTGGTTAAGTACTCCATGAGAGTGCATGGGTTTTTACACTCTCTCCTCGTGTGCTTCTCTCAAACATCCTCTAACCCCATGCTCTGTGTTGTTCTCACCAGCATTTGCTGCTCTCTCATGTGCTCCTCCACCCACCCAAAGCTCTGTGTTGCTCTCTTTCTCCTGTGTTACTCTCTCTCATCGAGTTCTCCTCCAGGCCTTACCCTCCAAGTTGCTCTTTCCCCCGTGGGCTGTTTATACACTGCCCCTCGCTTTACTTTTATTTTAACCAATTGTCCCCTAGTGATTCCTTCCAACCACTCCACCACTGCCTCCCCACTTTCACAGATATTTAGGTAACATTTTGGCCTTTATTTTAAGGGACTGGCATCTGCCATTTCTCGCCGGGTGTTACTAGAGCTTTTTAGCAGACACATTTTTTTTATTGCCCATTCTAAGTGCTCCAGTCGCCTTGGTCAATAAAAAACAGGAAATGGCACCTGAATCATTCTGTAAGAGCATGCAGGCGTGTTTTAAGGCACACGCTTACAAACTGACATGACCGTCAAATGCGGCCCGATCATTGCACCTTTTTTGTTCTTTTTTTGTCAATGCTAAACAGTATCAGAAAAAATCAGCGTGCTTTTTGCCAATGATTTTCAGCATCTCTAAAAAGCATGGGAAATCTAATAGGTCTCAAGACGAGGCCTATTGGCTTTGCCATTGCTTCTTATTTTTGGAATGGTAAATTAGCTGGAGTGAATTTTAATCATCACACTGGGTTTTATGTTTGCGCATAATGCTCAGCGTCAGCAACAAACATTCTCCTATTTTTGCTGATGCATCAGCAAAAAAAGAAAGGCCACTGCCAAGTCATGACACATATGTTGGTGACAAATGCATCATCACACTTGCAGCCATTTTTTGACTTTTATATTTCTGTTGATGCTGTCCAGCATTGGTTACAAACATTTTATGCCTTTTTCCTGATGCTGGAAAAGTCAAAAGTTCCTCAAAACCTTTTTACAGGCAAAACATAGAGGCTTTTGCCAACGTTTGCTGCATCTGGTCTCAAACAGCTTTAATTGTATGCAGTCCTTTTGTTTCCAATTCTTTAAAATATACATAGAGTGCATTTTAAGTGTGCCCCAGAGGAGCATTTTTCTCCTATTGCATGCTTTTGGCTACTTTGGTGTACCATTCACCACTTTTTGAGTGCTTGCATTGCAATGCATGAGTGACTATATCTAAAAAGTAGACTTGATTTTTACACATTCACCTAATAATGTCATACATGGATTCCGTACATGACATCATCACCACCAGCATTATCACCACCACAAGCATAAGCACCACTAACATTAATACCATCATTACCACCACCATTCCAAAGCTACCATTGCCACCACTACAATAACCACAACCCCCCCCCCCAACAACAATATCACAACTACCATCAGACTGACTGTGTGAGTGTGTGTGTGTGTGAGGACTACCATTAATTAAACAAGGATTGGTAAAGCCAACACACCCAATAGGTTTATCATATAACTGAAATAAATACAAGCCTGATCTATTGAGTTAAAAGCCACCTGTAAAATTTGTAGCATTTGTTGGGGGGAGGGTGAGAGCCCACCTCAAATAATAATCACGACCCTTATTAAGGGTGAATCACAAAAGTCACTAAATAAACTTGTGTTCAACCCCTTATAAGTTATGGCACAATGCAGCCAGGCTCAACTTAGAGGCAATGTGTGAATTATTTATGCAGGACGTCATAAACTGAAAACACAACACAAGAAAAATACCAAACCAATTTATAAAAATAGAGAATATTTTAATAAACAAAGTTACACCAAAATAATAAAAAAATAATTTGTAGAACTGGGGTTATACAGATCTAATGTATGCATTTAAAAATAGTGCCAAAAAGCACCAAGCAGCAACAACGGGCAATTGGTTGTGCTAGACCAGGACAAGAATAAGATTGAAAGCTGACCGTGATTTAGCCTGGGTCGGATACAATGGCCAGCTTTATCCCGGTCACAAAGTTACTATTTCACTTAGAAACTTTCATTATGGTAGAACATCCTTAGTGGATCCTTTAGCCAACTGTGTCTGAGTAAGCTTGTTGATGACAGGGAGCCTTTGTTCGAGGCCTCAGAGATGTCAGATACAGCATTGGTCTGGTGAAGCCATTGATGAAGGTTGTTGGGTCAATGCTTTGCATCAAGTCTATGAAGCTTTTAGTTAGGCAGGGAGGCATACACTCTGACAAATGCCAAGATCCTGGACCTTGGGGACAGTACTTGGGGGGGGTTCAGGACTCACTCCCGCAGAGGCCAGCAGAGGTATCAGGTCAGGCCCAGTTGGATCGGGTCAGCTGGAAAGAATAAAAAGGACTCTGGAAGCAGGTTGCCGCCCTGTAGCTCAAACAAGAGGTCAGCCAATTGACCCTTAGAGTCACTTCTGGAGCCCTGGCCTCAAGGTAATCAGGTCCAGTCTTCCTTCAGGCTCTTCAGAAAGCAGGGGATTCCTTCTTCTCATTCTTCTCAGGTCCAGGAATGTTCTGGGAGGGTACTGGGGATGCCACATTTATGCCTAGTGCTAGTCTGTGGGCAGGGGTAGCCTCTGGCCACACCATAACCAATGTGCTAAGAATTCCCAGAGGTCACCCTGCCCAATTTACAGCACTTTCACTGTGTTTTACTTTACCCTATCCCAAGATGCATCTCTCTCCCTAAATCCAAGATGGCATGACTTTCTTACCTTAGGCAAAGCTCCCTGGGCACACACAGAGTTGAGGCTACGATAACAGGCAAACCCTCCATTGTGGTCACTCCTAACCAGTGGAAGCTCCCCCTCCCACTGAGTTTAGGGCCAAGCCAACCAGATGGACCAAGGAAGAGGTGTGGGATCTTAATCTGCCCTCTTTGAAGTGTAACTACTTCTCGGGCACAACCCCTCAGACCATTCGGTCAAGGGAAGGCCAATAGCCCCCCACACCCAGCGCTTTTGTGTTCAGACTGGGAGCAATTCTGATTTCAGCACTGGGGAGCCACCAGCAGTCAGTTGACAGTTGAATACTGGCGTAATAGGACAGGACTGGTAACTTTTATAAAAGTACCTTTTCCAACATAGTCAGAATCCAATTTCACTATTAAATTAGATTTTGGATATCAATTAGAATGACTACTTGAACTACATTTTTAGCTGCTTCTAACCCAAAATTTTCATCATAACGTGTTATGATGGTAAGAAATGATTTCCTAAGGGGCAACTGAACCTGCCACAGTGAAACAGGCTTTATGGGGCCTTTACCAGACAGCTCATGTGTAATGTTCATTTCTACATGGCCTACTTTTAAATACCATGCACTGTGCCTTATTGGGCAATAAGGCCTACTTTAGAGGTGACTCCCAAATATTTTACAGGGAATGGATAGGCCTGTCAGAAGGTTGTTTGGCTGACTGATTTGGCAGGCTAAAAACTGCACAGCAGGCAGTAGTGGCAGGCCTGGAGACATGCTTGGGAATGCTATTGTAGTGGTTAGCACAGTGAGTTCTGTCATCCACTAGTAGCATTTAGTTTATATGCTGTGGGTACATATAGTACCATATACTAGGAAATTATGTGCAAATTAAATGTGTCAATGAGATGTATGCCAATTTCAGCGTGTTTTAAGGAAGAACACTTTACTACTGGTTAGAAGGAGTAAATTCCACAGAATCCTAAAGCTCTCAAAAAACACTTCAGGCAAAAAATCTGGGTGAATACCATGCAAAAGATGGTAATTTCCAACACCACCTATGCTGAACAACATGAAGTACACTGGTGGCGCGTTCATTTGCCTTCAGCTCTAATCTAATTGTGTTCCCCTAGTGTCTGCCCGCTGCATGGAGGTGCCTGGCCACCAACACAGTACGCAGCGCTATACTTGAATGTTAGGTCAAAGAAACTATGCAAGCATCCATGAGATCATGGGAATTGGCATAACATCCCAGCATAACACAACGGTTAGATCACCTTGACAACACCCAATTCCAACAAGTTTTCGGCATATAACACAATATTTAGATCATCATCTCTTGCAGAATCCTAATATTTTTAGGGCCATGTAACAGGACAGTTAGGTTACCATGTCACGCACAATCCGTTAAACCTGAGGTCACTTAACATAACCCTTATATCATCTTCTTACATACAGCCCCAATACTTTTGGCGGCACATAACACAGCAGAGCACAGTCTACGATCCGAAACGTTCAGGCACACATAACACAACAGTGAAGTCACCACCTCTCACACAATCTACACAAGTTCAAGCGCACATAACACCGGTAAAGCACCGTCACACACAAAATCTCAAAAGGAGGCCAGGCCACTGGGGCTGCGTTCTTGTATCTGAAGATAACTGTGACCACTAATGGTATTCGAACTGCAAAAAACACCAGAATAATACAGTATCCACATACCTGGGTTTCCTACTCAGAATATGACGCCCTTTGACCTTTCTGATGTATTTGGAAAAGCGCCCCCCCAACATGGGGGAAACGCAGCCCCTTAGAGATCGGGGACGCCGCGGGCCGGACCCTCTGCACTAGTTGTGTGGGGGCTGGCCAGTTACTTCCGCCTGCACACCTCGCGAGACGTGTAGGCGGAAGTACACGTGAGTAGGAACGTTGGGCCAACATTGTGGCCGTTCCAGTTTGGGCTGCCGCGCGCCAGTGGGGGGCTTATAAGCAGCCCCCCAGAAGGCTCGGCCTTCTTCTTTGCAGCGCAGCAGCGGCCCAGACGGACAGAGACGTTTTGTCCCACCCACCCTCTCCTTATTATTAGGCGGAAGAAGAAGTACTAAGTAACCTGAAGCAACAGAGAGATCCCCAATGGTGGGGCCCCGGTATAACACCAGAGGTAGGATCCTGAAGTCCTGGACCAACCTGGGGATGTACACACCAGATTGGGGGTATGGAGCCCAGATCACTGGGGTGGTCACGGGGCTCATGCCCTGGGCCACCCGTTACACCCCTTGGCTGATTGGTGTTTGGAGATGGGGTGGAACCCTGAGCATGTGGGCAAGGAACAGAGGAAGCAGGGATACCGCCCCCCCTAGGGATACAGGTGACGTCCAGTCCCTGTGTGGTCCAAAGGAGGTTCAGGACAGGAAGGGATCCTGTCAAAAATGATTTATGGTTACAGATGTAAATTGTACAAAATTCCTTTGATATTAATTTTGGGTTTGCAGTGCAAGTTTAATGCAGTGATTTATATAATAAATGAATAATGTTTTGATATTAACAAAGTAAATAAAATAAATACTTCTTCCATCGAAACGAGGTGTCGGTCTGTGTATGACCGGTGTTGGGGTAAGGGCCTGCAGGCGGCCTCTGAATCCTATTGGAGGTAGGTAACGAATCTACCGGCCTGGCCGGTTTTCCCTGGACATCATATAATTTTGCATATGCGCCCCGGGGTTTGGTTTTGCGTTGGCGGTTAACCCTTTGAAGCGAAACACCATAAACCCCAGGACAAATTAATCTCTAATTACCTTCCTTTCACCCTTAAATAGACAAACGAGGGCCAGTTTTGACAGCGTCATTGGAGACAGCTATTCCAGTTGTCCAAGCAGCATTCCTACAGGATCTTTCTAATTAATTTTAAAATCTCCTTAACGTGCGATAGCCCTTAAAGATGTGAAATCACGCAATTGCTGATCGTGCCTACACACTAATGAGTGTCGCTGACATCCAGTGAACTATGCGTGCTAACAATTAATTACTTCTTGTCAAGTAATCATAAGCCGTTCTCTGTTTAGTTGACACAAATTCAGAGAACCCCCAAAACTCAAGCGTAAGCCATTTTTAGTGAGATTTTGGGAATAGTGACGCACTGACAACATCTGACAAGACTGGGCACCTATATTCCGCAGCTCTGCCAAGTACGCCGTCATCTGCCTCTGTGCCATCTGAAGACATGATCTGAAGTCTTGCATCTTAGAACCAGATAAAGCATCCTGGGTTGCTCATTACCACAGGAACGCACGTTCCATTCAGTGTAATGTTCTCTTTCAAACGCAGCAGAACGAATCACTTAAGTAACCTGAGCGCCATCTTGCGTGAAGGCTTCAATCGCACCCACTGCTGACAAACTGTCAGATCAAAAACACTGTCTGATTGCGAAACGACCTGACCAACTCTGCGCTGTAACCACTGTGGGGAATAACTCCTCAGACTTGGCGCTCTTCACTGGTACTGAATCCCATGATTCATTAAATACGCCGCCAGGAACTAGTCAGCACTGGCAATGCCTACAAAGGCCAAGATCCCTTCAAACCAGGCCTACCTCACGACTTGTGCGAGAAATGGGTGAGATGCAAATAATATGCGTTCTATATTTTCATAATGAAGCATTTTAAGGCTCACATGACTAGGCTTCCGAATTACTTATAAGGTCATACAACACACATTTAAATATGCCCTCTTCTTTAACTGCCTGTGGTCTGAGAGTTAAATGTGCTTCAGCACTAAATAAAATTACGTTTTTAAGTTAGCACAAATAGGCCACAAAACTAATTTAATAGGCATTAATTAGATTGCATTGAAAACGTGGCTTTAACAAGTTGTACTGTGCACTTTATGATTTCGTTTGTACTGTATTTTCCTTTCTTCATAAATAGTCGAATTGTGGTCTGTTCTGTGCTATTTATTTTTTAGCTATAACATTTTACGAGTTTGCAGAGGAAGCCTGTTGCTGCGAGGATCATTTATATAATCATTCAATATTCAAGGTTGATGTCTTTGATAGTAGACCTGTTCCTTATTCGTAATTTCAAGCAGCATTGTTTAATATTGCAATGTCATTTCCACTTGCCTGTAGGTTAAAAGTCACAAATGACTATTCATTTTGAGAGGGTTTCTATTGTGAACTTGTTTTACGTAGTGTAACTGCTAAATATTGATTGGTTCATATAAATGTCTCTTTGTTAGTGCAACCTAGGGTGCCATTTCACACCATGGCTAGGCCCTGATTCTCTGTTGCTGAACTTCAACAAAAACTGTTGTGTAAGCGATGAGTGGCAATAATTTTTTCCAGCGGCGGCTCATCCACTATGGCGGAGGAGCGTTGCCCCCGCTAGCAGCTGCAAAACTCGAAAAATGTAACGATAATAAACCATGTTTATTAACATTTTATTTTTTTAAGGGGGGTATGGGGGATGACAGGCATGAGGGGGAGTGTTGTGCACTGTTGTCAGTGCGCATGTGGGTTTGGCTGTCCTTCTCAGGACGACCAAACCGACATGCTCACTGAGCTGTCTCCAACCGAGCTGCATTGCCGGGTTGGAGACAGCATACACAGGCTCCCAGTCTGCCTGGGAGTGCAAATCGAGGGCGCTCAGGCCCATCCCAACACTGGTCTCATGCTGCCAGCAGCATGAGAGCAGCGTTAGGATTGGCCACAGGGCAGTCTGGGAGCCTGTGCCTGCAGTGAAGCCTCAAGTGCGGTGTTGCAGCGGGTATCAGGTAATTTTTTTTTTAAATTTTTGTTCTGTTTTTGTTTTGTGCCCGCCAGTTTGCCATGACACCAGTCTCGACCGTACTTTTCCCTTACCTATGAAGGCAAGTCTGCCACACCAGACTTCTTGATCGAAAACTTAGAGGTTTTTCATGATTGTCTCTTGCTTTTAAGACTGACAACAGTCCCTTTGACATTTGTTCTTTTGGTTTATTATTTTGCTTTGTGGTGGACCATATTTGGTACTAGCTATTTATCACTTTAGGGCTCAGTTTCCAGTGGCTATGTTAATTCACAACTATTTGCATTTCAAGTATTTTGAGTAGGGGTGGGTGGAATTCGCAGAGCTTTCCTCCATGGAATTCTGCAGTGTTACAAAAACACTATGTGAAATTCCGTGGAGGTCCACCCACCTGTGGAATCAGAATAAGAAAGAAAAAGTAGATGCTGGATAACAACCGGCGCAGATAAGATGAAGTGCTAGGGTGCCTCAGCATGCCGATAGCAGGTGTTTGAAGTCCCAATTTACAGGTGGGGGACTGTACCAAGACCTCCACCCAATAACCAACTAATTCATACTGGTTCCCACTCTGACATCCCTTCCCCCTAAAGGATTGTACTTATTTTCTGGCATCCCTTCCCCCACCCTTCCAGGAGACAAAGCAGACTCAGAAACCTTCCTGCGTTAGAGAATATAACAATTCTCAGGCCGTATTTATTAACAACCACATAAACACAACATAAAAAGAACATTATCACATTTTTTCAGTATTTTTATTTTTGCATCCTTATTTACAACACCTATTTATAATATGCATCTCAAATTTGATGTAGCAAATCTCGTACACAATTTAAATTCTTAAAAGAGTCATGGTTGACCACCCCCTAAGCACCTGTGGCATCGACTGTAGACTGGGGGCCGTGTTCACCCCAAACAAGTTACACTTCAGAAGACGAAACTCACCTACCCTCTCAAGATAGAGGGGGCATGGGCCAGCATGAAACTGTCTGCCAAAACAAACCATGCCAGAGCCAACCCTAAGAAGGGTTCCCCCCGGCACATGATGGGGATGGTCCTGGGCAACAGGAGCATACCTTGGTCCCCTGGCGCAGACTCCATCTCCCCAAATTCCCAGGGCCATGTAATGGAGTACCGTGTGGGGGGGCTATGGACATTCGAGGTAACTGTCGTCCTGAGCCCCCCTTTTCTATAGCTCACAGCACCGCCACCCTGGTTTGAGCCAAAAGGCTTCTGATTCAGTCTTGAATTCGCCTGCACTAGTATTCTTGATGCCAAGGTTGTCCACCTGCTTTTGTGCCCAAACATGACTCCTTCCCTCCCACAGGCCTGGGTGGTTTCCTGACCAGTCACGTACGTTGATTCCTGCTAAATGCAGCCAAGAAACCTCAACATAGAGTGAGCCAGGGTGGAACCCTGAAAACAAACAGTTGCTTTTGAGAATCCAATCGGAACATGACTAACACAGCCCCGGGAGCACTTTCCTTAGCTTTCTAATGCGGGTTATGAAAATGATAAATTCAAATGAGCTTCTCAGTCTCAAATATGATAAGTGCCCAGTGTGCTAGTTTTCATCTCTAGCATATGTAGCACTTCTTAAGAAGGCTGGGGGCACAATTACCACCTCCCCTGTCAACCCTGCCATCAGCACTGTTCTCCACTACTCAAATTATCCCTTCGCTTACAGTGCTTCAATATTGCAGCTGCTGTGCGTCTGTACTTAGGGAAGCGCATCCATCATAAAGTGATGTGTTTGTGCAACATATGTATGCACACTTTACCTGTGTATATTATTGAGCAGTAGCTCTGCTGTCTCCACTGAGGCTGGGATACGTGCTCTAGAAGTCTTGACCACTTGAATTTTGGGTAACTCTGGCATCTGAGGCCTTAATCTCATGGCTGTGTTCTTCCGATGGACACCTCCGTGGCATCTCTTTATACTCCTTTGAGACAACAGTGGTGGTAACGTCGATGAACCAAATCCCAGTGTGAGGCTGCCGTTTGAATTGCATTATATTGTTCATTGTTTTCGCAGAATTCACACAGTAACTACTTTGCCCCTACATGCCCCAGGTTTCCACGTATTGGTTGTGATTTAAATAAGTAGGGTTGTGTCAATATTTTCTTTGTGCATCAGAAATAGACGCACTGACTCAAAGAGGGATTACTGCTGGGCGGAAATCTTAGTGTGGTTGATGGTGTTTTAGTATTTTTCATAGTTTCCATGTGAGTTTGATTACCTGTCCTGAAACTCCAGTCTGCCTCCAGGGAGACACATACCTTGCCTATACTTGTGTATTTTGTTTTGTACTGCTGTTCAAGTCTCACTTTCAAATCATATTGTGATTGGTGGGTTGCTTGTGTTAGTAATATATACATTCAACCTAACTAAAATGGGTGCTGTTTTGAAGAAGTTAAAAATCCCTGTTTTTGAAGGATATAAGGTTCCACCTGAAGACTCACCTGCCCATTTCATGTTCTTTCATTCAGGACTTCACACTTGTTTGTGGATTAGAGACTCGAATAAGGTTACTGCTGATAACCTTCAACTTTCCCTTGAATGGTACTTTTAAAATTAAAAAGAAAGAATACCTGAGGTTTGCTATATATGAGATGAAGCCGCAGCTTACCTTTGCACAGTTTGAGGATTTGAATGAATGGGATCATGTAGTAAATGAAAAAAAGAATAAGAAAATGATGAAATATCATGCTAGAAATGCAGTGAGCAATTGTATAGAGGCAAAATGGCACATGCAAAAGAAGGCATGGAGAGAAGAAAAAGTAGAGGCTGTGCGTGTGATTGTTACAGAAACAGACAAAAACAAATAATGACAAAGATGAAACCAAAAATAAGAAGGTGAAAGATCTAGCGAGTCTGATGAGGATAGGTTTTTAGATGATTTATTGGAATTCAAGACTACCTCTTTATAATGATGAAACCAGACCCCAGTCTGAGAAAAGAGCGGTAGAGCTGAGTACTGCTTCACAAGGACCTAACACTGACACATTAGCAATATTAGCACCAAGTGAGCCAGTAACAGAAGAAATGGACATTTACAGACTTAAACTTGAATTTTGAGAAATTGTTAACGTTACTATTAGTGTAGAAAGAATATAATCAAACAATGAAGAAGAACTGAGATACTTGAGTAAGGAAGAAGCAAGGTGTGTATGTGAAGCATATTACATGATAGAAGAATTAGCAAATGAATTTAGTACTGGTTGGATTATGCACAAATTATAGAATGTATATGAGTGGAAGTGAAATGCAAAGTATAGGTGTTGTGAGTATAATAATGAATGTTACTGATTCAACGAAGAGTATAAATGAGTGGGAAGATTTGAAAAGATTTAGAGAACTGATTGAGGAAAGGAGGAAAGACACAGGAACATTTGAAAAAATAAAAAACGTTTGTATGATTCAGAGCTTGAATTGGTTGCGCGATATCTATTGAGAGAAGAGAATGGAAGAGCATATGTGCATGTATAATGGGCGAGATCTGATCTCATTATATTTGCAAAAAGCTTTCCAAATCTTAGAACAGAAAGTGGATTCAGAGGTTGAAAGGATTGTCACAATTTAGAAGATACTTTGGATAGATTGAATATTTTGTTTGATTTTGTTGTTCCTAAAGATTTGAGAATTGAGAGGAGCTGTAGGTTGGCCATACCTCAGAACAGTTAGTCTCCTATAGTAATGGAAAAATATAGTGCAGTGATTGAACATTTGAAAACTAAATATAAGATTCATTTATTGACAGGAGGCTTGTTTTCAACCAGGGCGCCTTCAAGGTGATGTCACCTACCGAATTTAGAAACAACCACCAAGCTGACGGTTGTTAATACTGGTTGTTTCTAAAGCATTGATAGGAACCTCCATCATGGTGGTTCCTGTCAATGCTTTTTGCAGTTTGGTGCAGTGCTCTGTCAACATGACGGAGCCTTGCCCCAAACTGTTTTATTTTTTCGTTTCATAAAGAAAATCTCAAAGCAGGATTTTTTTTAAATAAAAAAAGATAATACCCACCTTGCCATGCGAGTCATCTCCCATGTTGAGGGAGCATTTTCTGCCTTTAACTGTCCATTACCACCAGGGTTTGCCTGGAGGTGCTGAACATTAAAAAAGGCTATATGTTTGCCCACAGAATTGGGCGGACAAACATATGGCCAATTTTCTGATTGCGCTTACTGTGTCAGGCTGTTGGAGAAGTTTGGCTACGGCGGTGACAGAGTAGTCACTGCCATAGGCAAACCTATGATCTAGACCACTGGAATTATGCAATTGTGCGATTGTGCAGCCACAGCGATTCTCACATAGCTACAGAATTGCCACATGTGCCACATAATCCATCATCTGCCGCATAATCAGCATATTTTAACAAAAAAATTGTTTCTAGATCAAATGGTTTTAAAGTTACTAAAAGTGCGTTCCATAGGTTACCGCTCAGTTGAAGACCCTTTGCATAGTTACATTTCTGTTGCTAAATTGCATTATTTGGGAGTTAAACAGATATTAATGAAGTTTAACAACACTTGGCAATGTTAACAAGTTTGAAAATGACAAAATAATGAAGTAATACTATCACAAAATGTGGTGCATTTGTCTTTCTTGCCGCATAATTTACTCAACCCTGCTGTATAATTTGCCCCTCCCCAGCCGCATAATTCCAGTGGCCCGCCCTATGATAGCCACATTTGAATTGGGTGGGTGGACCACTTTGTTGGCAGGATGGAACTCTGTCGTCCTTGCAATGGTGTTCCCCCTCTGCCACCGTATAATTTGGCCCCTAAGATTCCACATCAAGAAATAAATTGGCCCAAAATTATGAGGGTGACACAAGAGCCAAAATATGCAGTATGTGCCTATTATGAGAGATTGATGCAGATCTACAAACAGTATAGTGGAGTTGAGGACTGTTATAAATTGGGTTCCTGGTTGGCAGAGGTATGCACCCTGTCCAAGCAGGAATCACAGTCTTAGTCAGTGTACGTCACAAGCACACCCCAAATGAACCTGTGCCCACACCGTGATAGCTTGGCACAGAGCAGTGAGGCTTAAATTAAGAGGAAATGTGTAAAGTATTTGTGCAACACTTCAAACAGTAAAACAGTGAAAACACCATACAAAAATATACTACACCTGATTAGAAAATACAGCATGATTTAATGAACAAAATAAGACAAAAACAACAAAAATTCAGTAAGTTGAACTTGAGATATTAATTTTTAAAGAGTAAACTGAAATGTTATACTTAAAAACAAAGAGCACCAACCAGGACTATCTGGTCGTGCTAGACCGGGTCAAATGTGAAAAGTTAGGTTGAACGCAATGGAGCACGGTTTGGATACAGAGGCCAGCTTTGGCTTGCTGAAAAGTAGCTTGATTGCATCAACAGTGAGGGAGATGCGTGGAGCAGAGGAAGTAATGCGTCATCGCCAATCCTTTGGATGTAGGCAATGCATCAGTTCCGAGCCACACAAAGTTGGAGATGCAACAGGAATGGAGGCGCTGCGCTTCACCTATGGCAATGCGAGATCCTTGCAGCAGCTGCGATGCATCGGCTTCGATGAAGATGCACAGAGCTGTGCAATGGCATTGATGCGTGGATTCTGGATTGTAGCAGCACTTTATACCCACTTCTAAGGGCCCTGGACTGCATTGGTACCACTTGGTTGGGTAAGAGTCACAGATGGCAGAGTCCAGGTGCTGTAGGTGATGAGTTGGAAGTCTTATGTGTCCCTGATACTTCAGAATATCAGGAGGCAACCCAGTAAGCCTTGGAGTCACTCTTGTTCTGGGTTCAAGTGATATGGGTCCAGCTCTTTTCACACAGACAAGGAGGGCAGCAGATCAGCACAGCAAGAAAGCAATTCTTCCTGCGCAGCAATCCAGCTGAGTTGCACTGCTTGTAGGAACACAGCAGTCTTTCTTCCTGGCAGAGTATCCACAGGTCCTGAAGTGTACTGATTTGGTCTGGTTAGAAGTCCAGTTCTTAAGAAGGGCTTTGAAGTGCACAGAGGTCCTCCCTTCTTGTCCCGGCTCTAGACTCACTACAGGGGGTTAAGCAGTCCTTTGTGTAGGGACAGGATATAGCCTATTCAGGTGTAAGAGTGAGGCTGTGCCCAGCTCCCCCATCCAACCTGCCCGGATGGCCCATCAGGATGTTGATGCCTCATCAGTCAGACCTAAGCTCCCTTTTGTGTGGCTGTCTAGAAGGAATGCACAAAGCCCAGCTGTCACCCCATCCCAGATTTGTATTGGAGACAGACTACCGGCACACAGGGCTAAGAGCAGAAAAATGCCAACTTTCTAAGAGGGGCATTTTCAAAATTGTAACAATAAATGTGACTTTACCATTAAAGAGGATTAATCATTATAATTCCATAGGTACTAGACATGATAGATCTACCCCATCCCCATCAGGAATTACAGTTTATTGAATGTAATAAGGAATCCCTAGTGTTATCCTAAGAGAAGGGTAGGCCAAACAGTAGTGAAAAACGAATTTGAAAGTTTTTAACTACCAGGGAGTGTAAAAAATACAAGTATATGTCCTGGCTTTTAGTTATATATTTACTCTGCCCTATGGGCTGCCTAGGGCCTACCTTAGGTGTGACATATATGTAATAAAAGTGGATTTTAAGGCTTGGCAAGGGGTTTTAGATGGCAAGTCAACATGGCTTTGTAACATGGCATTCAGGCTGCTATGGCATGCCTGGGACATGTATTAAAGTGCTACTTAAGAGGGTGGCACCAGCAGCGCTGCGGGCCCACTCGTAGTATTTAATTTACAGGCCCTGGGTACATGTAGCGCTCTTTAGTAGGGACTTATAAGTAAATTAAATATGCCAATTAGGTATATACCAATCAAACCATGTTTTTAGGAGAGAGCACATGCAATTTCACACTGGCCAGCAGTGGTAAAGTGCTCAGGGTTCTAAGGCCGACAAAAAGAATTCAGAAAAATATGAGACAAGCAGGCAAAATGTTTGTGTGAAGACTAGCCTAAGGCTATGAGGCCCCGCCAATGAAGGTGTTAGTGGATTCATCTCAGCGATCATGTTAGGTTTGGGTCCAGAAATGAGTTATCATACTCAGCAAAGTGTGATGCATTGCCAGACAAAATTGCTGTATGAGATTCTCAAGTGTGAAGTACTGTAGTGATTGTTTTCAGGGGAAACAGAGAAAGATCAAGGAATAGTAGATGGTTGCATAGATGAAGTATTAGCATAGATGAAGCATTTTCAGAAAGACAGTAAGATATGTTTCCACATGTCTGATCCTTGTTTTGATTCTGATTTTCTTGGAGATGCACATTTGACCATGTAAGGAGTTGTTGAGCAGAGTAATGATTTTTGATTTATGCAGAATGGAACAGCGTTTCAAAAGGTTGTTCCACAAAGTAGAGTAGAGATTTTACAAATAGCTTGTACATGGACAATGCTAAAATTGATATGCAAAAGAAAAATTCACCTTGTCACGTTGGTGGGAAGCTTGGCTCTGGAAACCAGAGTGTCGATACAATTGAGAAAGAGCACGAGATGAGTTACAAATGGTTCCTCAAATGTGACAGAACATTAAGAAGATGCACAGAATGGGCTGACACAGCCAACTGCCCCAGCCAAACTGGCCTCTGCTCCGAATATACAGAATCAAAGACAGTTCAATGGAAACGTGCCTATAGTCCCAATGATAAATCATAATTTACTAAATGAAATGTAGAATTTTCAAAAGACTCCAGTTCTTCAACAAAATCCTACAGTATTTAGCAAATATTTCCAAAAATTGCAGCTACACTCGAAATTCCTACTGGAGTGAGTCAGCAATAATGGCGGTGTCTGAGGGGGAAGGAGACCTGGCTAGTGCAGTCCTAGAGTTAGGCCAGAGTGGCCCTTACTCGGACTTACTCGGAGTGATGTTAGTGATCCGGTGATTTGGGACAATGAATGCATGAATGCAGTACTGGAGCTCAAACATAGCCTCTGTACTGCACCCTCTCTTAGAATGCCTCATTATGAAAACATTATTTATTTATTCTATCATGAAAAAGAAGGGTGCTCACTCTCAGTAGGCACTCAGCAACATGGAGGGGCAGAGCTGCCAGTAGCCTAGTTTTCTGCTACATTAGATCTAGTAGTTACCAGCCTTCTGGGCTGCCTGGGCTGCCTGGGCTGCCTGAACAGCATTGTTTCTACCTATGGTGCCATTCAGCAGAGCAAAGAGATTGTGATGGGTTATACACTTATTGTATTAGCCCCTAATTCAGTTGAGATTCCACTGATTTGTACTTAGATTCAGCATCTGACAAGAAACCACCTGACAAACTATGAACAAATGTTTATTGTGGCTACAAAACATTTCGATGAAACAATGCAATACCCTGATTCCCACCACATTTCTGCTTGATGGGGAGGATACTGATCGTCAGAGACAACGTTTGTGGCAATGAGTGAAAGATCTGTGTACCAAACCAAGACTAGACATTTAAGATGTACCAATTCAATTGGCTGATTTTATTTGATTTTTTATTATTTTATTTTATTTTTTTATAGATGGCCTTGTTTTAAAGAACATAAAGGAATATCAAGGACAGCATATGTAATTTGCACAATAACATATTTGTTGAAGTATCATACTTATGTACTGTAACTTCAGCAAAAGTAGCAGAATTAATTGTCATTACAAGCACATGCTGTATGATCAATGGACTAAGGGCCTGATTACGATTTCGGCAAATAGGATACACTGGGCCTCATTATGACCCTGGCGGTAGAGAACCGCCAGGGCCAACGGGGGCGGGAGCACCGCCGACAGGCCGGCGGTGCTCCCTTGGGCATTCTGACCGCGGCGCTTTGGCCGCGGTCAGAAAGGGAAAACCGGCGGTCTCCCGCCGGTTTTCCACTGCCCCTAAGCTGCGCCGCCGAGGGGATTCTGACAATCCTTACCGCCATCCTGTTCCTGGCGGCTCGGCCGCCAGGAACAGGATGGCGGTAAGGATTGTCGTGGGGCCCCTGGGGGCCCCTGCAGTGCCCATGCCAATGGCATGGGCACTGCAGGGGCCTCCGTAAGAGGGCCCCGCTAGTATTTCACTGTCTGCGTAGCAGACAGTGAAATACGCGACGGGTGCAGTAGCACCCATCGCACCTTCCCACTCCGCCGGCTCGATTACGAGCCGGCATCCTCGTGGGAAGGGAGTTTTTCCCTGGGCTGGCGGGCGGTCTTTTGGAGACCGCCCGCAAGCCCAGGGAAAAACTCATAATACCCTCCGCGGTCTTTTGACCGCGGAGCGGTATTATGGAGGGCTGAATTCTGGCGGGCGGCCTCCGCCGCCCGCCAGAATCAGAATGAGGGCCACTGTCACAAATGTGACGGATATCCCGTCCGCTGCATTACAAGTTCCATTATATCCTATGGAACTTGTAATACGACGGACAGGATATCCATCACGTTTGTGTCGGAGTATCCCATCTGCCAAGATTTGTATCAGGCCCTAAGTGTTACAATTTACACTGATAGCCAGTATGTTTTTACAGTGTTCCATGATGTTAGGCATCTGTGGTCACAAAGGAGTTTATGATATTCTCTGGCACTCTCATTAAAAATGGACCAAGAACTTTGGACCTATTGAATGTACTGCAGTTACCAAAGGAAGTTGGAGTTGGGAAATGTGCTGCACATAACAATTAAGAAATTATTTCCACACTTACAATGTTATTTGCAGAACAGGCTTACTATTGATATTCTTTTTGCAAAAGAATGTGAAGTGTGCTGTGTCTTGGGAGTCAGTGTTATACATTTGTTCATGATAATAGAAAGTTGATAAATCATATATTACCAATATTTTGTTTGAGGCAAAGTTTCTAGATCGGTGTGTATAGGAGCCTGTTGGGTCATGGTTTAGTATTATTAGAAATGGAATTACAAAATTTGATGAATGGTTTGGTGATGTTGGCGGAGGAATGATTAAAAAAGCCCTAATTCTACTAATTATACTCTTATTGGTCATAATTGGGATAATACTTAGTTTTACATTCTTTGAAGTAATATGTTCTGGGAATTTTAAATTGTTGGTGTGAGAAGGAGAAGATGACAACAGAGAAGAGAAAAAGAAACAAAATTGAGTTGGAAGATATGAAAGGAATGATGAGTTGAAAACTTTGGAAAGAAAAACAGAAGATTATAGAAGACGTTTTGTAGTGTAGTGTTGTTTTGTTACAACTACTATAATTAGAGGGAAGAATTGTTAGAGTGAATTTAAAATTAACACTTTTATGTGTTTAAACGACATTGATGAGATTCAAATAGTGTAAGTGTATTGTAGTTGCATAATGAATCATTTTAAAGTTGGCATGACTAGGCCTCAGATTTATTTGCAGTGCATAAACGGCACATATAAAATGTGCTTTCTTATTTCCCCGCCTGAGCACTGAAAGTTAAAAAGTTCCTCAGTAGTTAATAAAATTGTGGGGCATATTTATACTTTTTGGTGCAAAACTGCACTAATGCAGTTTTGCATCAAAAGGTTTTGCACTGGCTTGCACCATTCTAGAGCGCCAGCCGGGCACAATATTTATGGAATGGTTCAAGTGGCGCAAAGGGTAGGCTAGCGTAAAAAAAATGACGTTAGCCGGGTGGGGGTAGCCGTATGGGAAAAGGGGATTTTGCACCAAAAATGACGTTAGGCAAGTTAGAGTAAAAAAAAAAAAATGACTCTAACCAGCCTAGCTTCATTTTCTGACGCAAACCATCCATAGCACATGACTCCTGTCTTACAAAAAACAGGAGTCATGCCCACCACCCCAATGGCCAGCACAGGGGACCAGGGTCATGTAGGGAGGGGGCATTTCAGGGCCCCCAATGGCACTTACAAAAAAGAATACTTACCTGTACTGACCTATACGTACCTGGGATGGGTCCCCCATCCTCTGCTGTCCCTCCGGTGTGGATGGGGGTTGTCCCTGGGGCCTGGGAAGGGCACCTGTGGGCTTATTCTGTGGTGTTCGCCCATAGATATAGGCCCACAGGTCCCCTAACGCCTGCCCTGACCCATGCGTTAAATAATGGTGCAAAACAAGCTTTGCACCATTATTTGACCCCTCCTCCCCCTTGTGCGTGATTTGAGCACAGGGGATAAATATGACGCTAAGCCCATAGAGTAATTTTTTGCATGGGAATGCCTACCTTGCATCTCATTGACGCAAGGTAGGTTTCCACATCCAAAAAATGACTTTAACTCCATAACGTTTGCATTAGACGGGTCTAGCGCCAAAGTATAAATATAGAGTTAGTTTTGCACCGAATTTGAGTGACAAAAAATGACGCAAATTTGGCGCAAAACAAGTATAAATATGCCCCAGTGTGTTTGAGTTATTGTAAATGGGCCACAGGACTAATTCAATGGGCCTGAGCTTGATAGCACTGAAACATGGTTTTAAAAATTTGCACTGAGCACCATGTTCAATTTCGTTTTAACAGTATTTATCCTTTTTTTCAGAAATAGTCAAAATGTGGCCTGTTATGTGCTAATGTTTATGTTTTAGCTGTTAACAATTTACGAGTTTGCAGAGGAAGCCTGCTGCTAAGGAGTAATGCGCATATCATGGTTCATGCAGTACCATTTCCACTTGTCTGTAGGTTAAAAGTCCCAATTGACTAATAATTTTGGGAGGGTTTCTAGGGTGAGCTTGTCTTATGTAGTGTAACTACAAAGGGACAATTGGTCCATATAAGTATTGAATAGAAGATGGGAGGATGTGACTATGCCCCAGACAACAAGGATGCAGTCCAGAAACTGAATGCAAAGGTTCACCTCCACTAGCAGATATGCCCGATGCCAGGATGACTGCAGTGTTCGAAGCTGGAGGAAGAATTGTTGCATGGCAGCAAGCAAAGCTCAGAACCAATGGAAGGAATGAGTTTCATAAACCACTTGTGGGATTCTGAGTGGAGAAAAACAAAGAAAGGTGTAAGGAATGCAAACAGCGCAAACCACACATCGGAATAGATAACCCACCATGATCCAAAATGATCCACCATTTCCAGAATGTTCTGGTTTTTCTGGAATGCTCTAGCTCGTTCCACTTTGCCTTGAAAGTGATGATCTGTGTTATCCTGTGAATCCACCCTCCTTTGCCTCCCCAACTGCCACTGTGCCATTCGCCACAATCTCCATAGCTGGCCTATAACAACCTTGTATTGTGGAGTCTCAGAATTGTGATCTCAGGCCTGTGATAGTGAACTCAATCCCCAACCTGCTCGAACTCTAGGACTTCAGCCATGCATAGTAGGGATGTGTGCGTCTCATTCTCCATAGGTGTCCAACCCATGCTGCACACAGCCTTTGACTGTGCAAAGCAGGAGCGGGCGCAGGGCCTAACCACAGACCTGGCATTGCATCCCCCCTCCATGGGTATCCGACCCCTGCTGAGCACGGCCTTCGGCCATTCACAGTGGAAGGAGACTCAGGGCTCAAAGGTCATGTGCAGCGGGATGGGGTGCAGAGCTGGTCCCTGGCTAGGCCCAGCACCACCACCTATGCAGGAATCACACCTTTTGCCAGTAGACAGACTCAGATTTGATAAGCCACAGGGTCTGGCCTGCAGACAACCCACTACAGATAGCCATTTCTTGTTTGTTGTTTTGATTATAAGGTTTGTATTTTAGAACATACATTTGTGTTTTTTCTCATGAACGTTTTACTTGTTTCCATTTTTGTTAATGTTTTTTGTAATTATACTTTCAAACTTTATTTGTAATTCTTCATGTTTTTTGAAGACTGATATACATGTTTGCCTCTTCTTCAGTTGGACATTCATGGCACAAGATATTATTTACTTGTTCATCTCCCTGAACAGGTCACCTTCATGCAGTGATTGCACAAGGTGGAGAAATATTGCAACCAGCAATCCTCCTCCTCCTGTTGTTGTACCTCAGGAAGCATGGTTTCTCTTTCTCCCACCTCATGCCGCTGCCTCTGCATTTCCTCTCTCCAGTACTCATTTGGATGCTTGACCTGTATATGTTTTTTCATGCTGCTGATTCAGAACGCGAACATACTTGGATGCCCATGTCACAGCACTTGGGCAAATAATGTATGTGACTTTGTACATAACATTTTTATTCCCCTGCTGTGTGTGTAAAAAGCATCCACACTAAAGTTTCTATTTTGGGCTTTGGTGCAGCACGAGCCTTTAATAATGGTATGCACCACCATAACGTCCTCATCATTCTGGTGTGAAAAAGATTGTCCTTCCGGTGCCCTAGGTACTTCCTGCCTCCTTCCAGTTACCTGAGATGCCATGATGTTGCTGGATGCAATATAAGCATGTTTCACAATTCTGTCATATGGATGCCAATGCCAACCATCTGCCCCCCTGTCAGCCTGACTACAGGTACTCAATAGAATAAGCACCATGCGTAAGAGTGAGGGAAACAGGGAAAAAGGACAGAGGAAGGGAGAAACACTGGAATGGCCCGCAGACATCTTAGGACTGCTACCCAAGGGCGGTTCCTCCACAATGGCGGATGAGTGTCGCCCCCCGGTTAAGAGCCAGCAGCTGGAAAATAAAACAATATTTTAATATTGTTTTATTTTTCTGCTTCTGGCTCAGCCGCCAGCAGGGAGGGGTGGGGCTGGGCCATGGGAGGGAGGAGGTGGGAGGAGGAGTGGAGTGAACTAAGTGTGCATGTGTGTTCTTACCGCACTTAGGCCCGTATTTATACTTTTTTTAGCGCCGCATTTGCGCCGCTTTTTGACGTAAAACGGCGCAAACCTACAAAATACAATGGTATTTTGCAAGTTTGCGCCATTTTTGCGTCAAAAAACGACGCAAATGCGGCGCAAAAAAAGTATAAATACGGGCCTTAGGATTCTCCAGCCCACATGTGTTGCACAGCCAGGCTGGAGAAACTGCACAGCCCGGACTGCCGCTCAGACCAATCCTGACGCTTCCCTCATGCTAGATTTAGCATGAGACCAGCACGAGGATTGCATGGGGAGCCTGTGAAGAGGAGCGAAGTGGCAGGAGGCGGCAGCAGCGGCGGGAACGGTAATTGTTTTTTTTCTTTGGTTCCCCGTCCCCGTCTTCCACCACCCACACCTCCCTTGACATTTGCAGCGGCCGCCGCTGCTGCTACCCCCTGTAGTTGTTCACTATTACCATAGGGTAAAGCGTTATTCAAGGAGTGAGTAAATATGCAACAGTGGACGCAGAGGAGAGAGGGAGACGGAGAATTTCAAGAGCTGGCTCATCAGAGGGAAACAAAGGGAGTAACCAAAGCAATAAAAGTGCATACGAAGGAAAAGTCGAGTGCGACGTACAAGAGTGGAGTAAGTCCACAAAATGTACAGTTGCCATCCAAGGTGTTCTCAGTTGTGCTGGATTAAATACCCACACCTAACCTGGAATCCCCCCTCCGACAGTCACGTTAAGAGTCTCCACAGATTCCATTTCCTTTTCTTAAGCTGTAGAGTCTGATATGTGTATGACAACAATGGCAGGATATCACAACCCTGACAGGATATCTTTCTCAAAGTCCACAGGCAAAATGACGTCCTGCAAAAGTTTGGTTGCTTATCTCTAGAGGCAAAGGGCTTACTTTAATAGAGTGGATTCCTTAGCCAATCAGATGACTCCTTTCTCTTCTTTGATGTTTTGTTCAGGTCCACAGGCCCTCCATGGCACAAATCAAAACAATGCTACAGTGTTGCAGCAGTTTTGCAAGAGCAAGAAGGCGGGATTTCCTTTATTCGAGCCACAATTTTGGCCTATTTTGTTTTTTTTAAAGTTGAGTTTGATTAGAAAACAAACTTTCTTTATTTTTTTGGGAGGGCAGTGGTTTTCCAAGAGGAATATAAAACTCAGGACTATAGTAATACCTTTTAAAATATCCACGTTTATACCTTTCTTGAGTCGTGGTTCTGAGACCTGGTATCACAACTCCAGGGCATTTTATTTATGTCGTAGAGCATTCACAAATACCCGAACACCATTAAAAAAGACTTGGGCCCATATTTATACTTTTTGACGCTAAACTGCGCTAACGCAGTTTAGCGTCAAAAAGTTTTGCGCCGGCTAACGCCATTCTGCAGCGCCATGCGGGCGCCGTATTTATTGAATGGCGTTAGCCGGCGCAAGCAGACCGGCGCTGCCTGGTGTGCGCGAGAAAAACCACGTACACCAGGCAGCGCCGGCGTAGGGGGAAAATGGCGCATGGGCGTCTTAAAATGGGGCAAGTCAGGTTACGTCGAAAAAATCGTCGTAACCCGACTTGCGCCATTTATTTTCGACGCCCATCCCCCATCAACATGACTCCTATCATTGTAAAGATAGGAGTCATGCCCCCTTGCCCAATGGCCATGCCCAGGGGACTTCTGTCCCCTGGGCATGGTCATTGGGCATAGTGGCATGTAGGGGGGCACAAATCAGGCCCCCCTATGCCACCAAAAATTATTAAAAAAAAATAAAAAAAATACTCACCTGAATGTCCCTGGGGTGGGTCCGTCCAGCCTTGGGTGTCCTCCTGGGGTGGGCAAGGGTGGCAGGGGGGGTCCCTGGGGGCAGGGGAGGGCACTCTGGGCTCATTTTGAGCCCACTTGTCCCTTAACGCCATGCCTGACCCAGGCGTTAAAAAGCGGCGCAAATGCGCCGTTTTTAGCAACGCCCACTCCCGGGCGTCTCTTTTGCCCGGGAGTATAAATACCACGTAAAGGCCTGGGAGTCATTTTTTAGACGGGAACGCCTCCCTTGCATATCATTAACGCAAGGAAGGGGTTCACGCTAAAAAATTACGCACATTCCGGGAACTTTGGCGCTATTCGCCTCTAACGCCATAGTATAAATATGGCGTTAGTTGGCGTTAGTTTAGCGTCGAATTTGCGTCGAAAAAAACGACGCAAATTCGGCGCAACCAGAGTATAAATACGGCCCTTGATTGTTTCTTGGGATTATATTATTCCGTCTTTAAAGTAGTTCTTGTTCATATTATACGGATCAATACATTCATTGCTACAGGAGATCCATAGCAAATAGGACAAACTGAGTTATTTTGCTGTTCTTCCTATTTTTTGGGATTCTAAAACTTTTCCTAACTTTAACTAAGGCTTCTGGGCGGGATGGACAACAAAGGCCAAATCCAGTGCAAGCTACTCAGAGTAGCGGATGTCATCCGAGTCTATTGCATGGCAATTCTTTTCCATCCCTGCTGTGGAAAAAACAGTCATTGTAATAAAACACATGCATTATTTGACAAGAAACTCAGGGAGGGAAGTTGGGGAAAGTATTCATTTGGAATATCATCAATGCGAAAGCATCTTAATGCTTGGTATCAGAGTCAATTTAATGCTGTCACATTACGACATGCAATTCCTTGTGGTGACCGATTGCCACAGGATATCTATCCTTAAACAAGAGAGCGATGAAAGTGACACATGCTTCAAAACTAAAGGGTTGCATTATCTTGTCTGCAGGATGGTGATCTTCATTGCAGAACAGAGGCCACGAACAAAAATGTATCAAATTCTGCTACATTAGCAGGCATGCAAAAATATTTTTTTATATGTATCTATTTCACTGTTCCAATTGTAATTCTCTTTTACCCCAAAACACTAAAAGCAGAAAAAAAAGTGAATACATTTAATTAAAACCCTCTGTAATTGTTTAAAAATACATACAAATGTATATTGCTTTTTTTGGTGTCCGAAGGTGAGTTAGTGATATATATGAGGAGAGATACGAAAGTGAAAGTGTGGACCAGTCAGTGACAGACTGCAGAAAGCTAATTAAGCAAGTGAGAGGGATTTATACTGTGGAGCCTGCCGATGGGTCTTGGTCTCCGTCCAGACCCTCCATCTAACCCACCATAGGCTGACAATCCTTAATATGCACATCTTATGCCATGAGCACTGGCTGATGCCCTGCTAGGCCCTCCGCGTCACACTCGTAGCCAGACAAAAAGGCCATGCGCAGCAGGGTTGAGCTGCAGAGCTTGATTTCATGTTAGGCACTGCATACCCTCTGGGGTGGGGTGCAGGGCCTGGACTCCAGTCTGCGCCCGGCATCCAAACCCCACTGCATCTAGCCTTTGGCCAAATGCTGCAGTGGGGGTGGAACGCAGAGCCTGAAGACCATGTGCTGAGTGGGTCAGGTTGAGGGTCTGTCCTCCAGAAAGTCCATGTGCCTTACTTTGCATTAGAATCTGATCCACAGCCATAGTCCATTCATAGTGAGGTTAGGACGCATGCTCTGAAGCTGTGTCCAGTGGGACGGGGGTTGGCCTGGTCTCTGGCTAATTCTCCCACCTCGGCGCTGGCGCTCCTAAAGGTTGTCTTGCTCAATGCACAAATATGATGCAGAGGTGTGTATATTATCTAGCATACAATTTGTACTGAAAGCACACCCCTGCAGTGCAGTATCATATACCAAGGCACATCCTGAAACACTCCACACATTGTACTTGTGCTCGACAGCGCAGTATACTTTCTTATTTTTTATTGCTCTTTATTGAAAAAGTTGCATATACAAGGGAAAGTAAAAAAATAACATATCTGGTCACCGTGTACAGAATACATATAACATGACAACAACATGCATAGCCATCAATCCCAACAGTGCTGTAGTCAGACCAGGCTCATAAGGGTGATGCCTTGGAACACTGGCCTGTGAGGCACAAGGGGGGTACGGAATGCCACGGGAGGGAGGCGCCCTCCAGATTGTTCAGGAGACAGTTGTGGGGCTGTGATGGCTGCAGGGGGAAGCGGGTGGTAGGGAAGCCACCGGGTTGGGGTTGCACAGGGAGGATCTGCAAGGTCTGCGGAGGCGCTATATGTACAGGGTATGGGGGCCGTTTTTTGAGAGGGGTGAACCCAGGCTTTGGCAGTTGTATATCAGAGCCCTGTTACAACAGCGGTGGTATGGTCACCCACCCTCTGATTAGGGTACCCATCCCGATCGTGTGTCACAGTTTCCTGACTATATTGTCCTCTGTCTGAGCTCGGCTTTCCAGGCAGAGAGTGTGGAGCTGCGGCCAGAGTCCAGTTGATAGCGATCACTCACTCGCCAAGTGCAAAGGCCAGATCAATGAATTTATTCCCAGCCTTGTCCATCTTGGGATGGGGTGTCAAGCACTATAAGCGTGTCTTTGGAGTATTGTGGTGTCTGCCAGTAGTTTAGTATTTGCAGTCAGTGCTTTAAATGGACACGTGCTGTCCGGTAATGAGTACCTGCACTTCTTTAATTTAAAATGGGGATTACCTGCACTTCTCAGCATTGTTCCAATACATTTAATTGACGAACACCAGTACTTCTCTAGAGCAAACAGGTACCCTCCGGAGTGAGTACTTGTACTTCTATTTTTTCATTTAGAGCACTGACTGCTAGTCTCATTCCAGAAGGGTCTCAGAACAGGTTACTGCCATGTCATGTTGAAAAAATCTGAGTGCTCGGTGTCACATCTGAGGCATCTGTGAGAGACTGTGCCGAACATCCTCGGCAGCTTTGTCGGGGTCAGGTAAGAAGGTTAGACATAGTTAATTCAATTGCAGCAGCTTCAGGTGTGCCTTTCTGGAAACAGGCTGTGCCCTAGGATCAGTGGTCGAAGTGGGCGGGATCAGTGGGGCACGAAGTGCCCATACTTTTATGATTTATGAAACGCTGTTGCCTTACTTTTTAAAAAAAACAGGCAGTCTTCCTGGGATGGTTAATTCCGACAGTTTAAATGCCTCAGCTGTAGTGTCTTTCAGCCAGGCAGACAGCTAAACGGCCATCCTGCCTGGGTGCCTGCTTGCCTGAAAGAAATGCAAATGCACGCTATGAATCAATCTGCAAATGTAAAGGATGCTTTACCTTTGAAGGATACTGCATTTATTTGAACTAATCTCTCAAAACTTTGTGATGAAAAAGATTTAAGCCCATATTTATACTTTTTTAGCGCCTCGTTTGTGCCGCTTTGTGACGCAAAAGCGGTGCAAACTTGCAAAATACAATTGTATTTTGTAAGTTTGTGCCGCTTTTGCGTCAAAAAGTGGTGTAAATGCGGCGCTACAAAAGTATAAATATGGGACTTAATCTTTTTGAGTGGTAGTGCAAAGAGTTAACAACTGTGCTCTGAAGTGCGTGCTTTTAATTATATTTATTATTGTGCTTAATACACCTGAAGGTGTTGAACGTTCAGTAATGTAAAAAATTGCATTACATACACTCTGGGTATTACAAAAATGTATATTTTGGAAGCAAAATTTTATCTAAAACATTTTGCACATTTTATAGCAGTCTATCTCATATTGTGTGTAATGCAAGGTTAAAATAATGAATTACATCGTAGCAATAAAAATATACAATCAGAAAATTCTTGCTACTGGTTAACTCATACAAAAAATACTTAAATGAAGACGAAAATCACCTGTGCAGAATCTTTCAAAAAAGTTCCACTGAATCCAGTACCAACACATATGTGAAAAACGTGTTTTTAATGTTTTGCAAGCTGCATCGCCATATAATGGTGAATCATTTTTATAATCGTACTTTAGGAAAATAAACAAAGAATGATAGTTGAAAAAAGTGATCCCCAAGTGAGAAAAGAGACACCACACCATAAAGAAATAAATAAATCACTTATAGTTCTGTGATCTTTGGTGTTTCTCACTAAGGCAGCCTCCTTTTAAGTTATAAAGTATGCTTGTCAATACGTTGATTGATAATTCAAAAGATAATCAAAGAGGTCTTCTCTGATTAACGTGTTGATGGCGTTTCGACCCTCATACTGGATACCAGGGTCTCATCAGGGCAAAAAATGACCTGGGGAACTGTCAAGGAAAAGACTATCTGTAAGGAGTTTGCTATGATGTATAGAAACAAAAAGGGTATATTTAAAATAATATACGTATTGGCGAAAGGTTGGAATTATTAAAGCCTCAGCTGGAAGTCAAATATTAGTATCTGGAAAAAAGGGAGCTCAATTCAGTGAATATGCTTAGATTAGTATTTGTGGGAGCAAGTTATATTAAGGCGTAACTCCCAGACTGGTGCTTTTGGCACCTAAAAAGAGAAAAGCATTTATGAGCCTGTGGAAAATAAATGAATGACAGCTTGATGGGAGAAAATAATATTTTTTACCTTAATACTAGAGCTGGGTAGACTGGCAGCGTCTTCTCACAGTGGGGGACGCTGTATTTTCTTCATTCTGAAGTCTGGATACAAGGGAAAGTCAGACATGACTCTCCTTCTATAAATAGCCTCTGGAGACAAAGCCTGACTTTGGCACTCACCTGAGGGCAAAAGGTAATTAGAAACAGCTGTGGACAAGTCGAAGAGAAAGATATAATACTTTGGGCTCATTTGAATTAGGTAATATAAACAATAATTATGAGAAAGTAGAATGTGAATTGGAACAGACTTATAAGTGAGGTGAATGTAATCTATTAGAAATTAATACTGAGCAGAAATTAAAAAAAGGGGGAAAAAAAACTAGGTTGAAGGGAGAATCGTACCTAGTACCTCAGACTTAAAAGGTAACAGAATTGCCACAGAGCCATCCAGAAGATGATTGGTGTGGCTTTCTGACATAAGGGGTAAATAAATGCTTAGTGGAAATAAAAAAAGGGGAAAATAGGTCAAATGGAGAATCGAACCTAGTACTTCTGCCTTAATAGGTAATGGAATTGACACAGAGCCAGCCAGAAGATGATTAAAGTAGCTTCCCAAAATAACAGGTCAATGTCAGTTGGACGAATGGGTCGCTAATACCATTCATTCGGGAGAACTAAAGATATCGTCGGAATCCAGGAACTGCAAATGAATTATATTGAATTTAAATACTTTGTGGGAGAAAGAATTAATAACAAAAAATTTATATAAAAATGCAAAATAAATGAAAAGGGAAATGCTGGGATGAAATAAGGACTGAACCTATCTCTTGGGCTTTAGTAGATAATGGAAGTGTCACACAGCTACCAAGGAGGCAATCAAAGAAGCTTCCCAATTAATGATGAAAAATCAGAAAGGCGAAGGAGTTGCTTTACCACTGATTCAGGAGAATTACAAACATCGTTAGAGTGGATATTATTCACTCAGTCAATACGATGTGTAATTGTGGGATAGGGATTTTGTGGATATGTTCACTCAGCTGATATGAATGGCCCATTGACATATGTATAAGGAGAAGGGCAAGGGACTTGCTTATTTGGAGATCAGAGTAACATGCGGGGAGGGGCAATTGAAACGTGAAATGGACTGTCACATTAATTAACAGTTGGTACATAAAAATGCTAATTGTAATATATAATTACACCATAAAATATGACAGCTCAGTTCAGTAGTGTAATATACTTCCTCCATTCTTCCATGGAGTTAAATCCTTTTCGTATAGAATCACATTTATCAATCCATTTACATTCCATTCTCTGTAAGTTCAATGCAATGTCCCCTCTGGATGAAGGAAAGGCCTTTTCAATGACTTTGTTTCTATACATCATAGCACACTCCTTACTGATGGCCTTTTCCTTGAGAGTTCCCCAGGTCATTTTGTTGTCCTGATAAGACCCTAGAATCAAGCATGAGGGTAGAAACACCGTCAACACGTTAATCAGACAAGACCTCTTCAATTATGTTTTGAATTATCAATCAATGTATTGACAAACAAACTTTATAAGTTAATAAGAGGCTGTCTTCGTGAGAAACACCAAAGATCACAGAACTATAAGCAATTTATTTATTGCTTTATGGTGTGGTGTCTCTTTTCTCACTTGGGGATCACTTTTTTCAACTATCACTCTTTGTTTATTTTCCTAAAGTATGACTATAAAAATGATTCACCATTATATGCTGATCCAACTTCCAAAACTTTAAAAACAAGTATTTCACATACAGTATGTGTTGGTGCTGGACTCAGTGGAACTTTTTTGAAAGATTCTAGACAGATGATTTTCGTCTTCATTTAAGAATTTTTTGCATGAATTGGCCAGTAGCAAGATGTTTCTGCTATAATATTTAAATTGATTGAAAATGAGTTTCACATGGATGCGTGTTTTTTTATTATTATACCCAGGCTCACGTGGACATTCTGGGTTGCTCCTGTATTTGGTTAATGTCTAAAAATATACAAGTCAGTTTTCTCCACTGCGCCAACAAAGACTTAACTCTGTGGCTCTCTGTTTACACACAGACATCTGCAGTGCATTAACTAATTGAGGTTTCACAATGTAATATAGTGCATTTCCCAACGAGTAACAACTTTTAAAAATGTATTTTTCATTTAATCTGCATGTTATTTTATTTGTAGCTACTTGACTGTGAAAGACCCAAAAAATCAATGTGAAACAGATGTGAAATACAATATCGGGGTGAGCGGCACCCCGGACATTAGTTGAGTAAGTCACATGAGGCCAGAGGTATTTCATCTCGGGTGGAGCGTCCAGATCCATCTGGATCATGAGCCATTGTATTAGAACCAATAAGTAGTATGTCTCTTAATCTGGTGCCTCTAAGCCTCTTGCAGTCAGGGGTAGGAATAGATTATCAAGGGCTACCTAATGTCAGCCCACTGCCCAGGTCAGGTTAGAAAGCGAGCTGTTGAACTTGCTGAACACCGCTCTGGGTATTAGCAAGAGTATGTTAGTGAACTGATGCAAAAGATGTACCAGAGCCACCATTTTTGAATGGGGGAAGGGGAGCCTGTGCCAGAAAGCTTAAGAAGGGTGCAGAGTTGCTACTACCCTATCAAGTGCTGCCCTTATGAATGGCAGCCAACGCCATATAGGGTGTGGATTCCCAAATAAACATCAGTGATGCAATCAGAACCACAAATGGCCTAGTGCCCACCAAGAATGTTGTAACAGTGGGAAAATGCAGGACTTATTAACGTGAAGACCTGAGACTGAACCGAAGGAGTCTGGTGAGTTCATGATAGACGCCAGTCCAGAGGAGATGTACTTCGGGTATTTCAGAATATTATTCAAATATAATGAGGCATGGTTATGAGCTGCTTTCTGCATCCTAAACCTGGCATGCCAGATGCATATTGTGCATGCCCACAGTTCTATTTTGAGAACAAAAAGCAGTGGTGACAGTGGGCACCCCTGCCTGGTGCCTCTGTGTATATGCCATGGGTCCTAATATTCCTGCTATGTCTGGTCTAGCGCAAGTATATCTGCTTAGAGCACCTTGATCCAAAATAGTATCCAACCCCAGAATCCCATGTATCACAATGCCACAGATAAATATGACCATGGACCATAGGATGTGGTTTGCAATTACCTTCTCCAGGGTTTTATAGTCCCAGTTAAGGATAGGCAGCAGACAATATAAGCCTCTATCTAATGGGTCATGCCCATGTTTGGGGGCCATGACAATCAGGGCCTTCTGTGATGGTAGAGGCAGCATACACGCCTCCCAGACCACATTGTACACTGATGCCGATTGTTTCAGATCCACCAGGAAGCATCTGAAAACTTCAAGCGAAAGTCCATCATTCCTTGGCGGTTTTCCCACCACCAGCTGCTTGATTGTGATGGCTATCTTGTGTTCCATAATGGAACCCTCCATTTCAAGTGTATTGCCTAAGGCCAGTGTTTTTAAGGTGGCATCAGCTAAGAATTGTTCTAATTAGTCCTCATCCATCTCCTGTGGGATACTGTACAGACCCTAATAGTAGTCAGTGAAGATTGTGTAAATGTCTGCCTGCCTGGGCGTGCTGTGGCCCTCGGGTGGGAATAGCAGTGATCACAGATTGTTGGTGATCCATCCTTACGAGCCCAGCAAGAAGCATCCTGGTCCTGTCACCCTTTGCATGCCTGCCCTGTAATCATATTGAGACAGCTGGGCACTCAGATCACCATGTTGCTGTCACTTCTGCACCAGAAGGCAATGCGCCTTCATGTCCGACACAGCTCAGAGTTCCAGTGGGCGTAAGTCATCGCTAAAAGCTCAGCATTGAGTGCAGTTCCAGACAGGTGTTGAGAAGTGAGAAACATCTCTATTCTCATGTGTAAGGCCTGGATGTGGAAGAAATGGGAGTAGTCCCTCTCCGACGGATGAGATAATGCCATGCATCCAACATATTATAGTTACAGACCCAGGCACCCACACCTGCGCTGCAGATGCCATGTGTGCCTGTGCACTCTGAAGGGGTGGATGCAACCTTTCTAATGCAGTATCAAGCATACAGTTAAAATTTGCTCCTACCAACATGGCTTCAGCCATTGACTTTTCCATGAACTTGTCCAAGATGTGAAGGTGTGCGGTTTGCCCTGTGCTAGAGGAGTACAAGAGAGGCGGCTCTTCCGTTATGATGGAGGAGCATCGCCACCCGCGGACAGCAGATGTTGCAAATCCTTTAACAACGAAAGGATAATAAACTAAGTTGATTATCCTTTCATTGTTAAAGGGGCGGGGCATTGAGGATGACAGGGAAGAGGGGAGTGCACAGTGCACTACCATCAGTGCGCATGTATGTTTGGTCATCAGTCTCGGGCCGGTCAAACACACATGCGCACTGTGCTCTCTCCAGCCCAGAACTGTGTTGCCTGGCTGGAGAGAGCAGGCACAGGCTCACAGGCTGCCTGGGAGAACCCTGGCTGGCTGCTCCCGGCCAATCCTAACGCTGCTCAGAGCAGAGTCAGTATTGGTCGCAGGGCAGGCTGGGAACATGTGTCTGCCTGTGGAGGAGATGGAGGAGCGGCAGCGCGGCATGCAGGTAAGTCTTTTTTTATTATTATTTTTAGATTAATAATAGTCCTCCTCCTCGTGCACCGCCCTAACCCTTGTAACCCCGCGAGCCGTGACTGGAGTACAATGCAAGAATTTGAATGGGAGCTTGGTTGAGCCATCCGGACATAAATACATATCACCTATCAGGGTCAGTCCATTTTGCCTGCAGTTGAAAGGAAACGCTTGGCCTGACCAAGCTCGAGACCCTTCTAGAGTATGCTGAGAATGGGGTGTAATAGAGTTTGGCCCCTCCAAAGAGAATGCAGACACCACCCTTCTGTTTGAGTAAGGTGCATTCCCTGCAGTATTGCAATATGAATGTTGCACCTGGACAAGTGTGAGTGTAGGCGGTGGCAGCTGGTTGGCCCGTCCTACTGATATTCCATGTCATGAAATTGCAGGTATTAAAGTGAGGCATGTCTTGGGTTTGGCATGGTGTGGATTCTTCCTACAGCCAGCCATGAGTTCCACTCCCAGAGTCATCCATCCAATCTAAAAGCCCCGTCCGGGAACTGAATCTGAACCAAAGCATTATATATTGTACGGACCATTTGTGTGATTGCTGACAAGTTGTCTTTTAAGAGCAGAACTGAGAGATAATTTGCTAAACTCAACTCTCCACCCAGGGCTGGGTTAGGAACCATACCCCTTCCACTCTGATAATAACACAGAAAGAATGATATCTGAGAATACAGGAAATAAATGTAGAAACAGAAGGTAAAGTAACAAGGAAGAAGGAGAGACATAGAAGAGCGTGGAAAAGAAACAACTGATGTCAACGGTGGGTTGAGTGCAGCTTGGCCTCTCTCTACACCTTGCAGTTGCAGCAGGTCCGTTTGCCTCGGAGTGTATTGTAGCTCTGGGTTTGTCCTTCGGCTCCAACTGTTTCGGGAAGGGAGCACATGAAGCAGAAGTGTGTTTGAGGTGGCATGTCCTCAGTGGGTGTGGGTGGGCATGGGGGAAAGGAGGAGGGGAGAAAGGGCATGTTCAACACACATCAATGGGCAACTCATGTTGCTCCAGTTTCCACAGGATCATGCGCTGGGGGAAGTCCGACCCTGCGGAATTACAGCAAGGGTCATAATAAGTCCTCAGCTGTTTGCAGTGTGATCTTGAGAGATGGTGATGTCACATCCTCTGAGCTGGTAAAGAGTCCCCCAAGTTTCATTGTCTCTGCTTGAGCTCAATGCAAATGCAGAGTGTATCCCTGAGTGGCTGCATCTGCATGCAACGTGGATTCACTGTCTGTTTCTGCTCTAAGTCTTATCTGGCATTGAGGTTGCACGCTCATCGGCTCCATTCTGTCTCCCCTCAATCCCATGCTGGGACCTGGGAGGCCACTATCTGAGAAGAAGAGGTGTGCAAGTCTATGACCATTCTGATGCCTTCTCTGGATCTAAGAAGAAAAATGGCCTGTTGTCATTAGTGACTTTTAGCTTGGCTGGGAGTAGAAGAGCATACTTCAGTCCCATGTCCCTCAGCCTCCACTTCATCCTAAGGAAAGAGGCTCATTGCCTCTGGACCACTAGGGTATAGTCCGGGAATATACAAACTTTTCTATTGCTTACAACTTAGTTGCCGTGGCCCAGTCACAGAAATGCAGAAGCATTGCCAGTACCCTGTGTGCCCTCTCAGGTGAGAAGAAAGGATAAAGACCTTCAGGTACCACAGTCTTGACCAGCCATTTCTCCAAAAGGCCACCATATCGTGCTTCTCTATGCCTCGGAGAGTCTGCATCATGTGTGATCCACTGCATCTGCTAATCACTCCTCGAGGATACGAAGGTGGTCCGTGATATCCTGTACCTTGTAATGAAGATCCTCTGTCTGTGGCTACAGCTGTTCTATAGATTATTCTGTCTTGGTTACTCTTTCTAGCAGCTTCTTCTTGTCCTCACAGAGATGGCCCACCTCCACCATCACTGCATCAATCTTCGCCTCTACTGAGGTCGTGGAGGGGTTTACTGCTTCCAGGATTTGTGCATGTCTGGGCAGGGCACTGCAGGCACCAGGACTGGTGCTGGTGCTTCACCAGGTGCACCTGAGGTTTTTGGTTCATTTTCCAACCACTGTCAGGATGTGAGTGGGGTGAACAGCAGATAGTGTGGTAATCCTTGGCTTTCCCATGGTAGCTGTGATGATGCTGGGTCCCTGTGTTGTGAGTCCAGGTGGCAGAGATGCTGATGTTTCAAGTGCCAGGTGGGGAGGCATTTTGGGTTCAACACAGCAACCGCTGGGTCTGGGGTCGGCCCACTTAGCAGCCAGGGCCAGTACACCAGCACCTACAGCCAACCTATTGGTGTTGGGAACATCCCAAAGGTCTACTCACTTGCCTATAGAGCAGTGGTTTCAGTGGTTTAAAAACCTTCTAATGCCTAGTGGGGGAAAAAAAATATCATGCCCCCTCAGAATTTTCACAATTATTCTTTTAAGTTGATAATGTTTAAATATGTCCAGACGTATTTAAACATTGCAGCTAAGTTCTGTTACCTTTTAAAAAATGCAATAAACGTTTTTCTGCTTAAAACAAAACACTGTTATCTGCATAATGCTTCTTTTGGCGAGAGCCTAGTGCCCCCACTGTGATCACTTGAGGCCCCCCTAGGGGGGTGTACCCCCCCCAGTTTGAAGACCCCTGCTGCAGAGGGGTGAGGTGTGGCAGGTGACATATGAACAGCAAGGAAGCAAGCATGCCGGAGTCTGTTTCACTGGCACACAGGGGACATCAACATGGTGCAAGAATTTCTGGATGGAAAAGAGTGTGCCAGAGTCAGTCGCCATGAGTGACGGATTTAGCGAATGACCACGATTTGTGTGCCCTCCAACAAGGCACTGCTTATCCTGGTGTATATTCTAGTCACTGGGGCATGTGAGCAGGACCCAGAAGTCCGTGTGCAGTGTGTCCTTGGCAACATTCCTACCCTCCTTATGCATCTCATCCCCTCTGCGCATGGTGTTTGGCCATGCGTAGCGGGTGTGGGCCACAGGGCCTGGTCTCCAGCTGTGTCCTGAATTTAATCCTTCGGGTGAGCACAGCATCTGGTCTCTGAACAGGTCCGGTGCCACACTCTTCATGACCCTCGATTGCCCCTTCCGTGCATAATGTTAGTTTTTGGCCATGTGCACTGGGGATCCCTGCAAAGTCACATCTCTGGTCAAGCCCTGCACCTTGTCATTTGCTAGTGTCTAATCCCACTGCAGATGGTCTTCTTCCAAACACAACAAGTGTTGGCCACAGGATCTGACCTTCTGCCAGGCCATGAAACCCTTATCAGTGTATCACATCCTACTACACACAGCCTTTTGCCCTGAACAACAGAAATGGACCCGACAGGCTGGCATCCAGCCACTCCTTCCACCAAAGCCTCTACAGACTTCAGACCTGTGCTGTGCAGGGCCTTCGGCCATACGCTCCACCATCCATGGGCCTCTGACTCCCACTGAGCATGGTCATTGGGCAGGGGCAGTTGGAATTTGCCAAAGGAGATAGAACATATATGGGATCTGTTGGCCCAGAATTGTGTCTATAGATCCCTAATAGGCTGACAAGGCTCTTCGAAGCTTGACCAGGTTTTTGTAGTACTATAAAACTGATGCCCAAGGGCACCATGGTGCTAAGACTGGTTCCACTGCACTGGGGGAGGGTTGCAAAAAGTGAGATTTAGTTTAGATTTTGGTTTGAGGGACCTTTAGGATTCCCTCCTCCCTCCTAGGCCTTGTGGTCATGGTGCATTCATCCTGCCCCTTTACCGTTCTATTTCAGGGCATAAGGACTGAATGTCCAGATCCTGTTATTGCAGATGCAACATTTTCTTCTAAGGTTGTGGCCGGTCAATCAAATGGTCCATCTTTGGATTTGCGGTACCAAACGGCTGTGGGAGAAAAATCTTTTTCAGTCAATAAGAACATATCTTTTTTTTTTATTTTGACCAGTGGAGGTGCAGGTTTTGGGGATAGTATTCTAATCTTTAAAATGTTTTTTATGCAACGTGTTTTATTATAAATCAAATTAAATAATAGCATGTTATTCCCAACAAAAACAGACGTTTCTCAAACAAATGATAACATATCTGCAGTCTCAGGAAAACTCTCATGGATGACACTCAAATGTTATAAATCCTTATATGTAGTAGTAAATAATAAATCACTTAATGTAAACAAATATATAAGGAATAAGATTCCATAGCCACCACTCCCTTTCCAATGCTTCAGACATAAGCATCTCAGTGATACAATGACCTTGAGTGACACAGACACTGCCAATTGGAATCAAAGAGACGCCACCCAGTGATAGACCCGGTGATAGAAGTGACGCTTCATATTAGAATCAATGGGATACTACAAAGTGATAGATACACTACCTTTTGGAATCACAGAAACACTACCCAGTGATATAGACACTATCTTTTGTATCTTGCAAATAAAACCAGTGAGGAGGACACTGTCATGGTGCACTATGCACATTTAATTATGATAGATAGGGCCTCAGTTACAAGAAACTGACACATCAGCTCGATGCTTCAGATTTCTTGTGCTGCATAATGATTCACTAAAGATGCCATGGATGCACTGTATTTACTATACAGAGCTCCATGGTGCACGTCTTCACAGATGCGTCAGAAATTCTGATGCATCTGTGGAGCTAAACTGAAAATTTGCTGGACTAGCATAAAAAAATGACAAACGCCTTGCGACAGATTAACTCCTGCTCTGAGTAGGCATTCAAATTTTGACACAGTGAAGTTGCAGAATGATGCATCAGTTCTGCGTAGCTTTTTGCCTGGGAACGTCTACCTTGCATACATTATACCTGGTGCAGGTATAATGTGATGAAAGGGTTCACCAACTGACGCATTGGGCTCAATGCGTCAGTTTGTAAACCTAGAGCAATGTAAAGCACTGCTTAGCGTCACTGCTGCATAAACAAAATTATACAACGGTGGTGCAAAGGCCTTGTAAATGAGGCCCATACCTTGAGTAATGTGACTGTGGGACTTACTGATATATCCTTTGAATAACATGATTATGGACACTACCTACAAGTAGTAGTTAGTTGAGAAATGCCCATCTCACGAGCTTGTAAGCAAAGAACTGATCACAAGTGCAGTTACATGAGTTGTTCTTTCTCCTTTGTTCATTTGTGACCTGTCAAGGGCCAGATCACTCTCATATTTGATGCATACAGAGATGATCTGTGATATGATCAGTTTCTCTCTGAATAACAACTTCTTTCTATTTGATGACAAGCTGTACAAACAGATTCAGGGTACAGCAATGGGGACATGTTTTGCACCAAGCTATGCAAATCTGGTCATGGGTTGGTGGAAAGAACAAATATCCACCTTGGTACCGGATTTTGATAAGAATGTGGTTTTTTGGTGTCGTTATATAGATGACATCTTTGTGATCTGGAGGGGTGATGAGGAATCTGTGAGGAGGTCTGTGTCATCTTTGAATAATAATGAATATAATTTACATTTGAGTGAACAATGCAGCAAGGAACGAATCCAATTTTTGGATGTTGACGTGCTGGTATATGAGAAATCCTTAAGGACAAAAGTACATAGGAAGCTGACTGTTGGAAACAGTCTTTTAAATGCATATAGTGCACATCCACCAAAGCTCATTGCTAGTATACCTTTTGGAGAATTTTTGAGAGCGTGTAGAATATGTAGTACGTTGGAAGACTACCAGCAAGAAAGTGAGAATATGGTTAAACGTTTTCAGGCTAGAGGTCATAACAGTAAGGTCATCTCACAAGCCAAAAGGAAGGCAGATAATATAGAGAGGGAGCACTTGTTATACCCTAGGTTAGATACTGATAGCAATGAACATAGTGTCAGATTCATCACTACATACTCCAATCAAGCACAAACTATGAGACAGATTCTGAACAAAAGTTGACATATACTACACACTGATCCTGTTTTGAGCCATGATATACCTAATATGCCCCTGATCACTTTCCGGAAGAGCAGATCATTAAGAGAAGATCTAAGCCACAATATGGTCACAAGTATTAATATGAGGGCTAACATGTCAGATCACCCAGCTGGGTTTTTCTGCTGTAAACAGTGTAAAGCTTGTAGGTACAGTGATAATTGCTGTGAAATCAGTGGAGATAAGGGACATTGGACTTATCAGATTCAAGGACTGTAATACAGATTTTTGTATCTATTGTTTGTTCTGCCCATGTAAAAAATTGTATGTGGGCAGTACTATACATAGAGCTAGGAAAAGGGTTCTGGAGCATCTCAGAGCCATTCGCAATTATGATCATAATTATCCAGTGGCAAGACATTTTCACGAGAAACACAATGGGGATGAACGGTTATTGATTATTGGTTATTGTTATGCATCAGGTCAAATCCTCTGTTAGGGGTGGCAATAGAGAGAGAAGAATGAGGATTTTGGAATTCAAGATGATTATCAGGTTGAACACCCTGAGCTCCATAGGTTTAAATTCTAGTGAGGAAGTGTATGTACATCTGGGCTGAATCAGTTTGCTGATTCTGTTTTGCTGCTTAATAATTTTTTAACAACAATTTTTTAATAATATTCACGCATCTCAAATATTTTGGAATTATATTTATGACACAAAATTGTGGATTGGGGTTTGCACACACATTGGCAATCAAGGTTTTTTTTATACAAATTTATTTGTTTAGATTATTAGATTCATTGGGGTTTTACTAATGGTTTGGATGGCATTATTATTGGATGATCTAAATTAAGGTATAGCATAGATGTCCTGATTTATTCGTAAGCATTAGATGAATTATTTGTTTATACAGATTGTGAACAACAGGGTTTTATAGTAATGTAAAATAGAACTCTTTTTTTGTTATTTTACAAAAATGTTCTTTTCATCTTCTAAATTTAAAATTAATAGTTAATAATTGAATATTACTATTTTAGGTAACTATTAAAATGTATTTGCTTATGATAACATTTTAAATGGTACAGGAATTGCATGGTTTAAGATTTAGATTATGCACTTCTGGACATTCAAATATGGTGCCTGCACGGTTTGAGAATTGTAAGAATATGTTGCTGTTAGTCCTTTGTTTATGTTTGTGTAAGGTATGGATATTTAATGTGTGTAGTCAACTTCCCTTATATACGTGAGCAAGGCTACGGCTGAAACGTGTTGTTTTGGGAGGAGGCATTTTGGTATTAAAGTGAATATATGACCTCAACTTGCTGTCCGGGCATTCGTCTACATTTCTGGAGGAATTGCTTGTATATTTGTGGAGAGCTGGATCCACGCCTGGACCGCCATTATCAAAGCAGCCTCGGGTTTCTGGCATCTATGTGATTTATATATATATATATGTCCAAACAAAGATGAATTAAAAGAATAATCTTTGTTTGGTCATTAAGTGAGGGAAGGTCCATCCTTAACGCTAGTACCAGAAAGAACATTTGCTTCTGAGGAATATTTGCTTCTGTGATGTGAAAATGAAATAAAAGTGCCTCACTTCATTGCTAACCGGAGTACGGTGTCTCTCTTTGTGTAGAGAAATGATGGAATATGTTTGTGAGGGTGCTCCATCCCTCCAACGCCGTTGCCGCCCTGTTTGGATTAGGCTCCTCAATACGGAGAAATGTGGTGGTGATTGATTTGTTGGAGCCGGATCCGCCAGTTTCCATCATATTCATAGGTACGGGGATACCGACCATGAAATGCAGAATTGGATGAAATTGGGCAAGGGATGTGAATGTGATATTTTATCCCATTCACTGGTTAACTGTTTGTTGTGAGGCACTGAAGGAAAGAACAGATCGTATGAACTTTAATTTATGAGGCCTTCAAGCAGGACCAGCTGTAGTGCATTGGAAAAAGCGATATTCAAAGACACTTTCACAGTAAAACACGAAGATGTTTATTGCCAAGCACTCTAAAATATGGAAAAACATTGTGATGAAAACGTAGCAGTGATAACATGAGAAGCTAAAATATGTGCAATAACTCGATGAAAATTATTGACGCATAGTGTACTGTGACCTATGTAATTTATTAAGACACTACGGCAGTGAAACTTTAAACGTGAAAGAGACTCTGTGACTTTAACACTACGATATAAATGGAAGGTCAAATGATCACGTGGTTACTTTTTGAACAGGAGAATCTATGATTAAGGCTGACAATCACAGCTGAAACGCGTCAGGACTGAAAGAACATTTGCTTCTGAGGAATATTTGCTTCTGTGATGTGAAAATGAAATAAAAGTGCCTCACTTCATTGCTAACCGGAGTACGGTGTCTCTCTTTGTGTAGAGAAATGATGGAATAAATATATATATATATATATATATATATATATATATATATATATATATATACACATATATATATATATATATCAGAGTGGGTCCCTGAGTCCTGAAAACTGAGAAAATATTAATGATAAGGGGGCAGAGTAGGGGTACCCTAAACCATGTGGGGGAGTCCCAGTGAGTTTCCTCCTGAACCCAAATCTAAAGGATTTTTGGGGGGTTTCCTCATTCTCGAGGGTGTCTCACAGGAGCCAGCAAGCTGCCTAAACTCTGCAGGAGTCCCATAGTGGTGCGGGGACCTCACTGGCTCCAGTGGGACACTTACAGGATTAAAAAAAGACATAAAAAGGTTGCTGGGTCTGAGTGCCTATAGCGGTACTGAGAATTTTGAGTCAAGAGATAAGATACATTTTGTGTTTAGATTCATGCAAGGATTGAAGCCTGAAATTAGCAGGATGATTCAGAATCATTTGATTTGTTGGCAAGGAAGACTGATTGATGAGGTACTGCAGTACGCAAAATACTCTAGTGATGATATTGACCTGAAGTAGAAGAAATTAAATGAGTAAGCGATGGTGGTGCAAATTAAATCTGCCCAAGCAGCAGGAATGCAGGGTTCACAAGGGATGATGAATACAGGTGGAATGTAGGGAGTATAACAGCAGGGAATAAAACAGCAGGGCAGTTTGATACCTCAGTTTTGAGGTAGAAGTTGTGGAGCTCGAGTAGATCACAATGTCAAAATGGCTGATGTTCAGTCCATGAGGAGAATGCTTCCTTGTCATGCGTGTGACAATGTTGGACACTGGAGACAGACTGTCCGTACAATAACGTGAACAATTTGGTACAAGGTGGTGGTGATGCCCAGATGATTGACAACAGTCAATTTCAAAATAAAAGAGTTCAGAGACCCTGAAAACAAGATGCAAAGTTTCCTACTGGAGGAGCACAAATGCATATTCTCCAATAGCAGGTACAATTCCCACAACAGCAAATACAGGTCCCACTGCAAATGCAGATTCCACAAGCTCCAATGACACAGTAATAGGCAATGGTTCCTCAGCAGAAAGCAAATCAGAAAGCAAATACAAATTGAAATCAGGTAATCACACAATATCCACTCATTGATTTAAGTGATGCTGAATTGAGTGAAGAGTATCAGAGTGAGAGTTCAGAAGAAGAAGAATGTGTGCTGGCTGCCTCACTGGAGGCAGCTCATAGTGGTCCTTATGTGAATGCGTGTGTTATGGGTCACGATGTCTCATTTGTGGTTGACACTGGTGCAACCCGTTCCACTGTCAGACCTGCAGAAGTCCCTAATGTGCTCCTTTCTGGAAGGACAGTTCAAGTAGTAGGAGCAGCAAACCAACATTTGGCAAATCCAATTATGGAATATATACCAGTCAAGATAGGAACCTTTGAAGATTTACACCAATTTGTAGTGTGTGATTCAAGTCCTGTGACTCTGCTAGGAAGAGACTTACTGTGCAAGTTAAAATGTTCCATCATTTCAACTCATGAAGGGATATCTATTACCTGAGAAAATTGCAGTTGTAAAATATTTAGCACACAAGAAAACTAATGATCATATCTCGTTGGGCAATGCCTATGCTGACCAAGTTGGCAAATACTGTTTGCTCCATTGCATTACTTTCAATGAAGAATGGAGCGGTGATAGTGACCGGTGACTCAAATCAAAGTTTCCTAATGTCAGCGGTTGATACCTGGGATGAGGTTAAAAGATTGCAGAAAGAGACTACTGAGGAATAATGCAGAAGTTGGGATAGTTAGGACCAGTTTTGGTTGTGCACAGAGAGAGGGAAATTATGTTATGATTTTAAATGAAGGGAAAGTAGTCTTGTCAAATTGTTTGTTGACATCTATGGCTAGGTATTACCATGCCCAGGTTCATCTCGGCAGAGATGCAATGATTCACACATTTAAACAGACATGGTACAACCACAGATTTAGTTTAAGCGCAGAAGCAGTGTGTCACAGATGTGTGACATGTCAGCTAATAAATGTGGGAAAACGCACTGTGGTTAATTTGAGACATATAGACAGATCGGGAGGTCCATTCAAGAGAATGCAACTGTTTTTTTATTGAGATGCCTGCCTGCAATGATTTGAAATATGTATTTGTGATTGTGGGGGCGTTTTCACATTGGATAGAGGCATACCCAACACGCAGGAATAACAGTCTTGCTGTAGTGAAGCTGCTGCTCAGGAAGCTGATCCCTAGGTTTGGCTTCCCGACTTCTTGGGAATCAGATAGTGGATCTCACTTTAACAACGAGATCATAAAATTGTTGTGTCCAGCCCGGAGCAGTGAGCAAAAATTGCCCTACAGTTACAGACCAGAGGCATCTGGATTAGTGGAGCAAATGAATGGATCACTGAAATCTCAATTGGCAAAGGTCTGTGCCTCTACAACATTGAAATGGCCTGATGCATTACCACTTGTCCTCATGAGCATGCAGAGCACCCCTGACAGGAAGACAGGACTGTCACCACATGGGATTCTTACGGGGCATGCGATGAGGTTGCCAGCAGTGCCTGCCAATGCACTTGTGAGCATAACAGATGACTTAGTGCTGGATTATTGCAACGGTCTGGATGATGCGGTTTGCTTTTTGTCACATCAAGTTGAAGCTGTAACAGTTCAAATGGCCCAAGAGCGGTGTCACAGCCTGAAGTTGAATGGGTGCTTGTCAAGAAACAAGTGGAGGACTTGCCTAGAACCAAGGTGGAAAGGACCTTATCAGATCATCTTGGTAACTACAATAGCTGTGAAGTGTGCTGGTCTTCCGAACTGGATTCATGCAAGCCACACACGCAAAGTTACATGTCCTCTTGAAGACACAGAGTCTGATCCCCTAGGAGTGACTGCAGAAGCTGAAGGGATTCAGGTCAGCCAAGCTGTGAGGACTGGACAAGTGGCTTAAGCAGAGCTTGTGCAAAATGATGAAAGTGCAAGCGTTCAAAATGCAGATGAAGGTGCAAGGCAGTCAAATCAAACCCAGCTGACTCCTGCCAAGAGAGCAAATGTTGAGAATTCAGCTGCACCTGAAAAGAGAACTGTAAAAGGAGACCAATGGCCGGCACCCACACCTGAACCAGTCACTAATATGCTCCCAACTATAACAGAGGCAGCACAAGAATCAAATCAAAGTGAAGACAACATTTTTCCCGTAAGGAGAACCAAAAGGAAAAGAGTGTCAAGCTGCAAATAAATGCCACCTGAATGGATCTATTTTGTTGCAAATGAATGGGACAATGAGTTTATGGCCTTTTGTTTTGACCGTGAGAATTCAGTTAAACGTTCTGGAGCTTGAAATTGCATTCAAACTGAGTTTTGAAATAACCTTTCCAATTGATCAACAGGGACACTACACATTGGAAGTGATAATCCTTGATCATCAGGCTGTGATTTTCTAAAGTCAGAGTTTTGAAACTTTGAGAACTTTGAGTTGAGACTCAGTAGACTTTTTAAAGATCAATAATTGTTCCAAAGAGTGCAAAGAGACTTTGTAAAGACTGCTTTCTTATTTTGCTTGTTTTGCTTCAAGTTTTTTCCCTCTCTGATTCTACATAAGTCATGAACTCGGAACAGGATAACTGCAGCAAATGTAAATATGTAATAATTGATTATAAGTTTGAGTGTTACAGTGAAAGAAAATGTGCAAAGCACATCAAATCCTGTGAAGGGAATGACATTATCTAAACTTGATAAGTTTCATGAGAATGAGAGATTGCTTTATTTAGATGACACAAGGGGAGACTTATCCTCCAATGTCTGTTATAGTCTAGTGTATGAATATTTGGATACGATTAGGCCCATATTTATAGTTTTTTAGCGCTACATTTGCGCCGCTTTTTGACACAAAAACGGCGCTAGCTTACAAAATGCAATTGTATTTTACAAGTTTGTGCCGCTTTTGCGTCAAAAAATTATGCAAATGCGGCGCTAAAATAGTATAAATATGGGCCTTAATGTGCATGACTGTTATGTATGCACCCCGACTCCTTCATCAGTGCAAGAGAGGATCACTTATCACAGCTTACCATTGACTAATTGCATTAGTTGTAGCCTATTACTAACACGCCTTTATAAACAGGAATATATACAGTATTTTTATTCTAATTTCGATCTTGTTTCCTCTTTTGTTCCCATTAATCAGCATTTGAACAGAATTACAAAGGCTAAGACCATAGGTATATTAGGAGGATTCTTTGAGCCTACACTAACATTTGGCACAGCATATGCACACTGGAACAACTTAACATGTATTCTCACACAAGTAGAGGAAGAGTTCATTAATCAATTTAATGACAGAAGGCAAGCAATAAAAGAAAAGATAGATAAGGGCATAGTTTCACATGATTACAAAAAGGGTTCCACTCACAACATGCCTGGTACACAAGAACGCTTAGCTTTAGATTGGCAACATGAAAGGAAGCTTTGTATATGTAGGCCGCAGTCAAAAACTGACAATAAATTTGAATGGACTAGTGAATGCAAACGTGTTTTTGTTTAAGAGCGTGTGGTATTTTCTGTTGAATGGACAAGACCCCACTGTGCCTCGTGTATATTTTATTTCTGGGAAAAACGCTTATTACAGGTTACTGAAAGTTTGGTATGGCACATGCTATTTAGGTATGGTTTTTCCAAAAATCTATCAAGTAGACAATTTTGACAACTTAGTATGGAAGGAGAGATCCAAGACAAAAACTAAGGCCTATATTTATACTTTTTAAGCGCCGCATTTGCGCTGCTTTTTGACGCAAAAACAGCGCAAACTTACAAAATACAATTGTATTTTGCAAGTTTGCACCATTTTGTGTCAAAAAATGACGTAAATGCAGTGCTAAAAAAGTATAAATATGGGCCATAGGAGAGGAGCTAGTAGTTCAGAGATTATTTCAGATATATTTGGAGCCTTTATTCCATCAATGGGTGTGATCTTTAATGATATTAAGAAGAGGAAGTTATCAACCAATGTAGATAAGATGTCATCTGATTGTGCATGTGCAATGCTACTAATGGACACAGAAATAGTTGCAGTAAGATCAGTGGTTTTGCAGAATCGCCTTATGTTAGACATCCTTTTAGCAAAGGAAGGTGGAGTTTGTCGACTTTTAAAGGCATACTATTATTGCACTCACATACCCGACAACAGTAAGGAGATAAGGAAATACATTTCTAACCTGACAATTCTGAAAAATGACTTGAATGACTTGAAACAGACAAATATCTAGGAGACAGAAGGTGAAGGATTGTGGGTTGGAGATTTAGGGAATGGGTCTGTAAGAAAAATCCTGAAACCTCTACTGATTGTGACTGTGTGCATAAATTATGCACTTGGATTTTACAAAGCATATAATTTTTTGAAGGTGCAAACAGCAGAGAATAAACAGAGGAGGTAAGGGTTGGAAATGGAGACCATGAGAAATAGATATTACAAAAACCTGAAGAGAATTGAAAATCATACTAGAACTACATACTACATGTTAATAAACTACAAGGCTTTGAGTTGTATCATTGTAAATGAGAGTGCCCTTTTTGTGATTGCATTGATTGCTATGAGAGGAGGGATTGATACATATAGAATTTTACTAACACATTGGTGGCATAGAAGTCAGCACATGGTGACTTAAAAAATATTCATTTAAAGCGTAACAGAGAACATTAACGTGAAATGTAAAATATCCACGTTTGGAATATGACAGAGATTGTGCCCTTCATTTGTTTGAGCATTGCGTATGACCATGACAGATGTTGTGCAATTATATTTAATAAACTAATGACATGAATTCCAATGCAAAATATTATTTGACGGATATAGTTGACATTAAAATTTATTATGAGTAGTAAATGAACATGATTTAACAATACTTATGTTGATTTATATGAATTTATTTACGTAGAGCTATATATGTGTGTGCAGAGAAATAAATGCATGTTTAAATTTTCTAAGGTTATACCATATCAATGATCCCAATTAAATGATTTTATTTTTGCATATGTTTTAATTACATGGTACTCATTAGCATATGTGTTTAATAATTAGGGGTGTGTGGGGATAATGGAGTTTTTGGAACTCCGTGCTCTGCTTGGAGCAAAGAGTTAGTCCAAAAACTTTGCTAGCCCCGCCAGAGCAGCGGAGCTCACCCGGTGCGCACGGCAGCCGATAACTGGGCTGCAAGGCACACCCAAGCCTGGGAGCATGGAGCAGAGGCCAGAGGGAGGAAGCCAGGCTGCTGCAAACTTGTCAGAGGATGACGAGGAGAGGACGACCCCCCGGAAGACCCACATAAGTCCTTGTCTCTTCTTTTTTCGTTGTTTGTGCACACGGGTGCACAAACAAGGACTGAAATGGCAGCTTTCGCTGCCTACGGCCCTGGGCTGAATTCAGGCAAATGGCTGTAGGCAGTGAAAGCTGCCGTTTCAGGCCTCTTGTGCACAGGCCTGTCCCGTGTGCACTTCACACGGGGAAGGATGGTGCAAACAGGCCTGTCAGCTTTTGCTGCCTATGGCTCTAGCCTGAATTCAGGGATGTAGGGAGCTATATAAGCTGCAGTTTCAGGTGTCATGTGCCCCGGCATGCACAAGAGGCCTGAAACAGCAGCTTTCACTGCCTATGGCCCGCTCCTGAATGCGCTCGATCTCAGAAATGCTAGGCAGGGTCGGGCTTGTCTAACCAGGCCTGACCCTGCTTAGCACTACCGAGATCTGGCGCATTCAGGACTCTGCAGGTCATGGAACTCCGCCTCTGCAGAATTCCATGGAGGTTTTATTAAACTTTGCAGAATTCCACAGAGTTGGACTTTGTGAACTTCGAGCAGGCCTCTTAAGAATTAGAATTATGTATTTAAGCTTTCTTAGCCGGATTAGGCCTAAAGATTTATCTTTTCTGCAATATAGAGAAGTGCTAATTCATCATGTTTCCTTTGACCTGAATTGTTTCCTAAGTTTGTTCAGGTGTTAGAGAATGTTTTATTGCATTGAGGACTGAGATTATAGTTTATTATCCTTCAATGGACAACAACTATTGTCGAATTCATATGAGAACTGTTAGAATCATCCTGTGTACCCTGGGAAAGAATCGCAACTAAATTGTATGAGTTCATTGAGATCACTTCACACTTTCCCGGAGAAAATCTGGGATAGTTGCAAACCTGATGGACGTCTATAATTTTCATTGGATATTGATCCATTGGTGTAAAGATGAGCCACTCTGCGGACCAATCAAGACTCCATGGTATTTTCTAATTAGAAAGAGATGTTTGAACTTGAGAGGACAGTTTGTTTTTGGACACAGAAGAGTCCACTTCCTGACACCGAGAGAGTCAGTCCTTTCTAACCATCCTTGAAGCTGAACTGCTCTTGCCCTATGTGCAGCTTGGGTTCAGCACTGCCCCTGATGCTGCTGTCTACTGATGCTGTGAATCTGTGAGTGCTCTGGACTGACAAATCTTTCCTGTCTGCTGTCTCATGAGGAAAGGTGTATCATCTGCAATGTGACATTTCTTGTTGCTCTTTCAGTTTAGATGATTTACACCAGTATATTTTTAGTGAGATACTTTAGTTAGATGATTTTTCAAATTATGTTTGTCTTATCTTTCTTTTGCTTTGTGCTTGCATGTGTTAGTCTGCCCCCACACATGCAAGTCCAAATCTGGGATAGGAGTAGGAATGACCCAGCCCAAAAAAATTATTATTGTCTGAATTTGACCTATGTCACCATCAACTGCTTTGAAATCTGTTTCTGCTGCGCAAATCATTGTCTTATTATTTGTGTCATCTTAATGGAATGTCTAATAATATTGATGTTTAGTAGGCTGAATTTCTCCAGATGTTTCGGTCAGCCTATGGTTTTTATGTATGTTTATAAATTACTTTTGCGTACCATTTACATTATGTTGGCTCTGAGGTTGCAATAAAGCTTTGAAACCTAATTCAGTTTGGAGTTTTTTTTCGTGGTCCCATTGGTCATTGTGTTTAAAATTGTTTTGTTTTCTCATGTCATTGATTTGTGTTTGATATATCTGATTACCCACTCTTCTCTGAGTTCGAATATCCCATCGACCTCTAGCCTGGGTGGGATGAGCTGTTGTGTGTCCCACCATCACCACCCAGGGCACGGTTTCTGAATATGAAATTGGAAGAAAGGGATCGGGCTCCAGCACTATGTGAGAGGTGTACTATAGTTAGAGACAGATGACAAAGAGATAACAAAGGAAGACATGGCGATAGAGAGAGGAAGACATGAGAAAAAGGAAAAAGAGACAAATGTATAATAAACAACTGAGAGGCATAGGGAGATAGGTGAGATTTATTAGAATGATACAGGCCAGTGGTGGACAGGTGATAGGCAAATTAGAAAGAGGAAGCTGAGGGGGGAAAGGTGAGCTAAATGGGAACGAGTCTACTCTGAAAGAAGTAGGATACAGTGGGGAGACAGTTGAAAGAGGTGTTAGAGAAAACGGTGAAACAGCACAGAGAAGGGGAGACAGGTGTAAAAGAGGATGCTAAAAGGGTGGTTAGAAAGATGGGAATGGGGTAGAGAGGTGGACATGTGACAAAGTGATAGCTAGAAGAAGGGAGACTGCGGAAACAGTGATGTTAAAGTGACAGCTGAATTGGAGATAGTGAGGTTTACAGGTTAGAGATAGAGAGAGAGAGAGAGAGAGTTTAGGGAGAAGTGAAGAGGTGGAAGGTGGGAGATAAAAGGATGATACTGAGGAAGACACAGGCAAAGTAGTGAGAGAGGTGGGAGGCAGATGAGAGGGATGAACAAGACAGAGACAGGTGAGAAAATCAGATGAGATGTGAAAGACGTAAGAGATATTTTGAGAAGATCAGTGAGAAAGCTATAGTGAGAGTGTAGGAGACAGGATTGGTGAGACAGAAAATAGTAACAGATGAGAAAGATGAGAAAGACAATAGAAAACAGACAGTTAAAAAGCAGATGCCTGAGGGGAGGGGAGCAGTGGGTCAAAAGTCATATGACATCACTTCTTGTGATGTCATCATGGTCAGACCACATGTGATGTAATTTCTGCTATCCCTGGCATTTTGGTCCATGCTTGTGTTGCTGCGCTCTTGGCTTGGTGCACAAGTCACTGCATTGCCTTACACTGCGTCAGGGAGGCATACTATGAGAGTTGCTTGCGTGTTCCCACTCAACACCCATGGGTTTTGACGCATTCCCAGATTTACAAAAATCTGTAAACCAGTGAATGTGTCAAAATGGCACACCTTCCCAGGGCAGGCATTCTGCAACACACAGAGAAAGAGGAAACATCATCCCTGGATTGTTTTTGTGCAAGAAGGGGCCCCTTCCTGCACAAAAACAATCCTGCTGACAACGCAGACACCATGGGGCAAGGTTGCCTGTGTTGGTGCTAGGCAGTAATTTGTGCGCCAGTGCAGGGGAAAGGAAAGAAATGCACTGTATCTTGTACAAATGGTATATTTCTGCTCTGTCTATGTGGCGCATGGCAGCACAGCAAGGTCATGCGCTGCCCTGCGCCACCGGGCATGTTCATATGCCCCATTGTTTGAGAAATTCTTCTTCCGTGGAGAAATTGTGTTTGATTCTCAAAAATTCCCCATATTGGAAGTTCTAGTTAAAGTTGGGTTGATGGAAACTGTCCCTATGGTCATATATTGTTGGTTAAGATAGATTTTCTATGGAAAAATGTTTCAATCATTTCTTCTGCTATGAAGATTTCTGTATCCAAGAAGATCACCTGTGTCTCACGCAGGTCACATGTGAATCTGTGATTGAGCTTGTTCTGATATAGTCATTTGAGATATTTAGCAAACTAATTTCCTTTCCACTTCATATTTCCTCTCACGTTGCTGTCTCCTTCTCCCGCCATCCCTTTGTCAAGATCACATATCTAGGAGAAAAGGTACATCTTATCGCTATCCCTTATATTTGTTTGTACATCTTGACATTGCACAGACCCTGTAATCTCACTTCTGTAAAACTGAGGAAATCCAAACTTTCCATGTGACTGTTTAGAAACCAGGCATTTAAAATTGTGTGAACCCTGCATGCTTTTTTGAAGCAGTTCACATTCTTTTGTGGTGCAAATTACAACGTGCCCTCCCTACCCCACAGTGATCGAATTATGGATAAAATGGAATCCAAGAATCTTGCTTGGCTGAAAAGGACAAACATACACACTTGGGGTGTTTTTTACATGTGTTGTTTTAAAATAAGGAAGTTTAATGAGATTGATTAAACAAGTGTGTTTAATTTATTTCCAATTGACAATACATTTCGTCAGGGAAAAGTTTTCTGAAACAACTCTAGAAAAGAGAAAAGTAGGTGGATGTATGTATAACTCTCACAAATGCATATGAGAAGAAAAATTCAAAATAATGTTTTGAACTAAGATCATATAAACAAGAAAATAAGAAGGTGGGAAGATAAATTAGATGAGTAACAAGCAAAAGGTATTCCATATACCATATAAACCGCTTTCGCTAGTGTACACCTTTATCAGTGAGTCTCTAAAGTAATATTGTGTCTGAATTTGTTTGTATGTGTTTGATTAATTGAAAAGATTCACATATCTTGCATGAACTAAATGGAATTATATTTTTTATCGCAAACCGTTTCTCAATATACAAACCTGGTACAGTGTTGTAGAAAAAAATATTAACATACCTAGCAGTGAATACCAAAGGTCTGTAGAGGCAGTCGATTTTCTCACCATTATTAAATAAACTACTCGCCCTTCTTTTCTGTTTATAAGTGGAAACCCAGAAGCGTTTTTAATTGTATGGGTCACATAATCCATATTTACGCTTTGACTTGGGGTAGAAAAATTATAGATTAGATTAGCTCAAAGTAGTATTATGCAGATATTATATATGTTACAAGAAAAATGATAAATTATTTTCTCCCCTCCAATGTGGCATCTGTCTGATTTTCAGAAAAATGCTTCATCAAATCAGTGTAAGAGTACCCCTGCCCGGACGCAGCGGAGTTGCTCACCGCTAGTATTGCAATGTTAGAAGTAATGGGCAGAGACATTATCAACAATGCCACACTGGAGTTGAAGAGGAAGAGCATTTACCATGCTTCTTGTAACACTTATCATTAGTTACATAATAACCCAAGTTGAAGGGTAAGTATGGAGCACAGATCGATGGAATGTGTGTTGATGACAAGTGAATCAGTAATTTTGAATGGAGTATGTTTACAGACAATAGATGTATGTGATTAGTGTATGCAGAAATAATGAACAACTTCTATCTCTCAATGAGTTTGTGTGTTTTCTGTTATGTTCTTCCACTGCACCCTGTAGTTAAACTTACAGCTCATTATAAGTGGCCTCTTAATTCTGATGCGATCCTTGACTGCTGTTACCAACCCTAGTCTGAATTATGAGATCGACTGGAACACTGGTGTATTTATCGGACCACTCAGGAAGAGGGTCTACGAAGAGTAGGACTGACCTAGATAGACAGGGGACCAGGGAACAGTCCTGAAAATACCCCTACCCATTAGGTGGCATAGGCGGGGACAGACATACTTCGACTTCACTTCTTGTGTTGCATGACATTTTAGGTTAGCTGTTTTAGAGAGGCAAGAACAAGGTCTATAAAAACGAAATTAATGGAGGCCACTGTCTATGGAATTTTATTACAAGACCGGAGGCTCCTATTATGCTTCCTTTTCTTGCTTTAATGTTAACAGCAGCCAAGAAAAAAAGAACATTCCAATACGAACTACATATCCCATAAATCAACAAAATAATATGTCACAAGTGAAGTCACAAAGGAATGACCAATGGCATGCTCGCAACCCCAATAACTGTCTTATCTGCGAGCAACAAGCCCTCTTTTCTTGTGAGAGCATGTCAAGGGAAGCAAAACAATGGAATAATAATCAATATAGTGGAAAAAGCCATCAATAAAGTAAAAAAGTATTTCGCAAAGTCCAGAGCTGAAGGGGAAACCGAATTCGGCAGGTCCACAAAACGACAGGAAGAGAGAGGCCGATCTTCATGAAGAGTGACAGATGCAGAGACTTCTTGAGGATCAAACTTGGTGGAAGGATGAACATCCTCATGGAGCAGGGGAAGCCGGCACTGAAATAGAAATGGGAGGTTTAAGAAAGGTGATGGGATAATACTCGCCTCCCTGTCTTTAATAAAATCTAGACTTTCCTTCACTAAAGCTAGGAAAATCTGAATTTTATTACAAGACTGGCGGCTACTATTATGCTTGTTTAAAGCATGTTAATAACAGAATCGGCAACAGTAGAAATTGGTTTACAATAAAACGTTATAAAAGTGGAAACATTAGACCAGTCTGCCGATCCAAGAATGTCCTCCAAACGAGCCCCAGCCCAGTGGGCCTCAGAAGCCATAGCACCTCTGGCGGAATGAGCCCCAAAGGAAGTGGTGCCAACACCCGCTAGGGTCATAAGCCACTTAACCCAACGAGCAAGGGTAGGAGAAGAGACTGGTTTATAAGGTTTTAAAAAGGAAATCAGCAACTGGGGAGAGAAGGATGTTCTTAAATCTGCAGTTTTTGCTATGTAAACTTTTAAACAGTTACCAACACAAAGTTTAGGATGTGAAGGAAAGTACAGATAATGAACCATGGACAGATTTGTTTTCATTCTCCTATGAATTCTGAAAGACACATTAGTGGGAGAGAATTGGACAGAGGACACATCTAAAGCTCTAACATTGGAAACACATTTCAAAGAAACCAAACATAGCAACATTGTTAGCTTTGGCGAAAGGCATTTCAGAGAAAGAAATTCGTTATCGTGCCAGGAATTAAACAAATTCAAAACCAAATTTACATCCCATAAATGATGATATCTAGAAACAGGAGGATTGGAAAATCGTACTCCCTTCAAGAGACGACACACCAAAGGATGTTCACCGACCGGTTTTCCATCTACTTGACTGTGTTCGGCAGAAATAGCAGATCTATAGGTATTCACTGTTCTATACGCCCTACCCTGGGAGGCTAGGGAGGCCAAAAAATTAATGACTAAAGTCACATCGGCTGAAAAGGGATTTGAATTCCTGTCCAAGCACCAGCCACTCCAGACTAACCAGGTGGACTTGTAAGCTTTAGCCGTTCCTGGTGCCCAAGAGTTGCGGATATACTGGGCAGCCTCTTCCGAAATTCCGGGATTTTTCCAGGCTGTCCCGAAATCTTCCATGCCACCAGAGTTAACGTATGATTGAGAATCATATCGTGAGGACGACCCTCTGGATCTAGAAGGAGTTCGGGAAAGGTTGGAATTGGAACTGGAAAATTGATTGACTACTCCAGAACCGAAGGGAACCAGGGTTGGGTTTGCCAAAACGGAGTTAGTAGCACCAGAGAAGCCTTTGACAGTGAACCTGGGCCAAGACCCTGGCTATCATCATGAAAGGAGGAAAAGCGTAATTGAGATGGGGAGACCAATCCTGGGAAAAGCGTTTGTGCCAAGAGCTTGAGGATCTGGTCTCCAACTGTAAAACTTGGGAAGGTGAGAATTTAAGCGAGAAGCGAACAGATCCACCGTCATGACACCGAATTTCGAAGAAAGTTTGTTGAATACGAAATGGTGAAGATGCCAATCGCTGTAGTCTTTTAGATGCCGAGAACACCAATCCGCAATGGTGTTTAGTTTGCCTGGAAGATATTGCGCTCTGACCGACAACTTCCGAAGAAGGCAAAACTCCCCAAAACTTTTGCCTAGATCCGCAGGGGGGTTTGATTTCGTTCCTCCCAAGATGATTGATGTATTTTACTACGGAAATATTGTCCATCTTTAAAAGAATAGAGCAACTTACCTTGTCCTTTGCGAAGGTCTTCAATGCAAGGGAGCCTGCAAGCATCTCTAAACAATTGATGTGCAGTGCCGACTCCTTCTCTGACCATACTCCTCCAGTCGAGATGTTGCCTCCTCTTTGACGATAACCTCTGCTCCTGAACCCTCTCCCTCTTTGAGGGTAGAACTGAGGTCTGTATTCAGGGGAGTAGAAAGAGGAGCCTCTGAGGTAACTGCCACCACGGGAGGTGAAGCGGCCAGTAAAGCGGCTCCTCCCTTTACCAGCCCTGCCAAAAACCCTGGAGTTGAAGATTTTCTTTAAGGAGAACTGAGCGAAGGTAGAAACATATTTACTCTGTTCTTTAATAAAAGAGTCCCCAAAAAGAAGGCCATTAGCTTGCTGACCCTCCTCTCTAGAAGCAAGGCTGCCCAATTTAGGGTCCATTTTAAGCAAAAGACTTTTACGCCTCTCCTGGGAGATAGCGGTGTTCGCATTGCCCAAAATACATACTGCCCGTTGGGCCCAGTTAGGTAAGGTAGTTGGATCAATTTGTGAGCCTTCCAACCTGGCCTCCTCTGCTAAATCAAGAATTCTGGTTTAGGACCCATCAAACCTAAAAGCCTGTCCTGGCAAACGGACCAAGCTCTATTGACCCCTTTTTTAGGGTCCTTACCATATTTGGAGAAAAACAACCTCATATTAGGATCAATAATGGGAGTAAAAGTAATGTTATGAGGCAGGGACGGACGGGGACACTCGGAACGAAGTTTATTTCTTGTGGATTTGTCCAAAGAATGTCTTAAATGCAGAGAAACGTAATCTGCCACATGCTCAGACGGGAACCATTCAGTAGAATTCGGATGGTGTATTAACGTGGGATCAAACATTGGTTCCCCCAATCCATCCCCGACACACCCCGACTGCAAAGACGGCCAACCAAGGTGGGACACACCCACAGGCTCCACCTGAAGAAAATATTGTGCTCTGGGACGAACGTGTGAAGGACGCGGTGAAACTGCCCCCAATCCGACCTTGAAACCAACAAGAAAACCAGGAAGAAGGCAACGAGAAGGCGCGCCAAGTGTGATGTAAAGCCGGTAAGCGTTTTCTGAGGCGCGTACCTCAGAAACTGACAGAAGAATGAGAGACGAACGTTCTGGAAGAACATTCGGCTCTCAAAATGACGAGTGAACAAGACACTTGTAAGGGAGTCAAACCAAACAGAGAAATGTAGAGTGAATCATGAAAGCATGCACAACACCAATAACAAAGTAATAATAATAATAATGAAATTCAGTGAATATAATAAAACTTATGAAGATATGTATAACTTATCTTGACTGCGAGCAGCAAGAAAAGAGGGCTTGTTGCTCGCAGTTAAGACAATTATTGGGGTTAACATTAAAGCAGAAAAGGAAGCGTAATACTTGCCTCAGTGTCTTTAATAAAATCCAGACTTTCCTTCACTAAAGCTAGGAAAATCTGAATTTTGACCTATAAGTTGCCACTTAAGTAGAAACCACAGCAAATACCGACTTCTCCATCTACAACATATTCAGAAAAGGCCTTCCCCCGATAGAGGGAGCCAGCTTCACATCTAATCAAATGGTGGTAGCGCGGAGGTACCTGATGATGAAGTGTGCCACTGGAAGTGTGTGAGGGTAACCGTCCTTCTTTGAGGGGAGCAGTGCATGAAGGCTCGGCTTCCTCGATTCTCTTGACAACTAGGAGCAGCAACTCCATTAGGCACCTCTCTTTCGCCTTTATTTTGTTAAACTATGGACTAAACCACTATTACTGGGCTCCCAAAGTGTAGCCACCTACCCACCCTCAAGCTTCCCGAGTGCCTTGTCAGGGTTAGTAAGCACTGTATAATTAAACACGTTGCACCAGTTTCATTTGGATTGGTTTTAACACTAGAGCACTAGTCTACAGGACCTCGGGTGACTGCGCAGCCAGGCCGGCTCCTCATTCTCAGCTGTATCGCGGCACTACAGCTCTCGGAGCCACAGACCTGCTTGTCACAGTAATTTGAGTGCGTGGAGAACACCGTGTGATAATAGTACGCCTGCAGCAGCGTTTAGCGAATAATTGTGGTTATTACAAGCGCTCAATACAAAACACTACACTTAATTTACATGTTTAAAAATACATGTTTGCACACCTAATTAGCTGTGTAAGTACAGGGAATTAGCGACCTGAGCTCCTCCTGCCCACAAGGAGCTCTCGTATCGGTTGTATATTGCGCCCGTGACACAGCATCCCCGGCTCCCTTGGAGATTTGTATTTTTTAGCAACCGTGCCGGTTCAGCGTCACAAAGTGCTTTACAAGGGCGAGGAGAACACGGGATGCTATCTAGAAGACTCGCCGACCCGTCCGTGCACCCTTACAGGTGCGTGACCTACCGTACGTCAGAGCTGAGGCCCGTCCCGTGGGAAACACACACCCCGCTCCCCCGACCTAAGTTAGGAAGAGGACAGCGCCACCTTCTGCCAAGAAGCGATACTTGAGAATCTGTCCAAGTACACTATTAGGTATCATTATTATTATCAGTAGCAATGGTAACATTATTATTATTTTGAAACCGGTTAACGCTCGTCTAACGATTAGCACCCATGCGGGCTCCATTAGGACAATAGGCTCATTAGGGGTGCATATTTACAACAATTTGGAAAGCTCCGTTAGGATACACAGAAATATCAGCACAGGCTACTCTACTGAAAGTGAACACTTGCCCACTTCTCTGGTACTGAAATGATCAAGATCTGTGTTTACCAGACAGGCAATAGGGAACTTGTCGTGTGAAGCTAGCAGTGTGCGCCCCTAACCCTTGCTCTGTTGAGGTTCCACTTGATGTGATTAGGCTAACGAGGCTGGAGCGGTACTGACCTGATGAAGTACACGCATTCTTTTGAGAACCCTTAAAGAGACCAGCTACTCCTGCTGAAGGAGGAGAGGCACAGAAAACTGTGCCCGGGAATGCAAGAAATCCCAGGACCGCCTGTACCCACCAAAGGTGAACACTTCCTTACCTGTGATGGAGCATTTTGTATGCTCTAATTCGAGGTCATTGATCTTAAAGTCGCTGCAGGGGATTAAACATGATAGATAAAACATCAACACGCATTCAATTTACAGTGTAACCAATTAGGCCACAGAATAAAAACCCAAAATCGGAAATAAAGTTAAATGATTTTATCACAAATAAACACTCAAGTTAATGTAAACAAATCTCAAGAAAATTCTGTAAAGATACAATATTACCATAGGGTAACCAAATGTTCTTCAAAATTGAGTTGAGTTAGCACAAGACAAACCAAACACTCTGTGATAACAATACAGACTATTAACAACAGAATTTGATGTTCCAAAAACAAATGCTGGTCATTAGGATCCGGAGGCCTCCAGACGGCCCACACTCCCCCCGCCAGGAATGCACGACACGACAAGCTTTATTTGTTGGAAGAAGTATCTTTTATTTTTAAAGACATCATGTGAAATAACTCACAATTTCAACAAGCCAAACATCAAATAGCAAGCATAGCAAGGTTATTCAATAAAGAAAACATTTTTATTTACATGTTACTGAGAAATTACTTGTGACCATAACCAATCTGACAGGATCCCTTCCTGTCCTGAACCACCATTTTGGACCACACAGGTGACCCGTGTCTCACCTGTATCCGTAGGAGGGACGGTTACCCTGACTACCCGGTACCTTGTCCTCCAGTTTAGGGTTCCACCCCCCCCTCCAAACACCAATCAGCCCTGGGGTATAATGGGGGGAGCCAAGAGCTGGAGCCCCATGTTCTCCCCCAGCGATCTGAGGTCTCTTACCCCCTGATCTGGTGTGTACATCCGCTGGTTGGCTCAGAACTTCAGGATCCTATCCCAGATGTCCTCCTGGGGGCCCCACCTTGGGGACCCCCTCCTATTGTTTCTAGTCACATTTTTTATCTTAATTTCCGCCACAAGGGTGACCAGGGTCCCAAAGGTCCTTCGCCCTCCCCACCCAAAAAGAGGCTGTGGGCAAAACCCCACAAGTCACGGATAAATTGATCGGTTCCCTCATCAGACAAATGCACCTGGTCGTTGTGAAACATGTGCACGCCTTTCAGCAGTTTATGGGGGATATTCCATAGGCGCTCAGGGCCTGGGCAGAGTTTAGCCATCTCGGCATTCAGCCGGCGAAATGACACATTGATGGTTCGAGATCTTATCCCTGCCCCCCGACGTGGAACCATGTGTGACCAGGCGAATGCTGCCCCCGGGAATTGCTTTGCCACTCTTGTGATTTCAAGGAATACCGTCGCCCTAAGGGTCTTCCGGCCTAAACGCACTAAATCATTGCCCCCCAAGTGAATGATGATCAGGTCCGGAGACTGCAGTCCCCCTCGACTACTCGCCAATTCGACCAAATGTTGCAGCTGGGTGATGCCTCCTCCGCCAATGCCGCACCAACGAAAAGCCACGTTGTGCAAGTCTGCCGGTTTCGACTCACGGAGCTGTTGCAACCGGTATGCCGCCCGACGGACAAATGAATGCCCCAATACCCAGACTACTCACTGAGGCATCTGACTGAAAGAAAAGAAACATGCGCGTGAGACATCACCACTGAGCAACCCAGTCCCTGTTACACCAACTCTGGCCTGATGTAACGTTTGTAACATTCCGAAGACCAACGACCTATATTTTTTACAGCGGACGCTGGAAGGCCTGCTGCCGCCGCTACCGTGGCTGCGCCAATTCTAAAGGAATGGGATGAGTATCCTTGCTGATCCACTCCGATTGATTTTAGGGACAATTTAAAGACTTCCGCGAATTGGTAGCGCGACAGGCAGTCTCCGCAGGTGTGAATAAAGAAGGCCGTAGACTCAGCCATAGGGCGCACTGCCATATAATTGTTTGTGATTAACACAGGGCATAAGGGGGAACCAAGCGCCTCACCGAGTGTGATGCGTGTTCCCTTCTTCAGCTGGTCGGTCTTTGATTTCCGCAACATAATGTATAGAGCCCCATTGCCAACCGTTACGTCTTTCTGCTGTAGGCCCCCCAAGTGGTCACCCTTGGAAGAGCCTACTAACTCGCTGATGCGGAAAGCCCCATACAAAGCCAAAGTGAAGGCTGCGTCAAAAAGCGCCGCCTCGGCGGGTGAAGAACAGACGGTGTGGAGCGTCCCTAAAATACTCTGTAGCATGAGAGGGGTGACGGGACGTCTGGCATCAGAGCAACCCGGGGATCCCTTGGCCCAACCCCGTAAAGCCTGTCTTATGATGAAAGTATTCAGAGGCCTCTCCAAATTGACTATCTTCGCGAAGAAACGTATCGCTGCCAAGTGGGCCTTCGCGCATGACACAGGTCGACCTAGGCTACGCAGATGTTGAAGAAACGCCCCCATTGCAGGTTCAGAAAATGTGTCCGCAATATGCCGGGCATGCAAGAACCGTCTGTAAAGTAAAAAACTGTTCTCGTAAGCTGTTTTTGTGCGTGGGGCCAAGGATGATGCTACTAAGTCTGAGAGGGAGGGGCACCAATCTTCCACAGAGATTCTGGGAACTCCGTCATCTTCTCCTTCGCCTGGGGGTGATACCGCAAAAAATCCTGCATTAATGAACGAGACAATGCGTCAGCTGCGTTGTTATGCACCCCAGGTACGTGCTTCGCCTTGAATGTGATGTTGTGCTGAAGACAAGCCAGAATCAGGTGTTTCAACAGGCGCAAGACCAAGGGGCAGGAAGCCCCTTGGCGGTTGATAACTTCTACCACCGCCATGTTATCTGACCAGAAAATTACCACCCTGTCCCTGAACTCCTTTGCCCAGAGGTTCACAGCGACCACAATCGGGAATAATTCTAAGAACGCTATATTGTTGGTCCAGCCCCACCTGACCCAATCCCTAGGCCAGTCTGCCCTACACCATAAAGGGCCCAAAATAGCACCGAAGCCTATGCTACCCGCTGAGTCAGTGAAAAGGCCCAGCGTAGGGCTGGATATTGCTTTATGCGGCCAAATGACTGACCCATTAAATGTCCTGAGGAACAGGTCCCACAACCCCAGATCGTCCTTAACCTCTCTAGACAGCTGAGTGTGGTGGTGTTTTTCTTTCAGCCCTGCCATTGAGCGAGCTATTGACATAGAAAAGGGGCGACCCATGGGGATGATTCTTAGTGCAAAATTCAGCTGACCCACCAGTACCTGAAGCTGGTGCAGGGTCACCTTTTCTTGAGACAACATAGCCTTAATGGACTCCTTGAAAGCCAACAGTTTATCTAAAGGCAAGCGGCACTCCCCGGCCATGGAGTCGATTTCAATCCCCAGGAAAGTGATGCAAGTAGAAGGACCGACCGTTTTTTCGGGGGCCAACGGAACCCCAAATTCTTTGAACAATGCGATTAAAGCTTGAAGGGCCCACCTGCATCTATCAGAATTAGGGGGTCCCAGAATCAAGAAGTCGTCTAGGTAATGAATGACCTCCCGGTGTCCTGTACGTTGTGAGAATGCCCACTGAAGAAAGGAGCTGAATTGCTCGAAATAACTGCAAGATATGCTGCAACCCATGGGCATGCATTGGTCGAAGTAGTACTCCCCCCTGAATTGAAAACCCAGCAGGTGGTAGTCCTCGGGGTGCACGGGAAGCAGACGGAAGGCAGACTCAATGTCGGTCTTTGCTAACATAGACCCCCGGCCCAGCGCTCTAACTTTCTCTACCGCATTATCTACTGACGCGTAACGAACTGAACATAGCTGCGGATCGATGGCGTCGTTAACTGATGACCCCCTTGGGGCTGAAAGATTGTGGATCAATCTGAACTGACCTGCTTCCTTCTTAGGAACCATCCCCAACGGGGAACAAACAAAACCAGATAGTGGGGGATACCTGGAAGGACCGGCAAGCCTGCCCAGGGACCTCTCCTTCTCTATTTTCTAAGCAACCACCAAAGTATTCTGTAAGGCAGATATTAGGTTCTTACAGTGGTTTACCAGTGAAACATTAGGGGCGGGAATCCTGAAGCCAAAGGAAAAACCGTTAAGAAGTACCGAAGCCACGTCCAAAGAAGGGTAAGCCTGTAACCAAGGGCGCACTGCTTCTAACCTGACCGGGGAGGGGAGAGGAGAATCAATTAGATGGTTTACTGGGCTCCCGACCCTGCTCTTTAGATTTCTTAATACACTTGGATTCAGGATGGGAAGGGTGTCCACAAAAGGAACAGTTATGCTTGAATTTGCATGTTCCAGTGGGACGCGAACATGTCCTTCTGTTAAATGCCCAGCAAGACCCTTTCTTCTCACCGGACAACTGGGGCCGAAAGGGCTGCCTCCCTGGGACCTTGTTGTTAACACATTCGAGCCACACATTCACTTCTGTTTGATACCACCCAATGGAAGGATCCTCCACTTTCGCCCAATGAAAATCCCTATCATACTCCAACCAAGCGGACCCCCCGTAGGTGTGTTGAGCTTTCAATATCTTATTGGCATAATAAATCAAAGAGGTGCCCAACTCTGTTTTTTTCTCCATCAGGATTGACATAAAAACATTAAAACCAAATAGCCAATTAGTGATATTTTCTTCAATTTTTGGCTTTCTTTCACTATAGGAAGATGATTTATGTTCCTTCTCCCTCACTTCCATCTCCCTTCTTTTAGCCCTTATTAAAGAGAAAATGTCCACGAAGTCTCCCTTCCAAATTTTTTCCCTCGTTTCTGTGCTAACGTGGGCTGCCAGCTTACCAGGTCTGGATAATAACAAATCTGTCGTCCCTTCCTTGGCAGGGATGTCCGGACTCGGGAGCTTGCTTGGGTTCGGCTGGACGTCCTGAACCAGTGGGGGAGATGAGAGACAAATGCTCGGTGCCAGGGCGACACACGGGCTATTATTCGAGGACTGCAGCGGGTTTGAGGAGCGCGCTGCCACTAGGGAATCCACCTGACGCTTTAAGTCAGCTACTGTGTTTTGCCACGACCCGTCCGCCCCCCATGGTGTAGTGGGTGGTGGGGCGGTGGTGGCCGGGGCGTTAATACCTGCCAAAAGCTTAGACACCTCCATTAACTCCAGCCTAGATGGCTCTTGATCTTGCGCCCGGGAATCGACAGAGCCCCCCGGCGGTGGCCCCGCTGGCACGGGAACAGCTCCCCCCTGGTGCGGTGAACTGAAGGTGCTAAGGCCGCCAAGGAATTGCGAATATCCGCTAGGACCCCTTCTATACCCCCACCTGAGGGAGTCGTGGGGCCCGAGTTAAGAACTTGTGGTGTGGGGGGTGGCACAGTGAGCGGGGGCTGTCCTGGGGGGCTTGCTGCTGCCAGGGGTGACAGGACGATGGTGGCCAGGGCAGCTGCGGGGGGCGTTAGTACTATGGTGGCTGGTACCTGCGCTTTCCCATTCCTTCAGCGCTTAACTGGGGGGAAAGCCGCACTGGGGGCCACATGGGACCGTTTTGGACGGGAACCCCTAACCTTGTCCCCCGCCATCACGGGACCCCCGCCGCCCTCACCGGTGTCCTCGCTCCCCAATTTTTCCAAGACTAACCTTAGTAGCTGGGATAATTCTGGGTCACGCCCACTCCCATTCTGCGTGTTAGCCCTTTTTGGTGGCATCCTGTACTACCCTGAGGGAAAGTGCTAGAGGTATGCAACGCTAGTATAATCCTTGCCTCCTCTTTTTTTTTTTTTTTTCCTGGAAATAATGTAAAACACAACAACATCAAAGGCAAGAACTTGATAATCTACCAAAACAAATGTGCCACCAACACGCAATTTAGACCTTTTTTTTTTTTTTTTAATTAACACAACACTGAGCAAGGCCAAGTACAACCCAGCACTTAAAATGTTAACAGATCCTTTCTTGCAAAGACTAATGCTTTTATATTTTATTTATTTCTAAATGTATTTCTTTGCCCCACCGCGTGTCAACAAACTGCGTGCGCTTTTTAAAAAAAAAACTGCCCTCGACCTCCCTCCACCGGGTAACGTCGCCCTAAAGCACTTCAAACAAAACCCACCGCACCGCGCGTTGTCCAAACTGCGTGTGCTTTTAAAATTCTGCACTTTGTAAAAACGTGGTGCAATCGGCACAATCCTTACTTTAGACACACAAGGCTAATCCAGTTTTTAGAGGATCGCGTCCTCGGAACACCAAACAAGGCTACAACAAATGCTTATGCGAGCAAATAAAACATATTTTAAAAGCAGACCCCCCTGCTGCCGCGCCACTATTTTTTCCGTAAATTGCCCTGTGCCCAAGCAAACCAACTCACCTCCGCAACGCCAAAAGAAGTCCCGGCGGGAAAAAGGAACCGTCTCCACCTCCGCTGTACCGGCAACACCAAGGGAAGTCCTGGCGCAAGGGAAATCCAGGCGGGAACCGGAGAACAGGAACGTCAGGAAGCGAATAACAAACGCGGGCCGCACGCCAGGTCCCGCCGCCGCACACAGGTAAAGAAGGGGTTATCCCTCTTGGGGGGGCCTTTAAATAGCCCCCCACCAGTGTGCGGCGGCCAGAAACGGTGGGCGGCCAACATCGGCACCACGACATGCCCCCTGTGGCATGACTTCCGCCCCAACGCCTCGCGAGGCGTCAGGGCGGAAATCCGGCCGACTCCCGCACCCCTGGCGGAGAGGAGAAAAGGGCGGTGGAGTGCCCCAGGGCCTCGGCGGCCCCGTCCCCTAGCGCTCTACCCTAGGACCCAGAGCCCACCAAGGCAGGCCAATCCCCCACCCCCAAAACCGGCAAGTCAATGATAGGCAACAGATCAGTGTTTGGGAAGAGGGCCTTGTTTATTACAAATATCAGGTTAAACATTAAATTTTTACATTACCCAATCAAATCTGTAATCAAAACATAACGATAACTAAAAACATCTTAACCCCTCGGGGTGCCTCTGATCACGGGGAGGGGGCGAGTGTAGGAGGCTGGCCTGGTTTGTAGTGGGTACCTTGGGTACTTACACCGTATACTAGGTCCAGATATCCCTTATTAGTGAAGTAGTAGCAGCTTAGGCTGATCGAGGTAGCTATAGCAGAGCAGCTTAGGCTGAACTACGAGACATGCAAAGTTCGTGCAATACCACTTATAGTTACACAGTACTTATACACAAGTAAAGACAATACTCAGTGTTACCAAAAATAAAGGTAGTTTATTTGGGTGACACAGTACCAAAAATATCTTAGAGGCAATACTCCTTCTGGAGGTAAGTATTATACACAATATATACACTAGACACCAAACTAAGGCAAGTAATTAGACATAGGGTAGTGCAAACAATAGGAAATGCTATAGAATGCAATGGGAGAATATAGGTCTAGGGGCAACACAAACCAAATACTAAGAAAGTGGAATGCGAATCACAAATTCCCCCCTTGACAAGTGTAATGTGTGCAGAATCGAGGGGGAGTAAGAATACAGTAAAGGTAAGTAAATTACCCCACCCCAGAGCCCAGAAAAGCAGGCATAAAGTACTGCAAGTTTCCTTAGGACACACTACACCTCGTGATTGGAATATTGCAGTAACCGACCAAGTCTGCAAACAACAACTGCTGGATTCCTGGACCTGAAGACCTGCAAAAGAAGGGGACCAAGTCCAGAACTCAAAAGAAGTTCCAGGAAGGACAGGAGCCCCTGCCAACTCAGAAGAGGGTGCAAAAGAAGAGTCCCCGGTTGAACAAAGGCTGCAGAAATGCACCCTAGGAAGATGCCAGCAGGTTCCTGCATGATGAAAAAGATGTCCCACGATGTGAAGATGGATGCAGACGTGAATTTGTGTTGGAATTTGCCAACAAGCCTTGGTTACAACAAAGTTGCGTTTTGCGTCAAAGTGGTGCTGGCTGGACCCGGGAGGGACCTGGGGGCCTCAACTCTGTGTGAGGAGGAAAAAGGGGCTCCCAGCACTTTAGAAAACCCTCAGTAAACCAGACAGCACCCACGGGAGCCCCAGGACACGGGGCCAAAGGATGTGTAAAACATGGTTGGTGCAGCACTATAAAGAAAGGTCCCACACCACAGAAGGTCAACTCAGCGAGTTGAGCGTCACAGGATAGAGTGCTGAGGACCTGGGCTAGGCTGTGCATGAAGGAATTTTGCAAATAGTGCACAGAGGCCTCAGGAGGTGAAGAAGACGCAGTGCACAGGGGTACTATTGCTCTCAGGGAAGGCAAGGTCTGACGTCACCTGCTGGCACTGGCCACTCAGAGCCCTCCAGACTGCCCCCACACCTTGCAAAGCAAGATGGCTGAAGTCTGGGACACACTGGAGGAGCTCTGGGTACCACCCCTAGGATGGTGATGGACAGGGGAGTGGTCACTCCCCTTTCCTTTGTCCAGTTTTGCACCAGAGCAGGTGACAAGGAGCCCCTGAACCGGTTTAGACTGGCTTATGCAAGGAGGGCCCCATCTGTGCCCTTCAAAGCATTCCTGAGGCTGGGGGAGGCTATCCTCCCCAGCCTGTAACACCTATTTCCAAAGGGAGAGGGTGTAACACCCTGCTCTCAGAGGAAATGCTTTGTTCTGCCTTTCTGGGACTGTGCTGCTCAGACCCCATGGGGGCAGAATCCTGTCTGTGAGGTGGCAGCAACTGTAGCTGCAGTGCAAGCCTCAGAGAGCTGATTTGGCAGTACTGGGGGTCCATAGTGGAGCCCCCAGGATGCATGGAATTGGCTCCCATATACCAGATTTGGAATGGGGGGACATTTCCATGATCTTAGACACCTTACATGGCCATATTCGGAGCTACCATTGTGAAGCTACATATAGGTATTGACCTATAGGTAGTGCACACGTGTAATGGCGTCCCCGCAGTCACAAAGTCCCGGGAAATGGCCCTGAACTATGTGGTGGCATCTTAGTTAGTGCAAGGGTGCCCTCACACTTAGTAACTTTGCACCTAACCTTCAGCAAGTGAAGGTTAGACATATAGGTGACTTATAAGTTACTTAAGTGCAGTGAAAATGGCTGTGAAATAACATGTGCGTTATGTCATGCAGGCTGCAGTGGCAGGCCTGCGGAAGTGTTTGTCTGAGCTCCTTATGAGTGGCAAAAGAAATGCTGCAGCCCATAAGGATCTCCTGGAACCCCAATGCCCTGGGTACCTAGGTACCATATACTAGGGACTTATAAGGCGGGTCCAGTGTGTCAATTGAATTTGGTAAATTAAGTCACTAGCCTACTGTGACAAATTTAAAAGCAGAGAGAGCATAACCACTGAGGTTCTGATTAGAAGAGCCTCAGTGACACAGTCAAGCACTACTGACAACACACACATTAGGCCACAAACTATGAGCTCTGGGGTCCTGGCTAGCAGGATCTCAGTGAGACAGGCAAAACACACTGACATATCGGTTTTTATCTATGAGCACTGACACACACTCACAAACAGGCCAAAAGTGGGGGTAATCATGCTAGAAAGAGGCTACTTTCTCACAGCGAGAGAGGCATGAAAGGAGAGGAAAGGCCTTTCCTCTCCATTCATGTCCCTCTCTGCCTTTCTGCTGCCCGATCGCGATGCGAACGGGCAGCAGAAATGCCCACTAGACACCAGGGATTTTTTTTAAAGTTGTTGAATAAGGGGAGCAGCCCCTTGGGCAAGGGCTGCTCCCCAGGGGGGGAAAATGTTTATAGACATTTTCTACCCCCCCCCGGGGGAAGGTCAGCCTATTTTTATTAGGCCAGTCTGCCCCCAAGTGGGGCAGAAACCACTAGACACCAGAGATTTTTATTTTTTTTGCATCAATTTCAAGCAAGTGGAGCATCTCCTTAGGTAAAAGTCGTTCCCCTGAGGGCAAATTTATTTTAGGGCATCAGCCTATTTTTATTAGGCCGATCGCCCTCCAAAGAAGGCAGAAACCACTAGGCCCCGGGGATTTCTTTTTTACGCCAATTTCACGCAAGGGGAGTGACCCCTTAGGCAATGGTTGCTCCCCTGGGGTGGGGGGAATTTATTTTTTGCCATTTCTGTTCCCCTTGGGGGCAGATCAGTCTATTTCTATTAGGCAGATATGCCCCGGGGGGGCAGAAACCACTTAGGCACCAGGGATTGGTGTGTATATGTGAGTGTTTTATTTGGGGGGGCAGCCCCTTGGACAAGGGTCGCTCCCCATGGGGGCACATTACTGTTGACCATATCTGCCCCCCTCGGGGGGCAGATCGGCCTATTTTTGGAAGGCCCATCTGCCCCAAGTGGAGCGGAAAGCCCACCACAGACCAGAGAAGATTTTTTTTGTTTTTAAAAAGGGTCCATACCCCCACCCCAAATAAATGGGGCCAAAGTGAGATGGGGCAATTACCCCTGATTCACTCCCTGGGGCGGCAGAAACCTACTAGATGCCAGGTAATTAAAAAAATAATAGTATGGTGGTGGCCACCAACCAGTATAGGCATGTTTATGCCCCCACCCCAACTGAAGGGGGTAACAGTCTTTCAGCTTTCCCCCAGCACACTAAAACATCTTACCCCACAGCAAGCAAGAGGACATTTGATTATTTTGGGTCTTGATTTTACATTTGGGCCATGAGAGCTAGGCTAACTCTCAAAATCGTCCCACTTGGAATGGTGAGGGCTGCATTTTTTGGACCTTGGGACGCAGCCATGTAGAAAAATCCACAAGACCTAGACACATTTGAAAACGAAACATCTGGGTGAGTCCAGGGTGGTGTGCGTTACATGCACTTGCCCACAATGCCCTGCAAACCTCCAGCTTTGCTGGAAATCACAAATTTTTCCCTCATTTTTAGGATAGAATATTCCGGAATCTGCAGGAATCCACAAAATTCCTACCACCCAGCATTGTCTCATCTATACCAATAAACATTCTGCCCCACTTGTCAGCCTAAAGATTTTTTTCCAAACTGCCCTTTTGGACCCGCTTTGGTTCCCCATCAATTTCGACATGTTTTTGGCTCTTCCCTGTCACAGGCACTTGGTCCACCTACACAAGTGAGGCATAATTTTTACCGGGAGACTGAGGGGAACATTGGGTGGTAGGAAATCTGTCCCGGTGCGGTGATCCCACACAGAAATGTGGGAAAAATGTGATTTGTTTTAGCTAAATTTGAGGTTTGCTGAGGATTCTGGGTAAGAAAACACTGGGGGATCCATGCAAGTCACACCTCCCTGCACTCCCTCAGGTATCTAGTTTTCAGAAATGTTTGGGTTTGGTAGGTTTCCCAGTATGGCTGCTGTGCTCAGGACCAAAAACAAAGGTGCACTCCCCTCCCCCCCACCCAAAAAAAAACAGGTAGTTTTGTATTTGATAATTTTGATGTGTCCAGATAGTGTTTTGGGGCATTTCCTTTCATTGTACTAGGCCTACCCACACAAGTGAGGTACCATTTCTATTGGGAGACTCGGGGGAACACTGGGTGGAAGGAAATTTGTGGCTCCTCTCAGATCCCAGAACTTTCTGTCACCGAAATATGAGGAAAAGTGTTTTTTCGACCAAATTTTGAGGTATGCAAAGGATTCTGAGTAACAGAACCTGGTGAGAGCCCCACAGGTCATCCCATCTTGGATTCCTCTAGGTGTCTAGTTCAAAACAATGCACAGGTTTAGTAGGTTTCCCTAGATGCCGGCTGAGCTAGAGGCCAAAATCCACAGCTAGGCACTTTGCAAAAAAACAGCTCTGTTTTCTTTGGGAAAATGTGATGTGTCCACGTTGTGTTTTGGGGTATTTCCTTTCGTGGGCACTAAGCCCACCCACACACATGAAGCACCATTTTTATAGGGAGACTCGGGGGAACGCTGGGTGGAGGGAAATTTGTGGCTTCTCTCAGATACCAGAACTTTCTGTCACCAAAATGTGAGGAAAAAGTGTTTTTTGGGGCTAAATTTTGATGTTTTCAAAGGATTCTGGGTAACAGAACCTGGTGAGAGCCCCACAAGTCACCCCATCTTGAATTTCTCTAGGTGTTTAGTTTTAACAAATACACAGGTTTAGGATGTTTCCCTGGATGCCGGCTGAGCTAGAGGCCAAAATCCACAGAAAGGCACTTTGCAAAAAAAAACAGCTCTGTTTTCTATGGGAAAATGTGCTGTGTTCACGTTGTGTTTTGGGGTATTTCCTTTCATGGGCCCTAAGCCCACCCACACAAGTGAGGTACCAGTTTTATCGGGAGACTTGGGAGAGTGCTGGGTGGAAGGAAATTTGTGGCTCCTCTCAGATTCCAGAACTTTCTGTCACCGAAATGTGAGGAAAAAGTGTTTTCTTTGCCAAATTTTGAGGTTTGCAAAGGATTCTGGGCAACAGAACCTGGCGAGAACCCCACAAGTCACCCCCTCCTGGATTCCCCTAGGTGTTTAGTTTTAAAAAATGCACAGGTTTTGTAGGTTTCCGTAGGTGCCGGCTGAGCTAGAGATCAAAATCCCCAGCTAGGCACTTTCCCCCCAAAAAGTCAGTTTTCAATGTAAAATGTGATGTGTCCATGTTGCCTTTCCTGTCGCGGGCATTAGGCCTACCCATGCAAGTGAGGTGCCATATTTATTGGGAGACTTGGGGGAACACAGAATAGGAGAAAAGTATTATTTCTCCTTGTTTTTCTCTACATTTTTTCCTTCCAAATGTAAGACAGTGTGTTAAAAAGAAGTCTATTTGAGAAATGCCCTGTAATTCACGTGGTAGTATGGGCACCCCGAAATTCAGAGATGTGCAAAGAACTACTGCTTCTCAACACCTTATCTTGTGCCCATTTTGGAAATAAAAAGGTTGTCTTGGTACCTATTTTTCGCTCTTTATATTTCAGCAAATGAATTGGTGTAAACCTGGTATAGAATGAAAACCCATTGCAAGGTGCAGCTCATTTATTGTCTCTGGGTACCTAGGGTTCTTGATGACCTTATAAGCCCTATATATCCCCACAACCAGAAGAGTCCAGCAGACGTAACAGTATATTGCTTTAAAAAATTTGACATCCCGGGAAAAAGTTGCGGAGTAAAACATGGAGAAAAATGGCTGTTTTTTCACCTCAATTTCAATATTTTTTTATTTCAGCTGTTATTTTCTGTAGAAAAACCTTGTAGGATCTACACAAATGACCCCATGCTGAATTCCAAATTTTGTCTATTTATCAGAAATGTTTAGGTTTCCAGGATCCAGCATTGGTTTCACACCCATTTCTGTCACTAACTGGAAGGAGGCGGAAAGCACAAAAAATTGTAAAAATGGGGCATGTCCCAGTAAAATGCCAAAATTGTGTTGAAAAATGTGGTTTTATGACTCAAGTCTGATCGTTCCTGAAAGCTGGGAAGATGGTGATTTTAGCACCGCAAACCCTTTGTTGTTGCCATTTTCAGGGAAAAAAACCACAACCCTTCTTCTGCAGCCCCTTTTTCCCATTTTGTTTTAAAAATGAACTTTTCGCTGTATTTTGGCTAATTTCTTGGTCTCCTTCAGGGGAACCCACAAACTCTGGGTACCTCTAGAATCCCATGGATGTTGGAAAAAAAGGACGCAAATTTGGGGTGGATAGCTTATGTGAACAAAAGGTTATGAGGGCCTATGCGCGAACTGCCCCAAATAGCCAAAAAAGGCCTGCCACCTGAGGGGGAAAAGGCCTGGCAGCGAAGGGGTTAAATCAGCTAATAGTTTGAAAATTAACATCATAATTGCAGGTTTTTACAATTACAGTTGTACAGTCTCCTTGGATTTACATGGACAGTGCCCACATTGTTACCAATCCTACTCTTATGCACACTTCCAGCACTACGGTATAGCCCAAATTTCATCTATCCCTGGAGAACCACACAAGTGTCTCTCACCTGCATCCCTTGAAGGGCGAGCCCACGTCTCAGTATCCTTGTCTGTATCCCTGGGGACCACCCCTCCAACACCAGGCTGCACGCAGGGGTCCACAACTGAGACCAGGGGCTGGAGGCCCATGCCCTCACCGTCTCTCTGTGTGCCCTTTGTCCCCCCAGCCGGTGCGAATGTTACTCCTCAGGATTCAGATTGCTGCCCTTTCCCCCCTCCATGCTGCCCTCAAAGTTGGCTGTAGGACTCCCCCATGCTGTTACAGGGTAATCCTTGGGTTCACTTCTGGGACACCAGGGGTGACCAGGGCCTACTGGTCCTTCACACCCCATAACAGGGCTTCTCTTTCCACCCTAAACCCCAAGTTCACTATGTCATTGCCACCAATATGGATGATAATCAGGTCCGGGAACTGCAGTCCCGCGTAACCCCGCTTATCCTCCACTATTCGGCGTAGCTGACTGATCTTGAGGCCCTCAACTACACACCATTGAAAATATACATCCTTCAACCTGGTTGGCTTCTGTCTATGATGCAGTTGCACACGGTAGGCAGCTCACAGCACAAAGGAGTGACAGAGGACCCAGACAACTATGAACTGCATACTGAAAAAGAAAGTAGAGAGTGAAATGCTGAACATAACAGAGCACAACCTTTGCTAAATTGGGGCGATTCGGCAATCACAGCAACTCAGGACGGATGTAACCCTTAAAGCAGGATGATGACCAATGCCCAATTCGCTTTACATCAAATGAAGATAAATCAGCCACTGCCACTACAGTTGCCGCCCCCGGATGAACCGGTAGTCCCCTAAAGGTGGACCCAATATCAGTGCCCCAGGGCTCAGCTCGCATAATTTTTCTAGGGCCATATCAACAGAGGCATAAGTCACAGAAAAGAGCTCAGGTTTGATTGCATCATTGACAGAGAAGCCCTTTGGTGGCGAAAGGTTATGGACCAGCTGGAACTGGCCCTACTCTTTTTTCTGCACCACCACAAGGGAGAACATACATAATTAGGCCCTGGTGGTGTAACAAAAGGACTAGCAATCTTACCCAGAGAACTCTCTTTCTCCAAATTCTTAGCGACCATGCCAGAATGTGTTTGAATACAATATACAAATATACAAATTGTCACAGTATGGCCAGGATGCGAAAACTGCTAGAACAAACATGATACAGTAACTGAGCTGCCTTCTTTTTAGAGTAATGATTATGCCAAGAGAGAAGTCTATTTAACTGGACTGGAGATGGTAAACGATCACTGGCTGACTGACTTAGAGGACTCCTTTCCTTTCTCTTAGACTTCTTGACCCATTTGAGTTCCAGTTGGGAGGGGTTTCCACAAAATAAGCAGACCTGTCTAAATTTACAGAATCCCGCCAGTCGATTACAGTTTCCTGTTGAAGGTCCAGCATGACCCCTTCTTGTCCTCAACACCCCACTGAGAACGAAAGGGCTGCTTGAGGGGTGTCTTATTATTCACGCTTTCCAGCCAAGTATTAACCTCTATCTGATCCCACCCAATCCCAGGATCCTCTACCTTAGCCCATCTAAAGTCTCTCTCATAACCCTACCAGGCTGACCCGCCATATGTCTGGTGAGCTTTAAGAATCTTGTTTGCATAAAAGATCATAGGGGCAGCCAACTCCGGCCTCTTTTCCAACATGACTGTCATGAACACGTTAAATCCAAACAACCAATTAGTAATGGACTCCTCCACCTTAGGTCTCTTCTCTTTTGAGGAGATGTCCTTTACATCCTTCTTCTTTGCTGTGCCCTCCCGCCTCCTAGGCCTAATTAGGGAAAGCATATCCACAAATTCCAGATCTTATCTTTAACCTCCAGAGGCACATGCGATGCCAGCTTCACTGGTTTAGATAGCAAAGTGTCCTGCCTACCCAGCAGTTTGGTTGTGGGCCCTGAATCCATACCAGTGTTGTCAGATACCTTACCTGATGCCACGGCGATGGAACAGACACACGCGGCTGAGCCATCAGCACCCTCCTTCCAAGCTCCAAGATCAAGCCTAGCTCCATTGTGTGCTTTTACCAGGACCTCAACCTGTCTCTCTAAGTCGGTAATGGTGGACAACACCGTGGGAGATGAAACCCAGGGGGGTTCAAAGCTATGCCTCCCTTACTCCTGTCTGTTGGGTTTGTTAGCTGAGAAAGCAAGGATGCAGTAGAGGACAACATTCCCTCAGACAGATCTGCCTGCCCACCAGAAGTTGTCTACTGAAAATGCTGGGTTGCCTGAGCCAATGGCCCGACCTGCTGGTTCTCGCACTTCCTTGAGGCACAAGACCCAGACGATGATTGCCCGGAGCAATCCCCATTCTTCTGATCAGTGAGCTGTTTCAAGGGCTGCTTGATCTTGTTAGGCACTGCAAGCATAGAGTCAGAGCCCGTATCAATGCCTTTGGGCTCGACTGAGCTAGAAACAATAACATGGTACCCCCATTAAACCCTGCCCAGATTGACCAAGTTTTGTTCTATTCCTTCTCTTCACAGGGGGGGAATGCTGCATGTGGGGGAACATTCGATTACCTAGGGTCCTGTACTGGCTCAGACGCCGAACTACCCTTACCCACCACATCATCCAACTTAGCCAAAACCATCTTTAGTAGTTGAGCTAATTCAGGATCCTGACCCTTCCTTTTACCCACGCTAGTATTATTAGCTGGCATTGCAAACTTGAAGACGATTCTATTAAAAAAATTAATCACATTGCACCAACAACTTTAGTATACAAATCAGTGACCTCAGGGGTACTCACCTAAAATGTCCCATCTACGTTCCCAGCCCAGCGCTTTGCAACAGTTATAAAGGGCAGGAAAATCACAGCGCACAGCAACCTCAACTGCTGAATGACAGCGACACCAGGCAGGGAGGTCAGAGGGAGACCAATTGTAAAGTGATGAGCCCTAGGGAGTAGGAAAGCTGTCTATGGGAAGTTATCCAGGGGGTAACAAATAAATTAGATCTAAAAATGAGTGCACTAGACAATGTTTTTTGATTACAAAGATGAACTTATAAGCCCTTTTTCTTTTAATAAGCCTTGGGCATCAGTGAGGGGACTTGAGCCCTTGCACTACAGGATAATGTGATGCCCAATACACACGACCTTGCCTCAGTGCTATAGCTCCCAGCACCAAGGCTCTGGAAAAGGAGGAATGTGGCCCGGAGAAATTAAATGAAGGCTGGGGACAGGATGCATTAAAGAACGAAAGGTGAGCAATGTCTACAAACACACCAGTAGTAGAACCCTCAACACTCAGTGTGAGGGTCTGGGCAATTAACCATTAGGCTACAGGTAGCAAGATGAAGCAGTGCTCAGGAGTGCACCGCAGAACTATAAAAAAGAAGGCTTTCGCACACAAGGTCTCCATCGGAAGACCGAGTGGGCGCAATCAGAGACCACACTGGGATTAAACAAAAACATTGGAGTGCTGCTGCAAGGAAATTGGGAGCATGGGTGTTAAATGATTTTAACCAGAATCACGAGATGCTGAGCCTGGCTCAGTCGCCTCTATCTGTTGAGCAAAAAAGCTGGTGAGCACGGTGCCCGACTGCTGCCCCTGCTGAAGCCAAGCTGATGTCCGATACTTATCCACTGTCCATTCTTCCCCCACCTCCGAAGCCTCAAAAGGAGGCCACAACACTGTTGGCGGGCTAAATAGCCCCGACTATTTCGACGGGTGGAGTGGCGATGACATCATCTCTGCTGCGCCACTGGCACAATGCTCACCCTGCATTGTCACGAGTGAAGGTTCATAAACTTGCCCCGCCGCCCCAGCTTCCCAGCCAGAGATTCGCTGACGCGGGTAGGTGGCTCAACCATTGGGGCCCTGGGTCCTAATGCAGCACTCAGGTAAGTTGGTGCGCTCCCCCATTCTCTTCACATTAGTGCATGTCAAGATAAATCTAGCTAAGCTAACTAAGGGCAACCAGGACAAGTTCTCTAAAACCTAAAGTATCGAAATGAGAATCTAACTAAAGTACCTGTGGGCAAACGTGTGGAGCAATAATAGTACAAAAAGAATTTGAACAAAAGAAAAATACATGAATGGAAGGCATGTGGGCAGGTGTTGGCATTTCAGAAGCCCAGTCAAGACTCTTTTGTAGGGGTAAAGTGTAAGCCTAAGCCACAGTTAACAAGCATGGGGCAAAAGGGGAAAGTCAGATGTCTGTACCTCTCAAAGTCAAAGGGAATTTGGCTCACAATTAATCAGTGAAAGTCCTAGTTAATACTGTGATAAGTCCAATGGGCAACACCCATTGATCAGGCAATCATGTGTTCTCGCCTTCTCCCAGCTCACGGTAAAACTTGTTACACCAGGTTTAGGTTCCTCGACAAGCTTGTGAGCATTGCTGTCCTTGGTCTCTTGAACATCATTTGCAACATGTATGAATAGGAACAATAATTTCTCTCTATATCCCTACATGTACGTTCTTCAAGGTTGTTTTCTCAGGCTCTTTATTAGTAAAAAAAAACTGTACATCTGTTTCCAAACCAGCATTTCATTGAAAAGTATCTGCAACGAAATGGCACGTTAGCAGAAAATGGAAAACAGTTTCTCAGGTTAAGGAAATTTCAGGCAGAGTTAGGCTAATATTAAGCAAAGACACATTTAAGTTCATGGTACACTGTGCACGTGTTCAATTCTATATTAATGTATTGTAGGATACACCTTCTCCTTTTAAACTTCATGTTACATCTAACAAAACGAAATTAAATTGTTAATACACATATTCAACCATGATGGAGAACTACATGCCAAAACGCCAACCCTTAACATCAGTGCACACATTACACAAACTGTATAGTTTTAAATGCAATTGCATTCAAATTAAGAAAGGATGCTTAAATGACAACACTTAGGGGCATATTTAAGAACCCCTAGCACCATTCTAATGCCACATTAGTGTCTTTTTGAGGCTAATGTGGCGTTAGAAGGCTACAAATGCTGCACCATATTTACAAAATAACTCTTTGCGCTACATTATGCCTACGGCAGGCATAATGTATGCAAAGGGGTCGTACCCCCGTTAGGGGGGACGTAAAAATGACGCAAGGAAATCTAACAGATTTCCTTTCATAATTTTTATCTGCACTTTTAGCGCCTGCTCAGAGCAGGTGTTAAAAGGGGGCATGCCATTGAATATAATGGGCCCCTATGTACTCTGCAGGAGTAGCACCAACATTTTGGTGCCACTCCTGCAGAGTACATCAATAGCGCAAACAATTAGGCTGTTGGCCCCTAACCTGCGCCATGGTGCACAGTATTTTAAATATGGCGCACACATGGTTGCGGTAGGGGGCCACTAAAGGGCACAAGAAGAGTGGCAAACACAGTGCAGCGCCACTTTTCTTAAGTATACCACTTAGTGATTACATTTCTCTTAATGAAATTAGAGCATGTGTTATAATCTTTTCCTACCACTACAGTGAAAGCACTCTATTACTGGACCTGAATGCATCACTTTACATTAAAAAAGGGTTATCTGTTATATCTGATGAGTACATGTAGGTCATGCTTATGACATCAGGGGTAGCAGCCAATTCTCCTCTGCACCACTTGGGAAGCCCTGACATAACCATAAACTACATTTACCAGAGTGTAATAGAGGTGGGGGCGGGTCTCGACCAAAAATGGCCATGTCCTAGTAGAGCTCAATGATAGGGCCTGGAGGATGCCTACTGTTCACCATGGAACTCACTGCAAAGCAAGCAATGGACCCATGGGGGACACCCTTCTGCACCTGTGATGAGCAGTGGGCTCTCTGCGCTACATTGACGGAAGACATCTGCCACCCTTCCCCCACATGTGACCTGGTAGCTGCCTGAATACTTGTGCTGGAGAGCAGCAGGCAGAAAAGGCCTGAGAGGAAGGATGATACACTCTGAAAGAAGCCTGAGATGGAGTGCCAGGTGACATACACCACAGGCTGCTCTCCAAGGAAGGTGTAGGAACGGATTGATATCCTACTTGCCTGCTCTCGACATGCTGCTCTGCCTGGGCTGATCAAAGAGGGAAGAGAGGTTGTGGTATTTGATTCTGGTGAGCCTCTCACGATTCCAGAAAACCTGCCAGGTATCTGCGGGTCCCTGAAAATATGCCAGACTGTGACCCAGTATATACACTGTGGCCCCAGCACTGTTAACAGGAGTGCATGATTTTTCCAGGAGCAGATCCTGCAGCACTGGCCATGTCTTGCATACTTTCCTTTCTAAATTGGGCACAGCAGCTTAATGAGCTGTGAGGCATGTGCCAGAGTCTGATCCCACAACCTCCCTAGCATCCTTCCCCATCTAAATCAGTAGCTGCAACTTGACTGACCTCTGAGGCATGTGCAAGAGGCTGATCACATGATATCCTAGATGTGGAATGAGCAAACTGATATTTACCCTCAGTGAAAGGGACTTCCTCAGACCAGAGTGCTCACTATGGCCCTTTACAAGCTAGGCCAAGACCACTCAATACTGAGAGCTGCTGTTATAGTCCTACCACACACATTTTCACTGGCACATTTTGTCCTCTTACTCTCAGCTTGGCCCACTCTCATAAACACTTGTACTTAGAAACTCGGTCACTGGAACTTAGACCATTGGTCTCAGGATTCACCATAGCATATGATCACAACTGGTAGGCAATAAGACACAGTGAGTAAATCATTCACAAGTCAAACAAGGTTACATTTACATCGCCCCGATATTCAGTTTTTTCCCTTCAAATCCTTCTGCCATGTCTTCCTCAAAATCCTAACTGCAATTATTTTTTATGGAAGTAGTCGGGGAATCAAATCAGTCAACCAGATGATCCCACCAGCTATATCACATGAAAATGCATTGGATGCAATCATGAGGGAAATATCAGCCATAGGAACCCGATTGGGATCAGTTGACTCTGGAATTGCCGCATCCTTGCATCCTCCCAAACAGCAGTGATTTTGCAAGTCCCCAGTACCCTCCCGAATAGCAGTGATGAGGGCAGGACAACAGCCAGCAGGTGAAAAAAGCAGGCACCAGGACTCCCAGGATGCATCAGGATGAGAAGCTGCAACGAGACATCAGGTATGTGAAACAATTTTACAGTTTCAAGTTTCAAGTTTAAGTTTATTATGTTACGGAACTCCGATGGAGATCCACATAAGATAAAAACATAAATACACAAATGGAAGAAATATAAGAAATAACAAATACATTTGACTTTGATAAACAAATTGAAATAAGTTAATACAAAGTTAAAAAACACTTAAAATAGTTAAAAACTCTAGCACAAAACATTTAATTGGGCGGGATAAATAAGGCTTGAGATAAATTAGAAGCAGATCTAAGTGAAAGAGATAGACAAATGGGGCACAGCCACTTACGACAATAAGGAACTAAGGTCGAACAAATTATGACAACATGCTTCAAATCCTGAACGCCGTTATTACATAGATTACAAATGGCGGAAGAGCCAAAACATTTTGCTTGTAATGTGTTCAGGGGGAGCTGCCCCTGTCGCAGCAGGAGACAGAATCTTCTCACCCCATGAGGCAAATTCCAGGTAAGGTAAGGCTGTGTGACCCATGGCCTTAAAGAGTCAGCTGTTATATGGAAATTCTGTCTATGTATACAGGCCTGACTATCCTGGCTGAAACTCACTGCCCGAGTTGCTTTCCTAAGAGCGAATTTAAGCTGTGATGGTGAAAGGCTAAAGATTGCAGATGGATCTAGTTTTAAAAGATCCGTGGCATATAAGAAATTCCTACTAGTGGTGTATTTTACTTTATGACCAGCTAGTATTTCTTTTTTTAGCAGTGACCACAAAGAATCGTCACAGCTTGTCATCAGATTAAACATCCAGAGAAATATTGCGGCCAGGCCTTGTATAAAAGCACTACACAGGCCCAACTCAAGTCTTAATAACAGTGCAGAGAAGGCAGAGTTTACGGTTAAAATATTTCTTAAAACACGTCCCTCGAGTTTATCGAGAAGGATCCACTTAGAAACTGCAATATGCTCAATACCATAGAGTAACGAAGGAGGTATTTTTACCCGATAAACCTCTAAGAGATGTTTAAAATGCCTTCTGCCTGTTGCTCTATAGATGGTATTCAAACCATTGGCTTGGGAATGGGCCTTTCTTTGATTATGCTCAATGTGCTCTCTTTCTTTGAGATTCCCGCTGACAATTTTACCCAGGAATGTGTAAGAAGTTACTCTTTCAAGCTGTTGAGCTCCCATAGTCCAGTTAAAATTGCAGTACTTTTATTTTTTTTCCACATGAAAGCACAATATTTTACTTTTTCAGCAATTTATCTTTAAAAAGTGTGCTTCAGAATATTGTTCAAGGGCTTTTAATCTGTTATTCAGCCCTGTTGGGGTACGATCTAAAATGATTATGTTGTCTGCGTAAAGAAGACAGCATAAGGATCTGTCTCCTAATTTGTGAGCAAAACCCTCACATGAGATTAAATGTGCTGGTAAGTCCGAAAGATACAGAGAAAATAACAATGGAGCCAGCATACATCCTTGTTTTAGGCCGTTTTTAGTTAGAATAACATGAGATAGACCTAGTTCACCCCCTAGCAGAACTCTGCACCAGGTGGAGGAGTAAAGAGCAACCACGAGATCAAAGAGGATGCTAAGCATGCCTAAACTTAAAAGCTTCTTCCATAACAGGACACAGTCAGCCTTATCAAATGCTGTAGAGAAGTCTATAAAGGCTGCATTGATCTGCTCCCCTTTCAGAGAGACATATTTTTCATTAATTACTTACAAAATGGAAATGTTGTCAATTGTGCCATGATTTCTCCTAAAACCTGACTGCTCTAAGGGAATAATTTTGCACCATTCTGCCCAATCTTTAATCTGTGACAGTAGAACTTTAGCAAAGATTTTTCCGACCGCATGCAAGAGTGCAATCTGGCAGTAATACATAGGAAAGTTTTGATCACCTTTTTTATACAAAGGGACAATAACACTACCCTTCCAAGACTGAGGGACATCCCTGACTTCATAACAATACTGGAACACCGGGAATAAAATCTTACACCAGGAGGATATGTCATGTTTTATTAACAATATTTGATTTCATCTGGGCCCATAGCTGCGGAACTACGCATTCCTTTTATTGTGGTCTCAATTTCTTTTAGGGTTGGATATGAGTAAAGGGAGTCGGAGCAGGTTTGAGGAATTACCACAGTAGTACCATTTGAGGCATAGAGATCAGACAGAAAAATTGACCAGCTAGACTCGCTAATAGCTATTGGAAGGGGTCTGGTTCTTGTACCACACCCTTCGGCAATCAGGGACCAAAACCTTCTAGTATGGCCGGAGAAGGCTGCTTCTCTTATTGCAACCCAGGATCTATCTGTGGCATCCTTTTTCAGGCGCGCTCTTAATCTCGTTCTCCTTCTTTTTAGAATATCTAACTGAGATTGCCTCATGGATGAATAATTGCTATGCTGTTTACGGACTATAGCGTTTATTTCTCTGTTTACTAATAAACGGGGAGGGGGTTTTGCTATATATTTATTCTGAGGCTTTTGGCTAGGGATTGAGGCAACTAGTTGCATGAAATTAATGAAACTCTCCATTTCTTTCCCTGCCCAGCTACCAAGGTCATTCAGGGTACTTTCCAGGACTCCTTTATGCCCCTTAAAACTATTCGGGGACCAAAATGTTCTACCATTTTTAACGCTTAACTGGGGGTGCTGCCCTGCCAGGCTCCATGAAACGCTGCGTTGTGCCTTTAGGTCAAGTGATACTACCAAAACATTGTGATCACTAAGGGTAGTCTGTACAACTAGTAAACCCTTTAATATAGAGAAAGACTGATAGTGTGTTACCACGTAGTCCAGAATTGCAGCACCCCCAGGCGATTTGTGGGTCGGATGGGCTGGGGAGTCAGATGGAAGTCTACCATTAACAATAACACAATCATTCTCTCTTAAGTATTCTAGAAAGAGCCTCACACGCTTATCAGACTTTAAATTGTGGGGAAAAATGCAAGGCGGTAATCTAAAAGGTTCTTCCTTTTCCTCATCCCAAAAGGATGCAATCTTACAATTTAGGTCTCCTACCATAATGATTTGGGTTTCTGGATCCCTGTCACAAAATTCCTTTATGTAAATAAATACCTTTAGTAGGAGATTATTAAAAGGGACACCGGGCAGAACATAAGAGTTAATCAAATTGAGGGAGACTACCTTGGCTCCAATTCCAATGCGGTGTAATGTTACTGCTAAAAACAAATTGCTAGAATCCCTATAACATTCATACTGCCAGTGAAGTCTATTCGACAGCAAACATGCAACCCCCCCTTTGCATGACCCCTCATTGAGGGAGAGACCTTACAACAGAAGGAATAATAATTTTTAAACTGAAGCTCCCTAATAGACCAGGTTTATTGAAGACAAATTATATCGGAATTGAGAGAGTTCAGAAAAACTATTTTTTCCCCTTTAGACTTTATACCTGCCACATTCCAAGATACGAGGGTTAGCTCATTGCTACATTAGTGTGCTGTTGGTCTAGAGGTTGTATTAGTTCTACTCAAGACTGCTGGTAACCAATTCCAAGAATGGGGGTTGATACTTAAATCAGGAGGAGGACAAACGGGAAGGTCCCTAAATAATAATTCCCAGCCATAGGACCCCAGGTGAATTTTTAGACCCTGGAAAGTGTGAGAGTTTGTGTCCTGTTTAGCTACAAGGATGCCTGAGGGGAAAGGGTTCTGCACACCATCAGAAAATTGGTGATTCCGCTTGGTTAACCTTAAAGCCCTCTCGCTCAAGACGGGAACTACATCAATACCTTTACGTTGTAAAGACTCCAAATTGCTTAATATTTTGTTAACTGTTGAATTGGAGAAAAACAATACACGTGACGACAGACCAGAATCCGTGATCTTCAAAAAAAACTTTTGTATGTCCTTTTTTCAATCATTCTAAGGGGTTCAATACTAGAAAAACATTTTAACAGTAGAGATCTATTAAGGAAAAGATCATTGTCAAATAAGAGCAGGAAATCTAATGTCAAGGTGTCCACAGGGTAGTGACCCTGTCCTGTTGTAATGGGTTGCAGCCAGGACTGGATGGATGAGGGTCCTGTGGTGGCTTCAAAAGTTTGAGCAAGAGGGTTCAAGGTTGTCCTAGTGGGTTGGAAGGTAGTTGGCTCACAAGGTGAAATTTGGTTGGATGTTTCAGAAATGCCGATAGGTGGGTGGGGGTCGCACGTTAACAAAGAAACAGAAGGTGCGAGACAACAATGTAAAGCTGGAGCCTCCTGGATTAAGGAATCTTGCAGGCAGGATTGTACTTTGGAAAAACGCATCTTTCTCTGACCTTTTTTGGGGTGTCTCCGGGTAGATTTTTTAGACCTCTTTTTTTTTTCTTTTTATGTATTAGAGGCTGCTCAGGGATATCCGAGATACTAGTTAAGATGTTAGCCTTCGAACGAGCTTTAAAGATTGGAAACATAGCCGTCTCAGAATTTTGGCAGACCGATTTCAAATCTGTCTCTGTTGTAAAGTCTCTTAATACAAATCTAATCGAGTTAACTGGGCTTTCAATTGGCATGAGAGTCGTGGGGGTTGTCCCACCTGCGGTGCTCCAGCCTGGGAACAAAAATCAATACAAGTGGGTGTTTCACTGTTTACATTAGTGTGATTTCGTGCTAGGAAATCATTGCAGGGCTGCATGCAAAAACGAGGATATATTCAATTGCCAGTTGTAAATTATTTTAAAATAGCCGTTACGGAATCGAGAATACAATTGGACTCGCCAACCAATTTTTCTAAAAGGTTCAAAATGGAGGATAGGAGACGCTCTAGGCTTGAGAGCGAAGAGGAGAGCAAAGTATTTTGATCATGATTAATGCTTAAGGGATTAATGTTTAGACTCAGATCGGGTGTTGTTGAAAGGTGGGAACCAAGAGAGGAGTGGTTGGAGGGTGAACTGCTGAAAAGCTGTAATCCCTTAGGTAGAGTGAGAAGCGATGGCGGGGGAGGAGTTGCTTCCTGATGAGATCCATATCTTTGGATAAGTTCTAAGTCTAAATCAGGAAGGGTGAAATCCCGGGGGGATTCTCCAGGTTGGTACATGACAAAAGAGCATCAGTGCCAGGATCATGAAATGGAGTTTCCTTTGCTGGGGATAAGCTAATCACGTCCTGATTTGGAGGGGGAATTATAGCTGAAACAGATGAAGAGACCTTGCAGAAAATTTGAGGCTCACAAATAGAGGGAGATATATAAGACAAAGCTGGGCTCTTTTTTAGATCTACCAAGATATGTGCAGGGGTTGGTTCCTTGTGATGTGGACAAGTGGAAAGGGGTTCCTCTACCAAAGGAGAACCCTTTCGATCTAAAGAGTCTGGCTTTGAAGAAATAAGGGGGACCTTCTCTTTATCCCATAGGAAAAAAAATTATTTCAGCACCTTAGGCCTAAGGTATTTTAGGTTTTATTGCGCAATGGATTAGATTTTGTTTTTGAACATGATCTTCTATCGGGGTGATCTTTTATCTTCAGTGCGCTAGGTCCCTGACCTTTCAGTGTCGAGCCACCAATACCTCTCTCGTAGCCTCTACGGCTCTTTAGCCTGAAGATCTGAAAGTCTCCAATTTGCTATGCTGTATCGTCGATATATCGCCCACAGCCTTTGAACAGACTTTAAAAATGTCTTTGAACGTAGTAAGGAGAGGTGGTGGTGGTAGATACGGCAAATTCATAGTACTCGTGATCACCAACTGCAGTATAATTTGGCGTAGCTCCAAGACGCCAAAGACGCTGCTCCAAAGTGACCGATCTGCAGTGGTGTGGTCAGATAGCATAAAAGACCGTGGGCGGACCACTTACACTCCCACCACAACCTCCGCAGTCTCCTCAGCCCTTTCCATGGGTACCTGAAATGGGCTCCTTGCCCACAGCAGAACGTCAAATGTCAAATGGAGCGAGGCGGTGTGGCAAGGAGACGGCCCCGGCGGGGAATGGTAACTTGTTGCGCTCCCTGTCTCTGTGGCCCTCTCCGCAAGTTCTTAATGGTCTCCTTGCCAACAGCAGGACAGCTAACCGCAGCTGAGAGACAAAGTGGTGAGGAGGTAAGGAGGCAAAGGTGCTCAAAAGCCCACAGAGACAAGGAAACAGTACAGAACGATGGCCTCCACCAGGCAGATAGACCCCTAAAACAAACGGGGGACTCAGAAATTGCTTGCTGCGCTAGTGGACCAGCTCCCCTGCAACCGCGGCGATCCACGATCTCGCGGTCCTGCTTCCAAAGCCAGCAGAACTTTGATAAAGATGGAAGCTGGTGGGCCGGACTGCCAAAAACTGCCCCTCCGCTCCGGGGTGATCAACAATTTTACAGGAAATTACTATTGGTGTGACAGTAGGTTGATAGTACGCATTGTTTGGCTCTCGGATGCAGCTTTTCTACTCTGCCACATCCAAGAACCATGGCCACAACATGCGCAGACTTCTGGCTGGCAGTGCTTCCAACGCAGAGGATGCACCTGTAACAACTAGACCACATCCTGCTGCCTGGAACACCCCGTATGGGTCACAGCTACATGCAGACACAGCAGCAGTGACAGGTTTTTTGGAACCTGCAAGTGTGTAGATGGGAAATGAGAACCTTGCATGCTTTTTGGACAGTTTAAAGACAAGCTTCATGGATATGGCATGAGCAACTGATGCACCTCCAGACCATATGACTCTCACTGTGCTATGTGCCTGGATCACAATGCTAGGAAAGGATAATGGACTGCACCTTCCACAAACAGATCGACAAAGACCAACTACCCCAAGTACGGTGCTTAATTAGTTTGAACCAGTGGTTGCCGGTGGGGGCACTGGCACTTATTTTTGAGAGCCATCACTTATTTTTCTGAATCCGGCAATTACTGCGAGGAAATGACAGATATGGGAAAGACGGAGGAAAGAAAGACGGAAAAGCGTCATGAAGAGAGAAAGCAGAAAGCTGCAATAGTGGGCCAAAAGGGCAGGGAGTAGCTGTAAATGGATTAAAGAGGTCCGAGGTGGCTTTAGGATTACACTGCTGTCTGTGATTGCATTTAAACAAATCGTTTTTTTTTTTATGCAGCCCGTTTTCCTTAAAGGAAATTGGGAAGCCTTTAATGAAGAAAAATGAAAAGTTTTCTTTTAATTTTTAAGAGTAGGCAGTGGTCCGTGGGACCACTGCCTGCTCTTAAAAAACATTTTCACCACCATTCTCAAAGGGCAAGGGGTTAGCTCGGACCTCTTTCCATTTGCGAAAGGATTACCAACAACTTGAAGTTGGTGGTAACTGTGAATGTTTTGCGACTCCATTCATGGTTGCAAAACATTCCTACATGCCAGTGCTATTCGGTATTAGGACAGGATGCCCTAAACACGTCCCTTCCTAATAACGAATCACAAAAGCAAAATGAGATTCAGTAAACAAGTTACCAAGTCACATTTTGCTTTGGTACATAGAAAAAGCATTTTTCAGGTCACAAACGGACTAGAAAAATGCTTCATACATCTGACCCTTAGTTCCTTCTATTTTCATAGCAGGCAATGGAACTGCAAGGGAGGCAGATGCCCGGATAGCCCAAGTACAGAGGTAGTTAACACCCGACTAAAGAATTTGAATAGGGAACTGACTTGAAATTCACTAGCCAAATCTCCATGCACTCATTAATGGCCATGTAAAATTTGGCCATTGAATAGCCCTCTCTTCCCTGACGGACACTTTTGAGCAGGTTGTCTGAGAGAACATCAATGCTAAAAATATTGTATGGACAGAATATTGTTTCAAAAATATCGGGGACCAAAATATCAATACTGTAAGTGCAAATAAGCAACTAGAGTTTTACTATTCTTAACTCCACATCTACACACCTTGAAGAAGATATATATATATATATATATATATATATATATGTATATATATATGTATATATATACATATATATATTGCCAAGGTACCTATATGTGGAATTAAGGATAGGAAAGCTTTGCTTACCCATAGAAACTTACCTTCACAATATTTGATGAATGCTTGCAAATATTCTAACCAGTGGCAATTGCTTGGGTAGTATTCCAGCCCATCATTTTTCATTCAATGTGTCACTCTAGACAAAAGGCCATCTAATGCATATCAGTACTGATCCTGTTCCTCATAGCAACAGTCTATCTCAAGCTGTAACTCACTACTTGTTTAGATGGAAATTTGAGATTCCCACCTTCCGAATCCTATAGACTAAGCTATCCCCTGCTCACCTGTCATTTCTATAACCTGAAAAGTTAAAAAAAAGAATGGGTGGGAAGTTTGGGGCCAGATGTACGACCAACTTGCGAGTCACAAATTGGTCACAATTTGGTTTGGGACCCAAAAAACGGGCCACATTTAATGTTTGAAAGACACATACAAATACCAACTGGGAATGTGACTGATTTGCAAATTGGTATTTGCGAGTCGCAAATGGCAACTCACAAACTGCATGTATAAGGGTGTCGCAAATTGTGAATTTGGGTGGTTTGCACGTGCAAATTACCACCAATCCAGAACAGGTGGTAAATTGGTGCAAACTACACAAAGTGGCACAGCATGCATCAGGCATTTGCACAATAGCTGCCCTTTACCTGATGGTGAGGAACAGGCCCATTCTGGCCCTGCAGCCAGGAAGGAAGCGGAGACAAGCAAGGATATTTTGCACTATGCTGACAGAGTTCAACAAGAAAGAGGATGAAATATACGACCAGTATAGGTTGAGTATCACTGTCATAGTGGACATTATTGATTTGTTAAGGACACATCTAGAAACCACTACTCAGCACAGCTAATCTATCCCCCCCATGTTCAGGTGTTGTGATCATTACACTTGTTAGCCAGTGGAAGCTCCCTGGGTGTAATTGCTCTGGCAGGAGGGGTGTCACAAAGCGTGCTTTCCAGTTTCTTCCAGAGATTCATAGATGCAATGCTCTGCTACATAAACCAGTACATGTATCTGCCCAGGAATGCGCAGGAAATGCAAACTACAAAAATTGACTTCTACAGGATTGCCAATTTCTCACGTCATAGGGTGCATAGATGGGAAGCATGTAGCCTCCCACATTGAGTACTTTTTGAGGAACTGCAAGAATACCTATTCCCTCATCATACAGGCCGTGTGCAATGCCCAAAAACCTCATCATTGTCATTGTGGCAAAATCTCCCAGAAGCACCCATGATTCGTACATGTTTAGGCACAGTGGCCTTTACAGATGACTTGAAACTGGAGAGTTTGATGATGGATACCTATTAGGTTTTGCAGCACCTGTTCAGACACACATGTAGTTGCATGTGACTCATCATAAGTTTGTTGCATAACCCACTTTTTCTAATTCCAGGTGACAGAGCTTACACCCTACATCCATTGGATCCTCACACCAAACCTCTCTTGCCCAGTAACCAGATTGAGCGAAGCTACAATAGGAGCCCATCTGTGCACATGAGCTGTAATAGAGTGCACTTTTGGATTGCTGAAATCCAGGTTCCAATGCCTGCACAAAAGTGAGAGCACCCTACAATATGCACCAGAGCTTGAAAGCAAAATGGTGGCAACCTATGCCATCGTACAAACCATTGCCTGCTGCAGAGGCCTACAAATTTGTGTCAC